>NW_006289214.1:3618264-3655757 GCF_000327345.1 Myotis davidii
GTGTGGGGAAGACAGGCCTGCTGCTCCCCAGGCGGCCCAGGCCGCTCTTGTCCCAGTGCTGCCAGCAAAAGGCCCCGGAGACGGGACGCCGAGAGTGAAGGAGCCAGAAGCATGGCAGGGACAGAGGACCAGGGCTTTCATTTGTTGAAGACAAGACTCCGAAGCTATTAGAAAAAAGATTTTTCGGAAACAATAAGAGACCTGTTCTTTTTTTTTATCCTCACCCGAAGATAATTTTCCCATTGGTTTTTAGAGACAGGGGAAGACTGAGAGGAAATACTAATGTGAGAGAAACACATGGACTGGTTGCCTCCTGCACGCTGACCAGGGCCTGGGCTGGGGGATGTGCTTAACCCAGGTACATGCTCTTGACCGGAATCGAACCTGGGACCTTTCAGTCCGCAGGGCCGACGCTCTATCCCTTAGCCAAACCGGCTTTGGCCTTTTTTTTTTTAATGTACAAATTTCCACCATAACTGTTAGTTCTATTTTTGTTGCTCCCCATAAATTTTGCTATGTTGTATTTCCACTTTTATCAGTCTCAGTGGAGAAACAGATAAAGTAGAAGTGGAATTCAGATGTCACCTATGAGTTCACTTTCATTTATTGTAATACTTACTTGCCAGTAGAAGTTCAGCACATCTTGGGTTTTTCCAGCACTGCATATCATCTCCCTACAAATTAACCACTTCAGGTATTCAAAAGTATTAATATAGTTGTAATTCTATTCTATTTTAAACATGTTGTGGTTTCAAAAAGTGTCCAAAGATTCTTTCTTTAGCCTCTACTCCTTTAAGGTTGGCTGGACTTAGTCAACCCCTTCAAACAAGCAGAACATAGTGAATTTGAGGATGTGGAACTTTATGTATTAGGTCATAAAGGGCATCATGGGATTTCTCTTTATTTTCTCTCATTTGGATTGTTCAGGTTTGGGGATACTGACTGCCATTTGGTGAGGAGTCAAGCCACCTACATAAGCTTCACCTGGTGAAGAATTGAGTCATTCAGCAGAAAACCACGTGAGTAAGCCATCCCGGAAGTGACTCCTCTAGCCTCTGTGAAGGCACCAATGAACTTAGCCCTCACCAACAACTTAACTGTAACCACTGGTTAGGATCCAATCAAGAAACACCCAGCTGAGCTATCTATGCCCACTTTCTCAACCCACAGAAACTGTGAAATCATCAATGAGTATTGTTTAAAGCCTATGATATTGGAGTAAGTTATTGTTCAGGAATAGAAAACTAATGCTAATATATGTATCTTTAGTCATTTGTCTTTTGTTTTGCAATCTCTCATTTTGGAAACTTATCTCTGGCATTACTTCAAGTGCTTGTGATGTTGTGACTCCTTTCCTCCAGATATTGCATTTGTAGTTCCATTCTCTACGTAACACTCATTCAGTACTTTAAAATGATTTGTCATTGCTTATGCTTGTGATGTTGTGACTCCTTTCCTCCAGGAAGTAGTAGTTTGTAGTTCCATTCTCTACGTAACATTCATTCAGTACTTTAAAATGATTTGTCATTGCTTCCTGTCTCCATTGTTTTTGTTGTTTTCCCTTTTTGAAAAAAAAAGTGGCTGAAAAACATATTGCTGTTTTTTGAAGTTATTTTTTTTTAATTCTGAATGTTTTAAATATATCTTTTTGATTTTAATAATTGTATTCTTATATTCATGTTCATTTTGCTTAGTTTCAGATAAATTCTGAATGTTTTAAATATATCTTTTTTATTTTAATAATTGTATTCTAGCAGCCTACACATCTTATATTCATGTTCATTTTGCTTAGTTTCAGAGTGTCTTTTTTGGCTGGCTATCTGTCATATGTTTGATAAAATTCTGAGTTATCACTTCTTTTTGGATCATTATTATCTCTCTCTGATGGAGTTCTCAAATGTTATATATGATTAATGTTTCCTATGTATCCTAAATTACTTCATGTGCACTATAGCTTTTTGTCCATGTTTATATTAGTCACTTCCTTCTGTAATAACATCAATTATTATTACTCAGAGTAGTTATGTACTATGTAAACTTTCTGTGGACACCAAATTAGCAAATACTGAAACATCTGTCCTAGGGAAATAGAGGGTTAGATACCTGAAAATATTTTCATCAATTATTCAATAACCTTGTTCTTTGCATGTTTTATCTTAAAAATAACTTATTTAATATACATTGTTGATTGAATAACATTAAACTCATGACTAACAGCACCACAGCTCATGCCTGAATGAAGCCTACCCAACATATATCTTTTTCCATATGGCAAATCATAGCCTTCTTCCATTTAGGAACACTACACGGCAATTATGAACTGTGCTCGGAGCCATTTTAAACAGTGAAAGTATCAATAGAAAGCACAGCCATGCAAGAAATGTGGCATTAAATAGATCACAAAAGGGCATTTCTTTACTATTTGAGAGCTGATATAAGAAAGGAGAGTGCTGTCTTGCTTGATTTCAGCTGGGTTTTGTGCATGAGTAATTCAGTCTTCACTGTTCTGAACACACATATACCCCTGAATGACTGGGAAAGCACCATGAGCAATGATTTTGGAGTTAAATTGTGCCAAGTAGGCAAAATTGCAAATATTAAATTTGTTAATAGTGAGGACTGACTGTAGATCCCAGTGTGAGAACATATATTCAGGGTTATCTAATCCCTTTATAAACTGATATATTTGGTATTCTAGTTTAGTTTTTCAATAGCTACTAGTTTTCTGCCCAAATTTTCAACATTACCTTTTATTTCCTTAGTCATATTAGGCATAATTATTTTTTAAATGTTGTGAATGACACTGACATTATCTGACTTCCCTCTTTATCTTTCTACTACCTGTTGTTTCTCTTGTTTTTCATCATATAGTTTTACCATATGTCTAATCAGTTTTTATACTGACACTATATATTGTGAAAATGTAAGAGATAATTTTCAGCTCTGAGAGATTTTACCATTCTCCAGAAGGGATTTCACTGGAGGCTAGAAGACCACTAGGTTAAAAGCACTAGCAGTGACACATCACTTTAATCCACTGAGGATCTGAGATGAGTCAAAATTAGTCTTAACTCCCTGCAAAGAGGGGATTAAGTTCATAGTACATTTCTTCCTCAAAGCCATACTATTTAAAATTATGCTCAGCTTTTCAACCATGCTTTCAGGAACAGATACATGCATTAACTGCCTCACTCACCTTTGTAGCCCTATGCGTTCCCCCCGACTTTTCACTAATTTTGATCTGCAATTCCTTCCAAAATTTGGCCTTCTTGATTTCTTCAAACTTGAATACATTTTGTGTAGCTCGTGCAGATATTTCCAGTAGAAATTTGGGGTTAAAAAATACCAGCTGCTATTGCTAGGATGTTACCTTACCTCTTTGGTAGGCGTTAGTTTGTAAGGTAAAAAAATTCTTCTTTTCAATTTTAAATTATGACAAGTAGCAAGCAATATTACAAAGATAATGTTTCTATCTCTATTTTAAAGTGAGGTAAGCAGGTATATCCATCTCATAAGTTAAATTTGCACATTATCCTTCAGACCAAAATGAAAATTCATCCTTGATTTTACTTGCAGGGAAATGTTAGTATGACCTTTTAATATAAAAGCTCTGTATTTTTGCTATAATAAAGATATAGGTTTATTGTGAATGTGTATAACTTAAAATATTTAAGCATATTGCTTATTTCATAATCAGTTCCTAAAACGGGATTGTGGCTAAACAAAAGTTAATTAGAAATCAGAACATTGTATATAAATTTCTTTTCAAGAATATTATCTTCTCAGTACAATTACTTTACTTTTCTATAAGAATATATAGTTATACATATATTTGACATATATGTACACATATATGTATTTTACAGGTTTTAAGTCAACTATTTTTTTAAATTTTTTGAGCTCTTATATGATGGTTTTATAAAGTGAAAAATCTATTCATGTAAACAATTCAGTACTCACAGATATTCTAATTCAAATGCTTAAAATTAAAATATACCTCAGCAAAATATGTAACATTTCTAAATGATAATAAAGGACATCTGTTTGGAACATGAATATTGTGTGGTAAGTAATATCATCACTTAAACTTGGTAAGAAAGTAAAGAAATATCCAGACCTTACTGTTTTAAGATATATCCCCTTTTAAGAAAAAAAAAATCAAAGGGGAAAATAAATTATGTCAATTGGCAATTGTGACCTTGAATAGAAGTTGTAGAATGTAATGTATGTGTTGTGTCCATTACAAGTCTGAAATGAGAGGCAGCCACTGTGATTATTTTGGTAGAAAAATTCCTTAGAGCTTTGGCATGAGCAGGAAAACAAAGAAACCCAAACCCTTTTCCTATTGGTTGGAATATTTTAAAACCACTCAGTTTTTTGATATATATTTTAAATTCTTTCTTGTTAAAAGTATTACATAAGTCTCCTTTCCGCCCCATTGACCTCTCCCCAGCCGTCCCCACCTCCTAGCACATGGCCTCCTCCCCGCCCCTCACCCCAGTCTGTGTCCATTGGTTATGCTCATATGCATGCATACAAGTCCTTTGGTTGATCTCTTACCCCTTCTCCTATATTTTTTATTGATTTCAGAGAGGAAGGGAGAGGGAGAGAGAAATGGAAACATCAATGATGAGAGAGAATCATTGATGGGCTGCCTCCTGCATGCCCCTTACTGGGGATCAGGCCCGCAACCCTGACATGTGCCCTTGACCGGAATCAAACCTGGGACCTTTTAGTCCGCAGGCTGATGCTCTATACACTGAGCCAAACCAGCTAGGGCAAAATCACTCAGTTTTTAACAAACAAGTGGTTGTTTTCAGAAAATAACTTTTTCCTCTTGGTTTATAGATAAATTGCATGAAATATTAATTCTAAGGGTAGTTTATGATAAATCATGTAGAATTTGAGAATGAGGAGCAAAAATTATATGTGTTATATTTACACTTTTTACCAAATAGCTAGATAGCTCGCTAAATTGTTGCTAAAGATTATGCAGGTGACAAAAGTACAATTTACGCATTATGTCAATGAAAGAGAAAAGGAAGAACACAAACACTATATATCAATAAGATTCACTTGAAACATATAAATACAATAATGTGATATTTTTGTTGTATGCTATAAAGAAATGAAAACAATAAAAAAAACTGAGCTAAGGTAAGGTAATATTTGCATTTTCTAGAATCCCAAACAAAGTCAGAACAATGAAATTGATTGAAGACTAAAGTTTGAATATACAAACTGCTGAATTTCACAATCATCAAATATTTCAGCTTTTTATGATTTACAGCTGTGTTTAAATAAACCTATCTAATTATACTGAAGCCTGCCATGTAATCATAGAATAAAGCCATTTGCCTGCTTAGAAAAATGATAACAATGGGCTCCGCTGGGCAATAAAGATTGAGATAAACAAATCAGGAAGTTTCCATAGTAATCCTAGGTATTTTTAGGATTTTCATTTGGCACCTTACTTCCAACAGAGCATGTTTTTGACCTTAAACTAAAACTAAGAAAGACAGATAAGTCAATGCTTGACACTTCCCCTCAAAGACTGGACCATCTGGGCGCTTTATATTTGTAACAGGTGCTTCTGGGATTTAGAGCCTAATTCTGGCCCAGATTCTGTTCTGTATGGATGGCTCTGTGGCTATGTGCAAGTGTGCATTGCATTAATTGAAGAGAATGGAAAAGGCCAAGCACGGCAATTAGTCAGTTGGTCATGCAGAAAAGCGTCTAGCAGCTTGAGCCATGAAATGGTGAATGCACAGATGCACAGCACCATCAGTTTTGCTCTCTGTGGTGTGCTCCGAGCCTGTGACAGGTAAAATGCCTTTGTGACTTGATCCCAGTTATCCGCCCCCTGTAAAGACAAACTGTGTTTTGTAGCCACAGGAGAGAGAAAATGCTACATTGACACAATATGTTTGGTATACCTGATAGAATGAGACACAATAGAAAGAACACTGAAAAATTCTAAATACGCTTACTATGTCCGTTATCATGAAATATTTAGATGTCTTATTTATTAAGTGAAAGTACTATTTGAGGAGCACTTTCCAAAAGTGAATGAATGTTCAGACCCATAACATGGGCATAAGTTTAAATTTGGTTAAATTGTTTAAATCATACATAATAATTTAGTTACTGAACACTTCAGTTTCCTCTTTATAAATTAAGAGTATTGTTAATAATCAAAGGATGAGGGACAAGAATGATAATCATTTAGCTATTTTATTTGGGATCAAATAAATATGGAAAAAAGAAACAATTAAACACCTCAAACATTGAGACTATTTTAATATTTATGGTTTCTCTACTCATTTTTAGAAGTTGAATTGATATTTTTCACACTGTATGGTTTATTACTATTGTGATTGTAATTTTATGTGTCAGCTTCACTAAGAAGATGAACAGATACCTAGTAAAACATTATTTTGCATTTGTGAGAGTGTTCCTGGAAGAGTTTAGCATTTGGATTAGCATTTTGTTGCTGTTATTAAACCTCGCCTGAGGAAATTTTTCCACTGATTTTTAAGGAGAGTGGAAGAGAGAGGGAAAGACAGAGAGAAACATGGATGTGATTGGTTGCCTCCTATAAGAGCCCTGACCAGGGCCCATGGGGTGGGGAGGAGTCTGCAACCAAGTTAGGAGCCCTTTACTGAAATTGAACCCTGAACCCTTTGGTCTTCAGGCTGACACTCTATCCACTGAGCCAAACCAGCTAGGTCTGGATTAGCATTTGGATCAGTAAAGATCACCCTCACCAATGCAGGGAGCATCATGCAACCCATTACCTGAGTGCCCTAATAGAACAAACAAACAAAAACAAAGCAGAGGGAGGGAGAACTTGCTCTCTGTGTTTGAGCTGGGATATGCACCTTCTCCTGCCTTTGGACTGCAATTGGATTACACCACAGGCTTTCCTGGTTTTCCAGTTTGAAGATAGCCAATCATGAGATTTCTTGGTGGTCATAATCACATGATCAAATCCCTAAAATAAATCTCCTCATGGATATAATTCCTATTGGTTCTGTTCTCTTAGGAAAACCTTAACTAATAAAGCCATTACACTTTATAGTGTTACCAGTACTTTATTCTATGTTTTATATTTCACTAATGCAACTTGTAATAACTTAAATAAAAGTAGTGTTAAAATTGCATACAAAATAGAGATCAGACTTGAAAATTCTCTGAGCAGACAAAAACATCTAATCCACATAGCAAAACTAAATATAGCTTATTTAATGAACATAAGTGAAACTTAACTTAGATTATCTTCCTAAAAATGGGATAAGATAATCACTTTTAACCAATCCTCTGCCATCTGGATATCCCCAATGTAATGTCCAATCACTGCAAAGGTTAAACAATTTCCGCATTTTCACTTTATAAGCCATGCTGTAATGAATGTCATGGCTCTGAGCCTCATATCAGTTTTGAATTTGAAAGCTCCCAGTTTGCAAACTGTCCTTATATGCACCATAAACTCTTACTAAAATCTATTGTACTGATCTGGTGGTTTTAATTTTGCTATTTCTGGATTTTTGACAATAGATACTATTAGTTTAATACAATAAACAAATATTGTGAATGCATACTATAAATGAGGAACTGTTTTAGGAGGGGAAGCACCCCTAACTCATAGAGCTTACAGTGTGTGTGTGTGAGTCACATAATATATTTAATGCTCACTTACATGTTATTAAATAATAAAAATTAAAATGAATAATGGTTGGTGTCATGTAAACAAAGAAAGCAAGGTAAGGAGGGAGAATCAATAAAAGTGCTATTTAAGTCAGTGAGGCCGGGAAAGAACTTTTAAGAGGGTGATATTTACATAGAAACTTTAATGAAATGACAAAAAACTTGAACACCTCTGGGTAAAGAGCATTTCAGCTGTGAAGGTGGGACAGGGACAAACAGAGGGAGCAGCAGGAGCCAGGGACATAAGGTGGCACAGGCTTATTGTGGAGATTCTGTGACTCAGATCTATTTTACTTCTGATATGCAGATAGGCTCCATGGCAGAGCAATTGAACTCAAAATCCCTGGAGCTGGAGAAAATTATTTTCACATCCAGAATCTGGCACTTGTTAGATATTCTGTCGTTTGTAAAATAGCGGTTACAATAATAGTGATGACATGGTACTGTTAAAAAAGAAAGAAATGCACATCTCCAATACCTGACATACAGCGTGCATTGTATAAATATTAGCTATCACCATCATCATCATCATCATTGCCTTCTATAAAGTATTAACTACTAGTACGATTCTTTTAATAGGGAAATTAAAACTCAGATTTCCTTAATTCTGGTGGTTTTGTTTGTTCTGTAATACGTCCAAACAGCTTTTTGTAAAAATTAATTCTATCTAACCTCTACAGCTGTTCTTAGTGCAAGGATGAGTCTGCTACAAGTTAGTCCTTTATAATCAAAAAACAAAGTCTTCCCTAGAAAAGATTGTAATGTTTATAAGAACGGATTTTCCATGTAATTAAAAACAACAACATTTAAACAAAAAAACCTCTGATACCTGTACTTTTATTGCATAAAGCTTGAAAATATTCCTATCAGTGCATCAGAATGTGGAAAATCTTGTTTTATTGAACAATGTGGTTCATCAAGAATTCTATCCTCAAGGTCCCTGGCTCAATTGTTTTAACACTCAGAGAGTACCTAAGGCTCCAAAACATTGAGCTTCTTAAGAAAAAGGGTTTTGTGGGGAGTTTTTTGTTTTGTCTTATTTTCTCAGAATAGTTTTTATTATCTGTAAATAGAATAAAATAAAGTAAAAATAATAATAAATTTGAGGGTCATAGAAATTAAAATAAAACAATGTGGGCCATTTCTTTCAGGAATTATTCTTTCCTTATTGTCAGAGCTGCAGTGCTCTCTAAGCAATATGCAAATTGAAGTCTCTGATCCCAGGGGTAGCCCATGTGCACAGCGCTTTTTCCGCATTGTGGCTCTTAATAATGATTCTGTGTGGTGGCCAAATGCATAATCACGAATTTTTTATTCCCATCATGGCAGCAGCACCTCGTACTCAGCTCATAGTGGCTGCTCCTTGGTGGAAGCATATTCAAAACGCTATTCTTTTATGCTAGACCAGTTTTAAAGAGTCCTGGCTTTTGGTGGCCACATTTGTTAGAGTTCTGGTCCCTGCTAACCTTCTGTTGGTTGCTACTAGGAAATGTACTAAGTTATGCTGGAGGACTTCTGGAGATTTGCTGGGAAGTGAATATACCTATTCAATCCCTTAAACTTTGTTTTGTGTTTAAATGAAGAAGATAATTCGCTTCCTTTGAATTTGAACAGAACATTAACTAAAAAGAATTTATAGCACATCTTTACATCTTCATCAAATGTCCCTGGCATTGCTGCTCTAGTACATTGCTTCACAGCATTTATGGTTTCAAGATTTTCATTATTGGCAAATACATTATTTCAGAACTTTTCAGATAAATCATAAATTTCAAGGCAGTCTTGCCTTTGTGTCATTTAAACAAATTAAGTAGAAGAGAGGCAAAAAAAAGTAACTCCTTGGTTGTTTATTAATTAGTAATATTAGAAGATGCAGATTCAATAAAAGGAAAACAAATGTCATATTTAATAGCAACATCATTTAAGAAAGGAAAGTTTCTAAGCTTTCTAATTTTTTTACAAATATCTGTTTATCCATCTGGAGATGAATTATCTGACTTCAGGCTTTTAACTTAATGTGTTTAGTGCCATGTTCATATAGTAATGTAATAACATTGTTCATATAATTGCAGATTGTCTGGTAGAGCAGATAGAGTAAAGATTCTAAATCAGGGCCTCAGGAAATTTCCTGTAGTTAGTCAGGTTATCTATACCTACCCCTATATCACTTGATATATTACCTACACTTACTGGTATACCTTTATCTATATGCAACAGGTAACTTATATACATTTATAAGGGATAGAGGCCCAGTGCATGAAACTTGTGCATTGGTAGGGTCCCTAGCAGCTCCCTCCCTCCCCTAGGCCGCCTGCCACTGCTGGGGCCTCCCTCCCTCCCCCTGGCCAACCTTGCCCCCTGGTCAAACTCCCAGGCAACTCCTCATCCAAGGGACAATTTTCATACTACACTTTTATTATATAGGATAGGCAGGTGTAAGTAGGGCATGTGAAGATTTTTTTTAATGAAAGGGACACTTCAATGCAAAAAAAACCCAAAAAACAAAAATAAAACTCTCTTAAGTATAGTCAAGAAACACCATTTAATCACTACAAAAATATTGTACAGTTGTTTGAATAAAACAAAGTCTTTGTCAACAATTTCATTGTCAAATGAAATGATCACATATGACTTGAATTCAAGACATTTTTTAAAAAGTATATTAAAGATTTAAATCAACTTCCAAGCATTTAAATTGTAATCAGAGAGTTTATTGATATGAAATTTGTAAAATATATATATATATATATTTCATTGATTAAGTTCCACACCTTTTCAGAAATGGGGCTTAGAGACAGAGCAATATTTGTCAGAAACAGCAAAATCTGTTGTTTGTTAGGGTGGGGCTTTTTTTTCTTTCAATTTTTCAAAACTGTTGTTCTACTTGAGGCACTCTTTTTTGGTAAAATAGTATTGATTTTCTTATAAGTCTGATATCACTCAGTAGGCTGTCATAAAGCAAACATGGAAATTTACAGGTCATGCTTAGTCCCTAACGATGTTGGTAGGAGTGGGGGTCCTCATCCCCACCTGTTCCTCATGCGAGTAAAATTCTTGTGATATCCCAAGAACAAGAATTTTCTGGGAGAACAAGTGATTTTAATTACTATGGAATTACAAACCTGAGTTCCCAAGGCCCTCTCTCCTTCAGTCCCCTATCAAAGTGTAGCTGTGGTTTAAACAGGACTAAAATGAGCCAATGTCCAAAGTTTCCCTGCCATATTGGAGCAGTGTCCAATCCAGCATTAGGCTAGCTTACATTGTGTTCCCCACTGCAGTCCATCATCCCATTGCATGTGGAGTCTGCAAGGCCTCAGGAAACATGGACAAATTAACCCTCATGCCCTCACAAGATGGCTGTCTACAACCAGGCCGGCCGGGGGGTTAGTGAGGAATGACCAAACGACTGAACAAGCAGGCTGTGTGGGGTGACCAGGTTAATGGGGGGCCATGAGGGGTGACCAGGCCAGCAGGGGGGGCAGTTGGGGGTCACCAAGCCAGCAGGGGGGGCAGTTAGGGGTGATCAGACCAGAAGGGAGGGCAGTTGGGGGTGATCAGGCTGGTAGGCAGAGGGGTGCACCTGCCCCCGTGCACGATTTCACGCACCAGACCTCTAGTCTATACTAATAAAAGGGTAATATGCTAATTAGACCAGACATCTTCCGGACGAACTTCCGGACTTCCTTCCGGACAAGGCTATGGTGGTGGGGCCAAGGTAGAGGTGGTTAGGGGTGATCAGGCAAGCAGAAGAGTAGTTAGGGATCAGGCTGGCAGGGGAGAGCAGTTAGGAATCAGGCCGGCAGGCAGGGGAGAGGTTAAGAGCCAGCAGTCCTGGATTGGGAGAGGGGTGTCCAACTACTGGTATGGGCCTGATCCTGCATGCCTAAACCGGCAGTTGGACATCCCCTAAGGGGTCCCGGATTGGAGAGAATGCAGGCTGGGCTGAGGGACGCCCCCCTGTACAAATTTTGTGCACTGGTCCTCTAGTACACATATAAAAGACCATTATTATGTAGTTAGGTCTCTTTTTTCAAGAGAGTACAATTCTGAAATGAAGGCAATTCACAGAGAAAATTAAAACAAACAGACAAAAGAATCTGCGCCACTTTATTATTCATCTCAGGTAACAGTTGATGGGTTGACATACTTACATTTCTTACATAAGTTTATTAGCAATGTAAAGGAACAGATCTTTTCAGAATTATATTTAATCTTGCTTATTGAAGGGCCTACTATTTTTTTTGACTTCCTGATTTTCCTTGTACTGCTTTCTTCATGTTCATTCTGTCAAATATATTAGTTAAATTCCTATCAATTTATTCCATCCCTACTACAAATCCCCCGTGTCCCTGTATTAGCCTACAAGCATTATTACAGGCTTATTGCCTCCCAATTTAGTGCCTGAGAATATCTGCTCAGCACTAATTACGTTCCATGTTTTCTTTAAGTGTTTATACAGATGCTCTCAGTTCACCGTGTGCTTTATGTTTTAACTGATACCCTCAATTCACTGCTCATAAGTTAAAAGCAGGGATCACTTCTGATTGACTTTAAAAATATCCTATGTGCTTTTGATCTGCATTCAGTGCATGTTTGTTAAATGAATATGAGCTCCTGAAATAGGTTTTCTCATAAACTGCTTCCCATTCTCCTCTTCACTTACCTCCTCTATTGAAGGTCTGCTCAAAGTACTACCCCTGTATCTTCTCTACTCCCCTCAGACAAATTCAAGAATGTATAAATCATAGCTAAGGATTTTTACAGGAATCTTACAATCACAAGCAAGTACTTTGTGACTCAAGGGCCACGAGAGTACATAGAGAAATGTCTTCATGGAAAGGCCAATCATGGAAGGATTTTCTTCTTTAGGCTCATGTAAAACCAGGAATCAGAAAAAAAAATTTCTCCTTAAATCACAAAATAAAAGCTCCTAGAATGTTCACTATTTAAGAAGTAGTAAAACAAACTTATCACTCAGTATAAAGTCAGCGATTACGTACAAAAAAGTACTCTGGTCGCCCTGTCAAATAGCTTGGCTCTGTTGCTAACCAGTGATATGGCCTTAGGCGTGAAGCTCAGTCTATTCTGCACATCAGCATGTCTATCTAAAGTGAAGATGTAGGATTCAATTATCTCTGAATTCCCTTCCAGCTCTGGAAGGTGCTATAAAAAGGCACTTTCTTAGTTTTACGATGAGATATAAACTACTCTACTATTGTTAAAATTATACCTTCATTCCTTCAACCCTAAATATCAATGCTGTTTTTATAAGTATGTTAGGCTCCTCTCTATACAGTATGTGTGCCAGCATACTTATTTTTAAAAGTGCATCATTTTTATTGAGCAGTTCAGTGCAAGTGAATAGTATTCTCAGAGGGTATTGAAGGAAAAAAGGAAAGATGCACAACTTTTCCTGTTCTCTGCTGGAACTCTTCAAGGCTAAATGGTGAGAATAGCTGGACATTTACATAATTAATTTCCTTTATTATTTAAATTACCCTAACAATTGCTTTAGAATAATAGTCACTTTGTGCATCTTGCTTTTAGGCTGCAGCTTCATTGAAATGTAAATGTGAAAAATCCCATTCTTCAAAAGCAGTATGGAGAAACAATGGTGCAGTTGCCCATTAGGAAATACCAGTGGCCACAAGGGAGCTGGACAAGACAGAATAATAAACCTGTTTCTGCCTCTTTCATCATATGAATTTGTGGGATAGAAATGACTTAGAAACAATATGGAGAAGTGTTTGTAATATCTCATCTCAAAATTCTTTGTTTCTTCTGCCTTTTGAGTGAGACGTTGAGAAACCCATTCTGTAACCTCAGATCTCCTAATCCTGTGGGACATACATTTGTTGTCAATGTCTAATAAAATAATGAGATACATTAAGATTGATCATTTGACTTGTTAGAAATAGTTTATGATCTCTTTCAATAACATATTTTAAATAAAGTTGAATAAATGATGAAAGTTTTCCATAGTGATACTCCCTGTAATTGTTCAGAAAATTTATTTAAAAGGTAAGCAAATGAGGCATGAATACTGTGTTTGTGAGTATATGTAAAGAAAAATGAAACAGACACATTCACCCTTAAATAACTAAGGACCTAAGAGATACCCTGAATGATAAAGCTTCAAACCAACCTCCTCATTAATATTTCTCTAGTATTAATTTATTATTTAAACTCATGGATAAAATCATCATTTGTATTATTATTGTGCTTATTTATTTTCTCTAAGCCACTTGGTTTACAGCATGTTGGCATATCTATCCTCTGATTTTATTCCATCTCAAACTCTGCATCAGCCCATCTTTTCTGGGGCATCCTTAAAATCATGTGTATACGCAAATATATAATGATGAAGTGTTTTGGAGTTACCAACTAATTATACCTATGGCCACGCAGGAAAAAGCGTGCTCCACTCAGTAGAGTGTGAAAAAATTTCCCCAAGAATTCTAAGATTCTCGTATCCCTTTGATCTTGAAGATACACAGCATAGAACAGTCATAGATTTGTATCCAAAATCCTCAGGTTCTGCCTTTTCATAGTAACCAAGTGACTGAATGGGAGCAGAATATGCCACACCAAAATATGCCATTTGGGCATATTAATTATTTTGAATTAAAGTTTCTTTAAAAACAGCCTGTATGTTCTAGCTGGTTTGGCTCGGTGGATAGAGCATTAGCCTGTGGACTACAGGGTCCTAGGTTCGATTCCAGTCAAGGGCACATGCCTGGGTTGCAGACTCAGTCCTTGGTGGGGCATGCAGGAGACAGCCAATCAATGATTATCTCTCATCATTGATGTTTCTATCTCTCTCCCTCTTCCTTCCTCTCTGAAATAAATAAAAATAAATAAATAAATAAATATATAAACAAAAACAAAAACAACATCCTGTATAATAAGAGCACTCAGTATACTTGCCACATCTTCTTTATGCAATCATCAATTGAAGGACACTTTGTGTCCATGTCTTGGCCACCATGAATATAGAATGGGATACTACTCAGCCATAGGAAAGATTAAATGCCATATTTGCAACAACACAGATGGATCTTACGAAGATTATGCTAAGTAAAATGTCAAATGTAAAAAATCAACAACCATTTGATATCACTCAGATGTGGGATATAAAACTGAAAACAACAAATTTATGCCATTGTAATAACCTAGTTATTATTTAACAGGAAAGAAGGAGAGGGAAGACTAGATACAGGCATGGCATTTGTACAGCTTTGTCAAAAAGCTGCATTTAACATTCTCCAAATCTGTTCCCCCCTGACTGCTGGGGGAATGGATGGGACAAAGGGAGTTTAGGTGCATAGCCAGTGATGTCTGAGTGCTGTGGGATGATGCTTTCCCATCAGTCACACCTGTAAACAAGTCAGTGGCCAGGATGGGAGTGGCCACTGCAAGTGCACAAAAGCATGTGCTCTTTGTTTTTTTCTCTCTTCGCATGTGCAGGGCCCTCTTAGGACTCCTGTTTTAGGGGCTGCGTTCCCTGCACCCACATGACTCACAGCCATGCGGGAGACCCCTATAGACTAATGTGCTTTAATTAGCTTGAATGCACTGGCCTTGCTTTTGGCTCTCTTGTACCACTAGCTGTACCTTTTCCAGGACTGGCTTAAGGGGGATGGGTGCTTTGAAAGCTAAGGAATGTAACTTCATACAAATAAAACCTTTTTCCACACCTCATCCTCCCATGTGAATCTTAGAAAATTATTTTTCTAAATGTATTGCAAGAACTGCCACCTTGCTCCCACAAGTGATGGGGAAATTTGATTATGCTATAACAAAAGGAACAACCAAGACAAACAAACAAACAAAAACTCATAGACACAGGCAATAGTATGGTGGTTACCAGAAGGGAACGGTGATGGTTGGGTATTAAAGGGCAAAGAGGGTCCAATGTATGGTGACAGAGAAAATTCAACTTTGGGTGGTAAACACACAATGCAATATAAACATGATATATTATAGTGTTGTACACTTGAAACCTATATAATTTCATTAAAGAGTAGATTTATTTAAAAAATAAAACTATGAAAGTAAAGAAGAAAAAAAAAAGAACACAAAACACCTTGACCCTCCTATGTCCCCCTGAAAGCAGAAAATAAATCTCCAATGTGAAAGGTACCCTCCTTGTACCAGGAAGATAAAAGGACTCTTATCACCATAAATAAGGAATTAGGGAAAAGATTGTATAAACAAATCTTGTTACTTCCTCACTAGTTTATTGCCCTAATGACAAACTTCTTTTTTTTAATTTTATTTTATTGTTTATAGTATTACAAATAGTAGTACATATGTCTCCCTTTTTTCCCCATTGCCCTCCCTCTGGCCTCCCCTACCCCCTGGCACATACCCTCACCTTCCCCTACACCAGTGCCTGTGTCCATTGGTTATGCTTATATGTGTTGTCCATTCTTCACAATTTATTGTTTTGTCTTGTTTTTGTCTAAAAAGTATAACATCTGTCTGCTTTGGTCACTTCTTTGTCTCACGTTTTTTTGGGGGGGCTCCTGTAAATATAAAATCAAATTTGTTTTTCTCTTGTTAATCTGTTTTATGTCAATTTAATTATTAGATCAGCCAAACAACCTAGAAAAGGATGAGCAGTCCACTCCTCCATGACTATGAATAAGTCATAAAAAATATTTTGCTTTTAACTATTATAAATAAGTAGATATTTAATATTCTAATTTATATTATCTTTATGAAGTTTCCATAAGAATCAAATGAATTGATGTATGTGAAAGCAGGTTTTCAAACCACAAAATAGTATAAAGATTTAAAATATATCTGCCAGTGTTATAACAATAACTAAATTTTACTTGGAATTCAAAATATGCATTAATATAATAATTGCAGCTAATTTTGTTCACTTCTAGTAATACATCTTTAATTTTTTTCCATATATTAATTTGTTTAAATCTCAAAGTAAAACTATAAAAATATACTATTATTACAATTATTGATGAGAAAAATTAATACTGAAAAAATGAATCAAATATTCAATTTCTGGCCATTGAAGTTTCTTATTGCTTTCATTTTTGAAATTTAAATTTCTTTGTCATGAATCAGACCACAATAATTTTTTAGGAAGAAAATAACCGAAGTGAAAACACATATGATTTTTGCTACAAAGTATACTGAAGATGTGAGGAGAACTGCCTAACACTTTCAAAAAGTAATATGTGACATTATTCACATTCCACTCTCCATGCTGTAGTGTGACAACGACAAAAACAAAACAAACAAACAAACAAAAAAACAACACAGTAAAAATAAAATCACTAACATGATAACCAAACACAATGAGAATAGCAGTTGAAAAGGTTAGGTCACCATGAAATTTGCAAATCACATCAGAACCTCACATTTTCACTCCCAAATCATCTTTGCCCAGCAGGGTGGAAATAGAGACTCAAACTGCATAACCTTTCATGCAACATCATTGCTGTGCGAGAGAGAAGGCTTAAGTAACTTAATGTTTCTCACAAAACCTGATGTTGCTATTTGGCAGCCTCTAATCTGGCTGGGTGCCCTGACATGAATTGCAGATTCTCTGTGCTCCTTTTAAGGGGAGTTTGAGGAGGAGGAAAGCAGATGCAGACAAATGCAGATGGAGCCCAGAAGCCAAAAAGCAAGAGGCTCCTCACTACAACAGGAGTAGATTTGGCAGCCTCACGCTGTTTTAAGGAAGAAAGGTAATTTTCTATAAAGTAATTAGTTGCTCCACTCAAACAAACCACGATGGTGATTGCATTTTGTTTTTGTAACTTTAGGAAATGTTCTTTGAATGTAAGTTAAAATTAAGCAGGTGTTTTTGGTTTGGATTATTATTTTTTAAAAGGTAATAAATGGAACTTTAGGCTTGAAAGTGATATTTAAATTGGAACATACCATAATTGATCGCCACAACTGAAGTCAATGTTGACCTTTTCAAACAGATAGAAGAAAATGAAAGGCTGTTGTTGCCTGGTCTGGCAACTTCGAATCTTATTTCCAAGCTCCTTGCTTTTCTGGCCATTTCCTTAAGCTTCTTAGGGTAGCATTACTTATCTTTAAACCTGGACTCTTATAGAACTGGAGGCTCTCCTACCTATTCTTCATGTCCTTCCATCAAGAGAGATTCCCATGGTAGGTCTCTATTCACTTGCTACTTCTTGTGAGAGAGAAAGGGAAATGCCTTTCACTTCCATTAGAAGCTTCTCAATGACTGTACTTTCTGACCTCTCCATATCACTTTACTCATTTTGTTTTGGGTAGGTAGAGAGATTCATCTCAAAATGGTACGGATAATCTCTCCCCTTCTTAGCCACAGAAAGTACTATTAAATGAGCGCTGTAAAGTTTGTTTTATAAGTTCCTGTCCCTCCCTAGGGCATTTGAAGTTTTGAGCAGTTAATAACAGAGACCATAACTTACACGCTTTATATATTCTAAAACATAAAACAAGAAGGTAATTTAAGGAAGCAATTAAGGTTACCCATGTACTGGATATATGCATTGGGCCTTGGATTTTAGTTTGTGGGCAAGGTATTTTAAAACTGGAAGATACTGCCCTAGCCGGTTTTGCTCAGTGGATAGAGTGTTGGCCTGGGAACCGAAGTGTCCCGGGTTTGATTCCAGTCAAGGGCATGCACCTAGGTTGCAGGTTCAATCCCGGGCCCTGGTCAGGGCGCAAGTGGGAGTCAACTGATCAATGTGTTTCTCTCACATTGATGTTGCTCTCTCTCCGTTTCTCCTCCACCCTTCCACTCTCTAAATAATCAATGGAAAAATGTCCTCACTGAGGATTAACAAAAAATAAAATAAAATTGCAGGTAATATTTTTGTAGTTGAACATTTGGCTTCTTATTCCTGAAATCTAGGCAAGATGTGCAAGCCGGTTCTGTGGTGACTGCAGGGACCTGAGCCAGGATAACACCTTAGGAAAGATGTTCAGGCTTCAGAAGAAGTGACGGAGACCTCTAGGCTTGGCACTGTTGCGGGGACCCCAGGGACCACTGCAGTGCTGCAGTATTCTGTAAGACTACCTGAATCTTAACAGCCAGCAAAACTTCATCACTGAGGTCTGAAACTTTGAGGTCAGCTTTGGGGGGTTAGTAAGCAAAAGGCACCAAGACCCCAGGCTACCCTCTGCAAGGACTAGATGACTCGTGATCCTGTAAGCTAACAACCATACCTTTAGCTGGCACACATAGCTCCAGCATGCCTGCATTCATTGCTTACTTCACACCTTCAGCTTTCCTAAGTAAGCATAGATGAAACAAATGTTCACGTTTTGGCAAAAGGAGCACCTTGCATACATCTTTAAAGTTCCTTTGTAAATTGATTTACAAAATATTTGCTGTTTTTAAATCATGTGGCAGCTGAATTTTGTGTGTGCTTCACAGAACCAGGGAAGTTCTAGTTTTAAATTGTTAGGGCCAAGCCTGTATGTGCCGGGCTAGATCAACAGCCCCGAATCTTTTTAATATTCCTGGTTAAGAAGGAAACACAAGCTTTCTAGGACCTCAAGTTGGATTTAAATTAGTTTAACTGCATACAACAGCGGTTCTTAACCTGTGGGTCGTGACCCCTTTTGGGGGTCGAACGACCTTTTCACAGGGGTCACCTAAGACCATCGGAAAACACATATATAATTACATATTGTTTTTGTGATTAATCACTATGCTTTAATTATGCTCAATTTGTAACAATGAAATTGGGGGTCACCACAACATGAGGAACTGTATTAAAGGGTCGCGGCATTAAGAAGGTTGAGAACCACTGACTTAGGCGGACTTGTAGAGCAGCAGCAGCCCCCTCTCAGATAGGATGTTAAGGTCATAAAACTGAAAAGTGGCCAGGCCAGGGCCAGGCTGCACTAGTTCAAACGTCAAGACATTTTAATTCTAGAACGCTGATATGGTAAAGACCACATTTTTTACGCGTTCATACAATATTTTTACTCAATCGATATGTGCAAAGCCTTCAGTGAAAAAAGCACAGAAAGCAAA
Source organism: Myotis davidii (assembly GCF_000327345.1). Classification (NCBI taxonomy): domain Eukaryota; kingdom Metazoa; phylum Chordata; class Mammalia; order Chiroptera; family Vespertilionidae; genus Myotis; species Myotis davidii. Next base: position 3,637,985 of record NW_006289214.1, read on the forward strand.
AGCTGTTAGCTATAAAACAGTGCTGGTTTCCTGACCAGTGACAGGAAATTTCCTGAGGCCATGATTTTGAATCTTTACTATATTCGCTCTACGGGACAATCTGCAATTATATGAACACTATTACTACATTACTGTATGCACTAGTCAACACATTAAAATAAATTAAAAGCCTGAAACCAGAAGATTAATTTACAAATTGATAAATGAATATTTATAAAAACTTTAGAAAACTTGGAAACTTTCCTCTCTAGAATTATACTGTTATTAAACATGACATTTATTTTCTTTTAATTGAATCGCACTTTCTAATATGACCAATTAATAAATAGCCAAAGAGTTATTTTCTTTGCCTCTCTTCAACTTAATTTGTTTAATTGACACCAAAGGAGAGACAGTCTTAATATGTATTATTCTTTTGAACATATCTGAAATAATGTATTTGTCTATAATGAAAATATCCAAATAGTAAATTTTGTAGTCCTCTAGCAATAATGCCAGTAGCATTTGACACAGATGTAAAGATATTCTACAAGTTGTTTTCACTATAAGCAAATTAAAAATAAATGGTGGTGATGGTGGTGGTGGTAGTGATTCACATTTAGGTGCCAGGCAAACTTCTAAGTTCTTTGCATGTATTTTACATCATAGGAAAGATCAGGTATTCCTCATTATACTGTTCATGAAATGGAGATGGAAAAAAGTTACCTTGCTCAAGACAGGACTGTTTTCAAGTGGCAGACTACTATAAAAATAAACACAAAGAGCCCTAGCCGGTTTGGCTCAGTGGACAGAGCATCGATCTGCGGACCAAAAGGTCCAGGGTTCGATTCTGGTCAAGGACACATACCTAGGATACCTACGTTGCAGGCTCCTCCCCAGCCTGGGCCCTGATTGGGGCACGTGAAGGAAGCAACCAATCAATGTGTTTCTCTCACATCAATATTTCTCTCTCCCTCTCCCTGTCTTTTTCATTCTCTCTAAAAATCAATGGAAAAATATCCCCAGGTGAGAATTAAAAAAATAAATTAAAAACAAACAAACACAAAGGTGTGTCAATTCACACAATAACACTTCATCCTGTTTTCTTTTTACTTTTTATTTTTGTAAATCATACATGCGTTTAAAAAGTACAAATTATGTGGGTGGCTCTATGAATTATCAAAAAATGAACAAATTTAAGGGATCCTCACCTAGAACTAAAAACTGGGCACAATCAGCATCCCATCATCAGCACATCCCTACCTCTCCAAAGCGATCTCCACTCTGATTTATAAGAGCATATATCATTACAGGATTTTGTATTTTATTGAAATGAAATAGTATCACATGTATTGCTTATTTCACTTTTCTTTATTGTTTGTGAGATTCATCAGTTTTGGTCCAAGGAGCAAACGTTCATGAATATGTGTATCTGTTCTGAACTTCCTGTTCTGATCCATTGGTTTACATATTTATCCTTAAATTAACACTACACAGTTTGATTGACTATAGATATTTAAAAAGTTGATCTTCTTTTGTTTTTAAGCTCCTTATTTCTGGTGCAGTTAAGAGAGATGTAAATGATATAATTCATCAAACATCACAAGTATTTGAGTTAAAATTTGCTCAGTGTTACTAAATAAAATCAAATATGGTGGTCCTGTGGTTAAAGTAAAAAAAAAAAAAAAAGAGTTGATATTCTTTTCAAAACTATTCCTGGAATTTCACTAGTAATATTAGAATCAGCTTTTCAATTTACACATACAGGCCTACACAAATTGCTGGGATTATTTTTCCAGGAAACCCACAGAACATATAAATCACTTTGATAAATTTTAACTTATTTCCAATATCACATTTTCCAATCATAAACAAGTTCTAGTCTCCCTGTTATTTATATCTCTGTAATCTCTCTCAGTAATGTTTATACTTTTCTGTATAGAGGTCTTGCATAGATTTATTTCTAGGTGTTTTGCTTTTGCTGCCAATATAAATAATAAATCTTTATAAATTTATTTTTCAATTGTTTGTTAGTTGAATATATATAAATAAAGCTGATTTTAGATTGATCTTATATCCAATAAGCTTGCTAAATCTTATTTTAATAGTTTACTACAGTTTTACTATCTTATTATAATAACAATATCTTATTACAAATATTTGCAATGTTATTTACAAATAGTGGGAGCCTTATTTTCCCCTCAATCCTTACATATTTTATTTATTTGCTTGCAGGAGTAAGAAAGTCAAGGACAGTGAAGACTATAAGTGATGATAGTGGACATTCTTATATATTTGTGAACTATTAGTATTTTATCATCTGATATGTTTCTGCAGGTTTTTTTTTAATACTCATAATTGAATTAAAGAAGTTCTTTTCTGTTCCCAGTGCACTAAGGGGACATTTGTGGTAATGATATTGTTGGTTTGGTTTTTGTTTTTAATCATGAAAGTGATTTGTGTTTCAGCAAATGCTTTCTCTGAATCTACTGAAATTACTTTTCTCATGGCAAGAGATGAAATTTTTCTCCTCTGTTCTGTTTATGAAAGTAAATTACCTTAATTGATTTCTCAATGTTAACTCAATCTTGCATTCATGTTTAAATACAGTTTGGAGATGATATTTATTTTGTGCATCACTGAACTTGGTGTGCTAATTTTTTGTTCAGGATTTTTGCACCTGTGTTTATGAGACACTTTACAATATAGTTTTCCTTTCCTGTGAGGTTTCTATGGTGATGTGGTTTCAAAATAAATTCATTTTTTTCCCCTACCATATGAAATAATTCATGGAAATATTAACATTATTTATTTCTTGACTATTTGAAAGAATTCTCTAATGAAGCCATGTGGGCCTGTAGTTTCTTTGAGGGCAATGGGAACAAATTTTCCTTTTATTCCTTGTTCGCCCTTAAACCTCAAGAATTACAACATTCCAATACAGAATGCCCAGAGTTCTTTGTCTTCTGGAACGCTCTGGATATTTAGCTGCCATGGTAGCAGTATCAAAAGAACAGAAACACTAGCATAAAGAAGGGGGGGATGAGGATGGAAGAGACTAACCAAAGAATGTATATGCATCTATGCATAACCCATGGCACAGAAATAGGGAAGTGAAGGCCTGGGGCAGGGGGAAGGGTGGAAGAGCTCAATGGGGAGAAAGGAGACATCTGTAATACTTTCAACAATAAAGATTAAAAAAAAGGTGGTGCATAGTCACATGGAAAGCTTTCTCAATACAATTATAAAGGTGATCAAATGGATATTTCACTTACATCAGGATAAAAACAATCAAACAGTTTCACATGGATCTTCTTAATTTTATGTTAGCTTTCATGTCATAAAGATTTTTAGTATTTTTACTAAGTTTAATAAAAAGTTATGAATGTCTGAGAAAAATACTTGTTTCAAAGTTGTTAAGTAAATATAATATAAACAGCTGCTTAGAAAAAGCTGGCTTCATGAATAAATTGCCTAATTTTTATTCAGGGGTGAGTGGTTTGGGCTTATACATGTTATCATATATTCAAATTTCAAATTTATACCTTAAGTCAATGACAAATTGATAAGTATAAATAATCAAAACATTGTGAGATCTATATATTATGAAATAATTTAATATCTCATCAAAAATTTACATTTAAAAATTATAAAAATAAATATTCTTTTGTTTTATATTCCAGCGGTAGATATATGTTGAATACTATAAAATTTATCTGAAATAAGATTATTGAAATTAAAAATTGCCAGTGCTATTTCCTTTACATACAAATTTACCTAACACTGATTATTCAGCATTCATCTTAAAGTCATTTAAAATATTTTCACCTTTGACTGTACAATGTTTACTACCACTTGTCAATTCCTAGGATACAATAATTAGAAGTTATTTAGCTAAGAGCAAAAATCAGTGTTTTAAATAAAATTTAATAATTTATATGCAATGACCAAATACATATTCATTTAATAGAGAAAAGCATCAAATATTATTATTAAAAAAAAGAGTCTCCAGTGGTAACAAAGTAGTCAGAGTGTCAAACATGAAGGAAATAATATTTCAAAATCTCCATTTATTTTCTGGTCCACATTTCCAATGTCTGATATATAGTCATATCATAACTCCTCACTTAACAAACAGCAATGTATTATTTGGGAGGGGTTTTCTTGGCAGTAATAGCCTCTGAAGGGAATTATTTAACTACTAAACGGACTTTAAAAGGAAATACCTTCTGAGAGACCAAAGAGAGCATTAAAGCTGCGGTTCTCAACCTGTGGGTCGCAATCCCTTCCGTGGTCGAACGACCCTTTCACAAGGGATCACCTAAGACCATCCTGTATATCAGATATTTACATTACGATTCATAAGAGTAGCAACATTACAGTTATGAAGTAGCAATGAAAATAATTTTATGGTTGGGTCATAACATGAGGAACTGTATTTAAAGGGCCAGAAGGTTGAGAACCATTGCATTAAAGCCTTAGAAACAGGTTACACACTTAGCAGTAGTTAGGGAAAATGAATGCAGACAAACAAACAAAAAGGCAGGTCTCCGACAAAAACCAAATACAATAAAACTAAATTACTTTTTTTTCTTCCCTAAAACACATACTAAAAAAAACAAAACAGCCAAGCACCCTGTATGGCACTCATTGGTGTCAGAACTATGTGACATCACTATTGATGTCATAAAATGTTGCCTGGTTGTTTTCTGGTACTAAAAAGGAATCAAGCACACAGGGAATTCAGAGGCCACAGAAATGTAAGTAGGGATGGCTGTCACTAATGAATGTCGAAGTAAATGTGGGGAGAAGAAACTACAGTGTATCTAACCTCTTTAAAAGGTGTTTTCTGGTTCTTACCAAGCCAGACATGTTTGTTTAAGTGCCTGGTATTTTTCCACATCAATAGCAGGTGAGTTAATTATAAGTAACCGTTATATTAGTAGGCTATTAGTAGTTTGGTAATAGTTTAGCACACAGTTTAGTTTGGCACCCAAAGCCATTCGGTATATTAACCTTGAACCATATTCAATCTGTAATCTAGAATTATTAGTCATTTCTGTGTTGGAATTTAGTTGACCTGAGTTTGGTTTATCAACCTAACAGTTCATTTATTGATTTGTCTTCATATTTTCCCGTTTTCTCCTGCAGTGGGCCTACCTAACCTTGTTTAGTGTGTAGTACTCCTTGTGCAAAATCGAAACAACAGATAATTCTACATGAACAGATTCTCAACAAATTGAGAACCCCTTTGAGTCGCAAATCGCCTTCGTCCAGGCCAGCTGGCCCCCCGCACACCTGGGGTTGGCAGTTGGCGCAGACACAACGCTAAAGAGACCATGGCTGCCCCGGAATCAAAGCGCCACAAGCGAGGGAAGATCTGCCGCATGTTCTCGACGTTTTTCTCCTGCATCCGAGGTCAAAATAAGCTCCGACGGGAGTCTCAGACGATGAAGAAAAACCTTCGGAGGAACAACAAGGTGACCCGGGACGAGAACAACGCCCTCCGAGGAGAAAACCGGCGCCTGTGGGCGGAGAACAAGGCCCTGCGGAGAGAGAACAAAAGCGCCCGCATGGAGAACCAGGCGATCCGCGCCAGGAACCAGGCCCTGCAGGAGGAGAACCAGGACCTGTGGGCCGTGAACACCGTGTTCTTCAAGACGCCCAAGACCCCGTGGGAGAAGCTCAACGTCCTGAGCTCGGAAACCAAGTCTTACTGGCAGCAGAACACAGCCCTGAAGGCTCAGACCAAGGCGCTCTGGGAGCAGGAGGTGGCCTTCCGCAACGAGGCGACAGCCCTGCAGGAGGAGATCCGGTCCCTGCAGGAGAACATCAAGGGCCTGCAGCACCAGAAGCGCGCCCTGCGGCTGGAGGAGCTGGCCCTGCGCAAGGAAGGAGCAGCGCTGGAGCTGGAGGAGCAGGCCCTGTGGAAGGTGGAGCAGGCCCTGCGCCAGGAGAACCAGGCCCTCCGAGAGGAAAGCGATGCCCTGCAAGAGGAGGTGAAGGCCCTCCTGGAGGAGACGCAGGTGCTGGAGCTGTGGAACAGGGTTCTCCGGGGGGAAGAGAGCAACCATGCTCGCTGGGGAGAGGCCCACTGAGGACACAGAGCAGGAGACGCGCCATGGAAACCATAGGCGTTCCAGAAAGCACAAACGTTTGCAGGTGATAGACTATTATTGGGGGGAGGGGGGAGTCAAAAGCCTGGAAATGTACATTGCTCTGTACCTGATCTTGGGAACGAAATAAAGCTCTTAAAATTAAAAAAAAAAGAGAGAGAGAGAGTGATCTAGGTGTACTTACATTTTACGCTTCTATTAGTGGTTATTTTTACTTTACAATGCCAAGGATGTACTGCGCGAAATGTGATGCTTGGATGAACCAACTGATGGTGGTGGTAGCATTCAGAGACAGCGGGTGAATATTGTAAAAAATTAACAGCGCAGAGGGGATATTTGCCTTAAAACTCGCCCTTTGAATTCTGAACCGTGCAGTAAATATAAAGTTTTACATGTTAATGTAAAAAAACCATTGAGACCTGTAAAGAATTTTGTGTTTATTTGAGCCAAACTGTCGACATATGCCGGGAAGCAGAACCTCAACGAATTGAGATAGTGCTCCGGAGAATGGCAGGGTTACATCTGTATTTATACATGAAATTCACTGGTGACAGATTTAAGGAGGTGGGATTAAGCGAAGCAGGGAAACCTCTGTGATAGGATAAAAAGTAAAATGATGGACACATACTTAGATGGGTGCAGAAACAATTAACAAGGAATCTGTGTTATCTGTCCTGGGCCCAGCACACCTGGCCGTGCCCCAGAGGCTCCATAAAAAGGGAAGTCACAAGTTACCCAGACATCCCAAGGACATGTTATCTTAGATGCAAAAAGACAGACAGGCTCAGTTACGGTAAAGATTGACCTTATCAGTGAAGATATTAGCTTAGGAGGTAACTGCCCACCATAACTGCTTTTAGTTAAGGTTTAATTTCAGACCATCCTTTGTGGTTACTTTAGGTCTCCGAGTCTGCAGAACTGCCATGCAGGCCTCTCCTGAGCTTGTCAGGTCAGCATGTGGCCCCTTTTGTCCACAAAGTATTGTGAAAAAAGATGTGAAAGAATATCACTTCTGCCGCCTCATTCTGACTCCGGTGGTCTCAGTGAGGAGGCCGATAAGATATTAAGAATTTAAACATGGATGTGGCAGTACAGAACATTTCCATGAGAGTTCGCAGGCTTCCTCACTTTCTCTTTATTTTTCCTTCAGTTATCACCTCCTTTACCTTCCTGGGAGGGTGGATGTCTTATCTCATGAAGTAAAGAGAGAAAAGGGAGTAAGACGACAAAGGTCTCCCAACTAGGAGTGTTGGAGCTTGAAATGATTTTCTGTGGCTCAGTGTGTGTTCAATGAAAATTGTAGAAGAAATGGAGTTTTCAGAAGTGTTAATATTGATAATTGATCTAGTTCAGCGATTTTCAATCTTTTTCATCTCATGGCACACACAAACGACTAAAATCCTGGGGCACACCAAGGAATATATATTTTGCCAATCTGACAAAAAGTAGGTATAATTTTGATTCATTCACACCAGACAGCTATTGTTGTGTTGGCTGTTGTCATTTATTTGACAATTTAAGAGAAAAAAAAAGGTCAGTTTCCCTGATTAAATAGTCAGGTATTGCATGCTTTAAAAATTCTTGCAGCACACCAGTTGAAAATCACTAATCTAGTTGAATGCTGTTTAAACAAGAAAACTATTCTGCTAAACCTGAGTTACAGGACTCATGATGGATTTATTAAAGTGACAGATGTAGTTGCATAACATTACATTACAAACTGCCAGAGGGCTGGTGCTGTACCTTATTTTTCATTATCGTAAATTTTGAGCACTTAAAACAGCGTAAACATTTAATGTTTTTTAAAAAAATCTTTAAACTGGACCGGAGGGCCGGAACAAAAGCATGGATGGAGTGTTTGTGTGAACTAATATAAATTCAAAGTAAACATCATTACATTAAAAAAAATCTTTATTGTTTAAAGTATTACATATTGCATATAGTATTACATATGTCTTCTTTTCCCCCCATTGACCTCTCCCCAGCCACCCCGACCCCTCAGCACATGCCCTCAACCCCCTATTATCTGTGTTCATTGGCTATGCTTACATACATGCATGCAAGTCCTGTGGTTGATCTCTTACCCACCGCCCCATCCCCTGCCTTCCCTCTGAGGTTTGAAGGTCTGTTGGATGCTTCTCTATCTCTGGATATATTTTTGTTCATAGCCAGTTAGAGGAAGATAAATATCACATGATCTCACTCGTTTGTGGAATATAATGAACAACATTTAATGCTTTTTATTGAATATAACAGATAATATCTTATTCTGATTCTTGTGTGATGTTGGTGGCACAGAAGTAAAGTAGAGGGAGAGAACACATTTTTCCTTTCTGAGGTGCTGCCACATATGCAAACAGTCAACATACATTGGGTACCTTTAATTAGCACAAATACATTTGAGTATAAAAAGTGAAAAGACACATCCCTGATTTTAAGGATTCCACAGCCTATAAAGGAAGATAAACATTTTTACTTTATACCCTGAAAGTCCATCTGTCTGATGAAGAGTTTACTGACCACTGTTCCCTAGAGCATACAAGGGTGGGGCAAAAGTAGGTTTACAGTTGTTCATATGGGAAGTAACACAATATTCCTCTATAATAAAAAGGCAATATGCAAATTGACCCTAGTGGCAGAATGACCAGAACAACCACTGGACCAGTCACTATGAGGAGACAAGGTTAATAGATATGTTCTGAACTGACTTGTAGTCCCATCAGGAAAGAAATGCAAGCCCTTGGGTTAAAGAGTAGGACATACTTACACCTTTTCCACATCCACATAGACAATTTCTATTATCAGTCCCTGTAGGATCCTTCATTGTCAGAAAAGCAATGAGAATAAGCTACATCTATGTCTGCTTAAAGAAAAAGAGACAAGGACTCAGGGGTGCTGGAGCCCACTCAAAGCTTGTTCACAGTTGGCTCAAAGAGATGATTGTACACATCACTTCCCAGCTCTGAATTCATGACATTTACATCCGTGTCTTGAACTTTATATGCTCTCTAAATTAGTGCTGTTGTTGTTGTTGTTGTTGTTTTCTGGTAGAGCTGGTAGCTAAATATTTACCAACCCAACATGAATCAAAGTACTTGAAAACTGCTTAAAGAAAAACAATGAAATGTAAATGCTTTATAATTTTGAATATGTGTGCATTTTAAAATAAGAGACTGTTGTTCAATTAACTTCAGATAGTCATGTCATCAGTTATTTATTTTTCAGAAAAATCTCCCAAGATATTAATGAACTATAATTTATTGACCATGATGTACATTTTAAACAGGAAAAATAGAAAGATAATGGCAACAATGAAGCAGACCATTTTCCTCTAAAACACTATTACATTATATTTATATTAAAATATATTTTAAATATTTACATAACTACTTCAGAAGCATGCATTAATAATTTACTGTCCTTAAAGTATAATTAGTATATTAGTATTTTGTATATGGCAAATGAAAAGCATGAAAGCAACTGGAAAATTATACAAATTCAAAAATAATTGAAAATAGATCACCGGTTATTTTATTTTCAGGATATTACACCTTATGTTCAGGGACTGTAATGGGCTAGACAGCAATCCTGAGAAAATGGCTCATTAGGGGTCTCCAAAGGGAAATGACTGTATAGTTAGGGACGCTAGAGAAATATTAGAGCAGTTTGAAATTATAGATTTTGTACTGAAAAAATTGTGATACGCTAAATTAAATTCAGATTGCAAGCCAAAAAGACATACATTGGATCAACAAAGAGAAAAGTGCTGGTGCTTGTTTATTTTGCTAAATCTAAAAGAAAATGCACAAATAATTATGATTCATATAATTTTTATATTCATATTATTTTTGAGGAAACTCATGAAAGAGATGAGGTTAATTAGTAATATTAAAGTAGAATAGCTAGTATTACCTATGATTCTCTCTAACATTTAATTTTTAAACTCTGAATATATCTTTGAGGCAGGAAAATTACATCTATAAAGATGTATTCTGCTCTTCCTAAAAAATATTTAGCACCATACAGTTTCTAGAAACCATCATTGCTACCACGGCATACTGCAAAAGGTAAGTATCTTTAATAAAATTTATTACAAATAACAAATGTATTGCATTGGGGTGATTATAATAAAATTTGAGTCATTGCAACACATAAAGCCATAACAAATGAGACCCGAAAGAAATTCTATACTTTTTTTTTTTCTATAGCATTAGGGATTCAATTTCCTAAGTGTGATAGTTTGCAAACAAACTTTTACTTTGTCACTGTTCCTTATGTTCACCCCAAATGTTATCTCACACTGAATCCAGGCTGAACCACCTGACTGGGTTTGGCCCAGAAGATGTTATCAGCTGACTCCAGGAAAACCTCATTAAAAACTTAAATAAATAACACTTGTCTATTTCTACTTCTGCACTATTACCTCTATCACTAACCTCAGAGCATTCCTGGGTTAGTTTGTTTTTAGATGGAAGACATGTTGAGAAGATTCAATTTCCACCAGTCATCCCATCGGAGGCCAATAACCATCTGACCACAGGCATGTGCATGACTCCAGCCTAAACCAGAACAACCCAGAAGAGCCCAGTCCAAATCACCAACGCACAGTCCTTTGAACCAAATACATGACTATTAATTTTAGTCACTGATGTAGGGCTTTTATTCAACATGATTGAGGCGATAAAAAGAATGCTTATCTGATAAACCAAAATTTTTGTATTCCTTCTATGTTATTATTTTATGCTTTTTACTTGTTTGAACATTCTAAGGTTTAAAAATGTTCAAGGCATCTTAAGTTAACTGATGACATTGTATGTTCTTTTATATACATTTATAATTTTAACAAAATATACTTTTAGATAAAAATTAATTTAAATAAACACATTTTATTAAATCATTAGCAAAATATGTTTAACTAACATCTTCAGTAGTAACGTTATCTAAAAGATTATTAATAGCCTATTAAGTTTAAATGAAAGAATAGAAATAATCATGCTATTAGTAAATGAAATTTCAGAATAATGTAAGCTACTTTAAAGATAAGATGACATGGGTTACTAATTGCTCACATATGTCAAGAAAGAATGCAAGTACTTTAAATTATAGCAAAAGTTAAAAAAAATACATCTAAATCATAGTGATCATCTATAATTCCACCTAGGAAAAATGTATCATGAATTATAGACAATTTCCTCATAAAGGCCAATATTTTAAATTTTTTGTCTTTGTCACATATTATTTAATATGATCCTTCTCTATACCGTACAAATACCACAACATTAAAAAAACAGCATAGATATTTTTTCTATGGTGAATGACACATTGCTTTCATAGTAAGAAAAGCAAGATCAAATATGAGAAAATCAAATGAATTATGTTTAAATAGCATTTAGACATTGAAAAAAATAGATGAAGTAGAAAATAAATTGTTTGAATGTCATTTCAGGGTTATGACGGAAATACTGAAAGTAGATGTCTATTGATAGAATTCCAGGAAGCATAGTTTAATTCCAAATCAGTCACAGCTCTGACTCAGACATTAAAGTGTGTTTTTTTTTTTAATCCACTTTGTGCAAGTTGTTAGTGAACATATTAGTTAATGACCTGAAGGCAAATCCCTGACAATGTGATTTTGTGTTAATTGTGTGGAAAATATTCTTAGCTTTAAAAAATGTTACATTCTGAGATGCTATACGGAATTCATCTTCCCTACATGAGCTATTCTATTCAACCTTCCTCAAGGGCACTGAATCATATTGAATGAGTCATCTAGCATTCACTTCATATCTAAAACCAAGGAAACCTCTCAAGAAGCAATGTAAGGGATTAAACATTTTGTTTATATTCAGGTGGCATTGAAATGAAAAATAAGTTATTAAATCAATTGTATAATGACTATAAATATTTTCATGGTGCTTTATATTAAAGTGCCATAACCTTAGATGCCCTTATTTTAAATTGATCTTCTTTAAAACAGTTTTCTTGGTTATTAATCAAATTAAAATAAACCAAACATGCATCAAAATAAATGTATGTGTTGGTAGTATGATTATGAATGGAAGACTTATACTTTAAAAGTCTTAGATTGAAAAATATTAACTTGAGGTATGTTCAAGAATGAAGCTGTAAAATATATGTATGTGTAAATATACACATACATTGTAAAATTTTACTTATAAAAATATCTACTACTAACTTTAATATGATTATAAAGCCTTTTTGATTCATAACAAAATAAATTTGCTGTTTATGTATTAAATGCATACATAATTTTTTTCTTTTTTTTATTGCTTAAAGTATTACAAAGGGTATTACATATGTGTCCATTTTTTCCCCCTGCCCTTGACAGTCCCCTAGCCTCCCCTATCCCCCAGTGTCTTATGTCCATTGGTTATGCTTATATGCATGCATAAATGTATACATAATTTTATTTTCAATAAAATATAAATGTGGATACTTTAAACAACATAGAAAAATGTCAACTTCATAAGTTAAGATTTCTGACATTTCTCTTTTATTTTATTGGTAACTACATTTTTCACATAACACCAATTTCCATGCTCCACACCCACACACCTCCTCTACTGTATTTAATGCATATACTTTCAGTCTATCTCAGTTATGCTGAATTTAAATGTTTCTATTAATAGTAATTATCTATTTATTAAAAGTATAGTAAAACTCACCTATAAAAACTGGGACTTGGACCCTGGCTGGGTGGCTCAGTTGATTAGAGTCTTGTCCTAGTCCACCAAGGTCATGGGTTCAATCACAAGCCAGGGCACATACAAGAAGCAGCCAGTGAATGCAAAAATAACCAAAACAACAAACCGATGATTCTCTCTCTCTCTCTCTCATCAATCAATAAATAAACATTTTAAAGCCTGGGATGTGGGAGTTGCAGAAGATTTTTTAATAATATTTTAATTTCTAGAATAATTATTCCTCCTTTCAAGATTTCTTTTTTCCACTGCCAACTTTAGCATTTTGTAATTAATGAAATGTGTAGTTAATCTATATTAACTACTATAATATTAATAATCTATATTAACTAAAAACATAGTTAATCCAAATTAACTATGTTTCCAAATTTATAGATGTAGGTTAAGCAATATTACTGAATAATTCTTTAAAAAGAAAACTCTGCAGTTATTTGTATCATAAAACACTTGGATACTATATTGCTTTACTATCTCTTGTCTTTCTTTAAAAATAAAAGTTTTTTAAAAATCCTAGAAAAGTGCCATATGATTGAGAATAAGAACATTAAAATCCACTTAATTTGTATAAATAATAAAAGTAAAATGAGGTGGATTTTGCAATCTAAGAAACATATAATAATAAATGACTTGAAGTATAAAGATAATTTTAAATACAAATTAAAAGAGAGTATAACACATCAAAACAATGTGAAATTCTGTAGCACCACTGATGATTGGCTATTGAATTTATAATCAGATAGGCAACTAATAACACACTTTTAAAGTTTATAACATAATAGTAACTGTCACATAAAGATAAGAAAAGGATATCATTTTGAAATTTAGAAAGAACAGGGAAGGGTTGTGTTCTTATATTTTTTCATTTTTGGTAGGAATTAATGGCTGAATAGTTCATCATAAAATTCTGTAGCAGTTGTAGTCTAGAGAACATTGGAGTATCAGGATCAGTAAGAGCATAAAGGTAAGAATTCACTGAGTAAACTATTTTCTTCCATGAGCTGTTATGTGGGGATTTCACATAAGGATTTCTTGTGTAAACTCAATAAATACCCTCCATAAATTTCAGAACTAGTATTTTTCATAATTGATTTGGATTACCAGTCTGTATATGATTGTGAGGTAATATGTATTTGTAATTCTTGGGTGTATATCACATAAATGTTTATGTATAAATGACTATAAAATTAGAGCATATACTTTAATACAAACATCGGGCATATTACATGGAAGGAACTCTATACTTCCAATTTTTGCAAAGATGGAGAATATAATTTGAGGACATATTATATCTAAAAGAACTAATGCAATGGTGACAGCTGCTGATGGTAAAGAAAGGTGAAACAAGTGATGCCATGGTAAGAATTGTAGAAACTTATGACAAATTAAAGGAGATAGATTGATAAAATTGTACTGATAAAAAGTATCTCATGTAACAAATACTACAACTCTCCTATTTATAAAAAATGATATTCAGTGACTTTCCCTGGAACAAAACTAGTTGCCACTGGAATCTGTACTCTTGATTCCTATCTTACAGTGCTTTAATTCTAGACCTACGTTAGGAAAGACTTTTCCTGTCTACTTCACAGATTAGTCGTGTTATTGATGTTGTATGTTCCATTAACTCTCTTAGGTAGAAAATGGTAGAGAGAAAAAAGCAAATCTCTAGGGATGAACAGCAGACAGTGGGATAGATAAAAATAGGCTACCGCAAGTCCAACTGTACTATTTTATGTATCATCATTGCCAAACCCACTTATCTTCTGTTTCCTTGAGTTTTAGCTGCCTGAGGCTTGAAAGTCACTTATCAGAAGTACCATAGCTCCCAATCTAGCAGGGAAAAAAATGGAACCCTACTCTCCCTGGAAGCTATTTGCCCTCAAAGTGTCATATGCTAAGTTCTCTGTCACTGCTGCCAAATCACTTTCTTGTACACGATGCTACAACTCAACAGAAGTTAGTGTTCAATTCTACCCTTTGGCATTTTTGGAATTTGTACTTACCCTGTTAATTTAAAGTTTGTGAATCACCTTAAAATCCTTGAAGTTGACACATGCATTGTAAAAATAGAAACTACATAATATAACAAGGAGACGGCTAAGGAACACCTTAGGAAGTTGGCATTCTCTGAAGGATAAATATCAATGACAAAGTTGGCCCAGAAAATAACACAGGAGTCAGGCTGAAGACATCCAACAAATTGGTCTGAGTTCTTAATTCAAATGAATATAATCCTTTACATAAAATAATTTCCTTTAGAGTCTAGCAGCAAATATTAATTTTTAAGTTGTGTTCCTGTCTTGAATTATTAGTGTTTCTCTATGTCTTATTTGGATACTATATGTCCCCAAGTTATGTGATCAGGTTAAATGTTCTTCAGTTTTAATTATTAGTACAGCAGTTTATTCATCAATGAGTTAAATAGATTAAAGTGTAATGATAAGTTTTCAATTATGTTTTTATTCAAACATAAAAGAGATTCACAGGATGGCTACATAAATACACAGTTTTAAAAAATCCAGTTTTCTGATGGTTATGAGGTTTATTGATAGAGAAGGATGCACTTTTAGACTATATCAAGATGTAATGTCTAATGTATAACTTTATCGAGAATATTCTTCAAATCTAATTTTCAGATATTAAACTCAGTATTATCTATTGAGACATTTATAATTTCATATCTTGTCATTACTAAGTTTTAGTAAAAACAATTAACTATTAAATTCCCCTTAGACTTCAGTTTGACTTACAATATACTGCTGGCCTTTTCAATTCACTTCTAAAACAAAACAAAAAACTAATAAACATAATTAATGCATTTAAAATAAAGTGGTGCATTAATAGAAGACTGCCATATGATCAGCGTAAATAACATTCAGATGTTCTCCCTTTACAACTCTCATTTTGGGATATTTAAAATTAGGAAGAACATATTAGTTAACACTACATCTAACTGTCATTGCTTTATTTTAATTGGCCTTTTATTCTATCTTAATGGTTCCATCATTGAATATAATTATTACTCCAAAGTAAGTAGATAGAAAATGAATGTGATGATCTCTCTTTAAAACACAAACATGGCATTGTTGGTATTTCTTTAGGTGATCTGGCTTTAGATTGTATTCTCTGACATTTGTGCAATATAGTTAATAGGATTCTCATTCTCCCACTTGTGGACTTTATGCTTCTGGAGGGAAGGAAGCACCCCTTAGAGAGGTAGGAGGATATTTGTAATGATGAGATTACCACGATCTTCCTCTTTCTTATTTGTGTACCTACTCTCTGGTAGATGAGGAGGTATGGGCAATATACACATAATCCATATATATAAACACTGCGTGGCCAGATTATTAGGACCATCTGACGTTTGTAAGCAAATTCGCCATACACTGCATCATATGGGATATGGAAGCCGAAGGCTTGTTCGAACACCTTTGCTGTCTGCAGATAAAACGTCTCCAATTCGCACAGGAACACAAGGATTAGACAGCCGAGCATTGGAAAAAAGTCATGTGGTCCGATGAATCATGTTTCCAGTTGCATCATGCAGATGGCAGAGTGAGAATTTGGCAGAAGCAGCATGAATACATGCACCTCACATGAATGAGTACAACCCTTCAAGCTGGTGGGGTCAGTGTTATGGCTTGGGGCATGTTTTCCTGGCATGACTTGGGCCCTTTAATTCATGTGGAATGACGTCTGAATAGCACAACATACCAAAGTATCGTTGCTGATCAAGTTCATCCTATCATGTTGATGGTGTATCCCAACGGAGATGGCTTCTTCCAACAAGACAATGTGCCATGCCACGGTGCTCGTATTGTGCAGGAGTGGTTTCAAGAACATGAGGGAGACTTTACCTTGCTTAGGTGGCCCCCACAATCACCAGATCTCAATCCAATTGAGCATTTGTGGGACGAAGTTTAAAGATCCATCAGGTAGCTGGTTCCACAACCATCAAATCTCACAGAACTGGACAGGCTATTCATCAGGCACGGTGTCAGATTCCTCGCATCACCTTTCAACATCTCATGGAGTCAATGACAATAAGAATCGCAGCAGTATTGAAGGCAAAAGGTGGCACAACAAAGTACTGATGGGGTGGTCACAATAATCTGGCCACTCGGTATATATATATCAATATATATCATGTTCAAAGGCTGTTAAATCATGTTGTTTACCGATATCTTCAGAAAAAAATCACTTTACTGTTGTGGTAAACAACCTACTCCCCTATTTATAATGGTCTGGCCCTCTAGCAACTTCAGCACAAAATTATAGCTAATTTTCTTACAAATGTCAGGTGATCATAATAATCTGGCCACTCAGTGGTTCTCAACCTTCCTAATGCCGCGACCCTTTAATACAGTTCCTCATGTTGTGGTGACTCCCAACCATAAAATTATTTTCGTTGCTACTTCATAACTGTAATTTTACTACTGTTATGAATCGTAATGTAAATATCTGATAAGCTATATGTGTTTTCCGATGGTCGCTACTCACAGGTTGAGAACCGCTGGATGCTGATCAGTCTCACAAAGGTACAATTGAGGACAACACCACATACTCATGTAATTTAGTCTTCTTATATCATGTTACTATTTAAGGCTCTCTTCCTAAGAGAAATTAAGGAAAAGAGCAAAACAAAACATTGGATACCATTTCTGACTAAGTTGCAGAAAAAAGGCATGCAAAATACTGATCTTTTCGACTTTTTTGGCCCCATTTCTTCTTTCCCCTGTCGATTTATTCTCCATCATCCTTTTTAACTTTGTTCCTTCACCTCTCTAATTGTAACTCTTCCTTATAGTTTTCCTACTTTACACCTGCCCCTTCATTGTATATATTCAGCTTTGTTTAGTACAATGCTTTCTGTAGATGTTGTATAAAAAGATTCTATTTTCAATCTTTTCCCCATCCAGAAAAGACAGACTTGTTTTCTCCTCTTGATATATA
>NW_006289214.1:3655767-3658158 GCF_000327345.1 Myotis davidii
GAGCTAGTATTTTCATAATGATATATAACACAAAGTATGTATATTTTATCAAATCCCAAAACTTTGATAAGTTAAAATTAGCATGTTAGAAAACAAAAACATTGAGTTCATTGTTCAGTTTATCCATTTTCATCTTCAAATATCTACATGTGTGCAATATTCATAAAAATTGCAACTGTGGGAGTAAAATCAGTATTCATTACTTTATTTATTTAGATATCGGCTACCTGTGCAAAGGCTTAAAGTAGGGTGTGATGATTTACCACACCATCCTTCTTCTCTGAGTGTTAGAACCACCCTCAATACATTTGTTAGCGGATAAAAAACAAAATTGCTATCACCCCATTTATCTGTGTGCATCTGAAACGGTGCACAAACCATCCTACTTGCCTTTGCTCATTCCTGAAACACTACATAAATATACATACATTCACCCACTCCTAACAAAGCAGCCAAATGCACTAGGCAACAGATGGGAAACTGAGAGTCCATGTGTTCACATTACTACTATGCCAATAAATTGCTGGGTGATCTTACGCAAGCCACATATCTTTAGCTAACTGCCTTCTCTGTAAAAGAACAGAGCCATAGGGCCTGCCTATTAGTTCACAGAAGTCAGTAATGCATTTGTCGCACCATCCTTCTTAATATGGAAAACATATTCAAATAATAAAGAGCTAGAATTGATCTTATTATTATTGTATAATCTCAGTAGGTCTACCCTGCTGTTCTGAAGTCTATAACCTAATGCTTTGCAAAATCCATTAAAAAAAAAGAACTTTCTCTACTATTACCACAGTAAGAATTATGAAAAAATCCTCTTATGCACACACAAGCTACCAAAAGAATATAGGCATATCCAATTTGTCCAAAGAAGGTATGCAGATAAACACATATGCATGAAATAATCCTCAATATCATTAGCCTTTAAGGAAATGGACATAAAAACCACCATGAGACCCCGTTATACATCTACTAGGATAGCTAAAATTAAAAATACAGACAAAAAAAATAAGAATTGGTAAAAATGTGGAAAAACTGGAACCTTCATACATTAATGATAAAATTGTAAAATGGTTTAGCTACTTTGAAAAACAGTTTGCATGTTCTTCAAAATGTTAAACATATTGTTACCACATATTTCACTACTAGTTATATATCCAAAAGCATTGAAAACATAAGTCCACATAACACAAAAACACAAACACGAATGTTCATCAAAGAATTATTCATACTAATTACAAGATAGAAGCAATCCAAATATCCATCAACTAATAAATGGATAAGCAACATTTGATATATTTATAAAGTGGAATATTATTTAGCCATAAAAAGGAATGAAGTACTGAAACATGTTACAACATGGATGATCTTTGAGACATAATTCTAAATAAAAGAGGCCTGTCACAAAATGCTACATATTATATGACTACATATTATATGACTATAATATATGACTATATTATATCACAATAAGACCCCTTCTTTGGTCGTATTGTGAAAAAAGGTTAAATAAATATGAGGGGAGGAAGACTGTGGAAGTATATGTTAATAGCTACAAAAATGCGGCACATATGAAGAGTATGCTTTTATATATTTACTTTTCCCACTATTGCTGCTCTATATTTAATACATATATAACACTATATAAAAATACATACTATCCATAGAACACCAAATATATACAAAGTACTGCAATAGATTTTTAAATAAGCTATTATTTTATTGACTTTCATGACAATCCAATGAGATAGGTAATTTTATTATACTCATTTTACCAGTGAGTAATTAAGCATTAGAGTGATTCAGCAACTTATACAAAATACCAGAGTTGGAAGTTATTTAACTTTAATGCAACCACAATTATTTCATATTCTGAATGTCAGTGATTTTTCTACCATACTTTAAAAGCCGCCATTATTAAATATATTACTAAGAATAAAGGTGGAATTTTAGTAAATAAATTGTTTTTTGTATCTTTTGATCAATGATCATATAGTTATTTGCTTCCTTTTTTTTTTCCTGGTATGTAACCAATTCCACTGATAAATTCAATAATATCAATTACACTATATATGAAGTATTTTTTCATTTGTAAGAATACACTTTTTAGAAGAGTAAGGCTGTCACTTTTTGTCTTCTCTCCTCATAAGGAAGGACAAACATTGCTCTCATTACTTTTTATGGCTTTTACTGTCTTGTCAACAGGAAATTCTATCTAGATTCAGCAGGCAAAACAGCAGGCAGAATTATGGTGCCTTAAAGACATGTTAACATTCCTGACTGCTCCTTAACTTCCCTGTTTCCAAATCTGTTGATCTAAACAAGTGACTCTATATTTCACAATTTCTTCTACTATGTCTTAAGGATTTCCTTGCTGCTATAATTTCC
>NW_006289214.1:3658204-3700762 GCF_000327345.1 Myotis davidii
TCTAGTTCTGAGCTCAGTACATCAGGCTAAGGGGCCAGGCTACCTAAGACAACTTAACTCTCAAAGTGAGGGAAATATGCCTTCTTTGCTAGCTGCTTTATTACTGAGCCTGTTTTAACTTATTGTGGTGGTATAAATTTAACTTTAACTTGAGGAATTAAACATTGAGGAATTCAAGAGTGAAAATTAGAATTTTTCTAGTGGCCAATGGCCAACTCAATCCAGCAAAATTCTGAAATTGGGGACGAGGTAACATGCAGAGGAAAAAGGAACCAAAGTTTCAAAGCCCTTAAAAAATCACACTTTGTTTTCCTCTTGACAGGGAAAAATGAAAATGATGAAGGTCAAGATAGTATATTCCATTTTAACTATTTCCATATCAAGGGTTGATTTGGAACTATATGAGTGCATTTACAAATAAATTAATTTTGGAGCAAAGTTTTGTGAGACGAGCCTAGAGATTTTAATGTGGCAGAGTTGATACTGTAAACCAGCCTGTTGATGAGTTATTAGTGAAAATATTTTCATTCCAATAAGGCTAATCTCAGATGGGGCAATTATAAGCAGACTCGGTGACAATGGTTAGTAAAATAGTGTTTCTGCTCACTCTGTTTGTATTTTTCTGACCCAAGTACACAAATGAGACTTTAAAATGAAAAATAAAACAATAACAACAAAAACCACACACAACAATAACCAAAAATAATTTTAAAAAGCAAAGAGTACTAATATGTAACTTTGGGGAAATGTAAGGTTTAAGGTGTTGATGGACAGTAGCAAATGGTCTGGCTTATTCCACAATATTCAAGGCCAAGGAAGGAATTCTCATAGGAATAACTTAAATACTTGTGCCATTCCCAGAAGCTCCTATAATCACCTCTCATCCCATGTTTTCAAACTAGGCCTGACATTCACCCAGATTACAATTATGGCTTTCAGAAACCCAGTCTGTGGATAGATCAGCATCGCAGTGGGGTAGATTTGTTCAGTGAACAGATAATGTAGAACAGAGATTTGATACCATAAGATATCATCCCACTAAGCTGAGATAGAGAAAAAAATCACTGTAATTACTCTAAACCCAAGGGCCAAGTGGTAATTTTAAAGTACTGTTCTCATAAACACTTTGCCAGTTGAACTTAAGGTTGCACAGAGACATAGTAAAGAATGAAATGAGTTTAAAAAGCAGTATTTTTAAAGTCAGAACTGAAACTGTGTTGAAAATAAAATAAAAACAAAGCGATGTTGATTTAGCAAGAGGAAAAAGAAGATTTGCTTAGAAAACGGAAAGGTCTTCAATAGAAATCTACAAAATAAGGAAGAAGAATGGTAATTTTCCCATACTTAACCACTTTTAAATTAAAAAAAAATAGCAAAATTGAAGCTACTTTTTTTCTTTTTTTTTTGGTCCAAGATTCAAAGATATTTTATATGTTAAGACATAGTCAAGATGTAGGCACATAGGTTTGGTTTTGTTTGTTTGTTTGTTTTTTTAATCGGGAGGCTTCTATAAGAAAGGTAGAGCGGAGGACTGAGAAAAAAAAAGAAAGGTGGAAAGTAGGAAAGTATACAATCGTATCTTCTAACAGTGCCCCTTGCTTATTGGAACAATTGCACTGGCTTATTGGAATCTTAAATAATGTAAAATAAAAATAGAATCCTAAATGGGAACGCAGGTAATTCTTCCGTTATAAGAGAACACCAGACTTTACATGGTACTTTATAGATGATGAGATGCAGAAGGTAAGCAAAACATGAAACAATAAATTAACTCCAGCTTTTAGGAATTTTGAGCAAGTAGTTGATAACAATCTCAGTGGAATTACCCTGAAAGCAAAGAATATTTTTTTGAAAGAATTGGATGTTCTTTCACACACAAAATTCAAAAATTGTATCTCTCATGCCAAGAGACTTTTAAAGCAGGATCAGGGAGAATACATCAGTAAAACAAACACCTGGACCCAAAACAAAGTGAAAAGGAAGGAAAGGGTGATCCTTCCGTAGAAACTAGTGTTTTAACTGTGTCAGGTAGAGAAGACATAGAGCTGAGGTTAAAAGCAAATTAAATTTTAAACAAATTGTTAGGTCTTGCTTGAAGGGTGTAAGAGACTAATAGAAGTAAATGGGGTACACAAAGCACTCACTCATAGGTGTATTACTTTCCGTGGCTGCCATAACGAAGTACCACAAACTCAGTGGCTTACACAACACAAATTTATTGTCTGAGTGTGGCAGCTACTAGGAGTCTAAAATTAAGGTGTCAACAAGGTTGATTTCTTCTGAGATCTTGGAGGGAGACTCTGATCTATGCCTCTCTCCTATCTTCTGGTAGCCGTAGGCATTTCTTGCCGTATGAATGGCATTCTCACAGTATCTGCAGAAGGTCTTCCATCTATGCATGTGCATCTCACTTCTGAATATTCCCTTTTTATAAGAACACCAGTCATATTGTGTTGGAGATCATCCTAACAACCTTATCTTAACTTGAGAATTTAGAACCTATTTCCATAGAAGGCCACATAAGCAGATACTAGGGGTTAAAATGTCAACATGTTTCGAGAGGAAACAATTCAGCCATAACAATAGGAAAGATAGTAATAGATAAGAATGTTTTTGATGTCTCTGAAAGAGCCCAAATTATCCAAATCTTGTGAAATTAAAAAAGAAAACACTGAAGAAGGGAAAATATTTTGTTGTGCACTTTACAACATAGTCTCTAAAGGTTCTCATTAGAGGGAAATTAGAAGATCAGGGAGAAAATAGGTTTAGAAGCAGAAATCATGGACCTAGAATTAGCCTTCAGGAATCTGCAGGAGATTCATTAAAATGGAGAAGAAACAAACAATCTTTCTAGAAAAGGAAATACAGAAAAACCTGAACAGACAAGGCATGGGAACTTTGAGAAGTACTAGAAGTTTTTTGTTTGTTTTAATGTATTTTTATTGATTTCAGAGAGAAGGGGGAGAGAGAGAAATATCAATGATGAGAGAAAAATCATTGATTGGGGGCCTCCTGCATCCCCCCCACCCCCTCCACTGGGGATCAAACCTGCAACTGAGGCATGTGTCTGGATCTGAAACGGAACCATGACCTCATGGTACATAGGTCGATGCTCAACCCCTGCCCCACACTGGCCAGGCAAGTACTAGAGTTTCATGCTTCATGTTGGGGCATCTAGGTCATAGAATTAAATATAGTCTATTTCCCTACTGAATCCTCATATTTATTTGAACTGTGCAGTGCTTTGAATTTGGGACATAAAGAACAATTTCTAAGTACAGGTTTGGAAATATATGATGTGAAAATAAAGGCAATTCAGGAATCTCAAGGAAGCAGAGGAAATAAGAACCATTTCCCTTGCAAAAAGTTTACATCCACAAGGAGGAAGGCAAAAGGTAGAACCATTTAAATGCTGAGAGAGAAAGTGCGTATAGATGCATGACTTTTTAAGCAGGATGTTCTGAGTAACATTTTCATGGGTGATTTTTCTAAAATGGACTGTAAATTTTGAATAACTGGCAATGACTGGCATCTTATGAAAGCTGAAGCCTAAATGATTATTTTCTTCTTTCTCATGCTTTTCACCTATACCAACTTATGAATGACTGAATCACCACTTTTTCTTGAAGATGTATTACAGAGGTCATGTTGAGGTTAATTTTGGAGGAATGGTGTCCTTTTAGAATATTTGGAGGGTGACAAATATGAGAAAATTGAAATTAAATTCAAATTTTGAGGTGTTATTTTTAGAAAGACAGCTGTGGAAGTCACGTGACTAAACCAAAAGTAGCATTTGACCATCTAATACAGCGGTTCTCAACCTGTGGGTCGTGACCCCTTTGGGGGTTGAACGACCCTTTCACTGGGGTGGCCTAAGACCATCAGAAAACACATATAATTCATATTGTTTTTGTGATTCATCACTATGCTTTAATTATGTTCAATCTGTAACAATGAAAATACATCCTGCATATCAGATATTTACATTACGATTCATAACAGTAGCAAAATTACAGTTATGAAGTAGCAATGAAGATAATTTTATGGTTGGGGGTCACCACAACATGAGGAACTGTATTAAAGGTTCACGGCATTAGGAAGGTTGAGAACCACTGATCTAAGACATCATATCATCTGATCACTGCAGAAAAGTTCTAAAAATAATGCTGAATTTAAAGTTAAAAAATAAAATAAAATTACTTTTTGAATCAATTTGCTATCAACTGAGAGTGAACAATTAACTATTAAGAAATTTCTGAACCAAAAAATTACTGAAGGAAATTTATAAATGAAATATATATCTTTCACTTGATACACATTTGATCTCTTTGTAGTGCATCTTAGAAAGCTACCCAGTTATCAAGTAAGTCAATCTCAGTGTTAATACACATACACACACACACACACACACACAGATACATAGTCTGCCTAGGAAGTATCCTATGCAAGAGAAACAGTAATTTTGATTTCCAGATGATATGTGATAAAGAAAGAAGTGTGTTATGGTATTTATCACTCTGCACTTGTGTAGCTAATTAGATACCCCTACTCCCCACCTTATTGTAACAGTAGGTTATAATTATAAAGAAGGAACAATTTGTCCCATTACTGATGCTACTTTGAATCAGGCTGAACTCAGCAACCTCTCCAGTTTGTAGTTATTAGAGGACAAAAATGACAATGCCTGCCAAACTAGCCAAAAAGGAACAAACAAGGGCCATTTTGAAAGCATAATTTACTTCAGAAATGATAAAACTATATTATACATATAGACTCATGCACACACAAATACAAACACACACACAAAAGTTTATAAGTAACAGACTCTGGAGAATATATATAATTTCTTAACCAGGAGAAATGGCTGACCTTTGGAATCATAATTAATATGACTGAAATAAGTAGCATCTAAAGAATATTTTTTCAGGGAGAAAAAACAAACCACATTGCTTATTAGGGTTTCCAATAGATCCTGTGAAACCTGCATAATACATTTTTTAAAGATATCACAATTTCTGCTTTTAAAAACAATTGAGTGGTTTATTTTATTCTAGCAATGCTAAACAGAGGTATTGACACAGATGGCTCAGTGCAATGAGTAATTTTTTGGATAAACATCTTTAAAATGCTCATAGACAAATAAAATCCAATTCTGTAAAAGCAGCATTGCATCTTTGTTCCCCTCCAAAATGGAATGATAAAGACTACTCTTTCATCTTTGTATTATTTTGTTTTCTTATTTCTCAAAACAAGCTGGAATAAAATATGTAATTCCCAATTTACAGGTTGGTGGCCATTACTTCTGCTAGAGACCCATTTAAATGGATCTTGAAAATGTAAAAAAAAAAAAAAGTCATCATGTAAATTCAAGGTAACTGGGTAACTGCAGGAAATAAAGGAGAAAATGTTTCCAAATTATAGATACTTTATTTATTATGCAATAATGAAGACACAAACTAGGTATAAAGCACTCTAAACATATCTGAATCCACTCCATACCTTATCAAATTAAATGCTATAAATGAATTTGGAATTCTCTACTTCTCTAAAGATGACTAGCATACTGAATATGTGGTTGATCAATCTCATTCATGTTTTTATTATATACATATCTCTATGTGTATATAGTATTGTTCTATGTACAGTATCATTGTATCAATGACATCCTACTGTATGCTCCTGCTGCTTCCCTCTCCTTCCACAAGAGAAAGGAATAGATTTGGATTATCCATATTTGGCATCAAAAGTATTCATTCTTATATTTTATATGTCTGTTCTGCATTCTGATGAAATTTTCTACAGAAATAAGTCCTGTTTTATCTTGAAAAACAAATGCATGTCATTGAAAACAGGGAGATTCCTTCACATTCAATGGTATTCAATTACAAATACTATACAAATAATTTTAGAGGAAACCTGCATAATGTTTTAATGATGTATAGATGTAAATTGTAGGATGATTCAGTGAAGACTATTTTAAACTGTGTAAGAAAACAAAAAGTCTATTGTCACCTCCTAAGATCCCCTTGAGGATAGATTTCAACACATTGCTTCTCTGTAGAACAGACTGAGATTTGGTAGGTAAGAGAAAAGGCCAAATAGATTCCAGAACTACATAGACTCCAACCAGTATTACATTTACAGACTTTGAAAATGAGTCCCTGCACTGAGGACTCAAAGGGTTCCAGTATCACAAACAAACAAATATCTGCTGCTGCTCTCTCATGTGGATGAGTATAAAGAAGTTTTGGCATGGCAATGAGTGAAAGGAATTTTACAGACAGGACAGGCAGTTAAGGAATAAGGAGACCCATGGGAGAGAATGCGTAGGTGAGGGCTTGGAGCCACCAGAGTGCTTATGTTCTTTTTACAGAGGATAGAAAAGTATTACAAGAGAAAGGCATACATTCACAGAGGGTAGAGGAATGTTGCATGATAAACGGGAGGGAGAAAGGGTGGCACCAGGTAGACTTTGACCTTTGAAACTGTTACTCTGCAGAAGACTGGCCAATTAGGAAAGCACGGGGGTCATAAATTAAGGAACCTTCCAATTAAAAAGGGTCATGAAGAGACAAAGAGCTGCAGCCTTTTTAAACCTGTAGGCAAAGAGGCTCAGAGGCTTTGTTTTTTTGGTTTTTTGTTTTTGCATTTTAGAGAGAGAGCAGGTTGTTTCCCCTTTGGTGACCCCTCCCCAAGTGGAATTTGGTGGTACTTAAACAAAAATGCCAATTCAAAAGTTTTATAAATTGATTGTGGTAAAAGATTAATAGTAATCAATGACACATTTCTCATATTATTTCACAAAGTTGTCAAGTGAAGCCCTCCAAGTGATCAAGCAATGCTCCATTCATGATTGTTTTCATATATTTTAAAACTGCCAAGGGGGGCAAAGATAGTTTATTTCACATTATAATACAAATATATTTGCATTTATCTGTATACAAACGTGTGTGTGAGAGAGAGAGAGAGAAAGAAAGAGAGAGAGAGAGAGATGGAGACAGAAAGAAAATGTGTAGACTAGCTCAAATAGGTGTATGTGTGTATATATTTAGTCTATCATATATATGATTAATTCTTATTGATTAACAATCAATTTTAAAATTGCTCACCTTTTAATGCCATTGTGTCAGCTTCATACTTGTTTTTGCAGAGAATATCTTACATAATAAATCCTAATATGCAAATCAATCAAATGGCAGAAAGACCAGTCACTATGACACACACTGACCACCAGGGGGCAGACGCTCAATGCAGGAGCTGTCCCCTTGTGGTCAGGGCGCTCTCACAGTGGGGAGCTCTGCTCAGCCACAAGCCAGGCTGACAGCTGTCAGTACAGTGGTGGTGGTGGGAGACTCACTTGCCTCTTCAGCATGTTGATTGGAGCTTAGGCCTGCTCCCCACTGGCAAGTGGACATCCCCCGAGGAGTCCCAGACTGTGAGAGGGCACAGGCCAGGCTGAGGGGACTGCCCCCCCCCAAGTGCACAAATTTTTGTGTACCGGGCCTCTAGTCCTATATAATAAGAGAGGAATATGCTAATTAGCCATTATGCCCTGATCACGGATCAGCAAGAGGGTGGGCCAGCGAGGTGCAAGCGGGCTGCGAAGAACTACAGGAGGGGGCAGGGCAGCAAGCTATGGGGGGGGGGTAGGGCTGAGGGGACAGGGGAGCTACAGGAGGGTGGAAGTGACCTATTGGCTACAAGCAGACAGCAGAGAGCTACAGGATGGGACAGGACAGCAAGCAAGTGAAGCTACAGGAGAGGGCAGGGCAACAAGCTATGGAGGGTGGTGGGGGAGCTACAGGAGTGCGGGGTAGTGGGCAGAGAGCTACAGGAGGGCAGGACAGAAGGCGGAGCACTACAGGAGGGTGGCAGACCTACTGGTGCACGGATTCGTGCGCAGGGCTACTAGTATATATATATGCTTAAGTGAAAAAAGATACAAAAAAAAAAGCTTAAGTGAGCGAATGACCAAACGACCAAACAACCAAATGACTGAACGAATGAACAAACAACCGGTCACTATGACATGCACCGACCACCATGGGGCAGACGCTCAATACAGGAGCTGGCCCCTGGTGGTTAGTGCACTCCCATAGCAGGAGTGCTGCTCAGCTGACCAATGGGTGCCAGATGCAGGGCTCATGGCTGGCTACTGCAGCCCAGAGACCGCAGTGGAGAGGCAGCAAGCCTACCAAGCAGCAGCAGCAGCAGCAGGCGCAGTGGGGCTGGGATGAGCAGGAGCAGCAGGCAGGAGTGGCAGGTGGTGTTGGAATGCTGATTTTGGCCCAATCCCCACAGGCTACGCCAAGGGACCCCTCTGGTGCACGAATCTGTGCTCAAGGCCTCTAGTTAATAATAAAGACTTAGACTTAAGTAAATTCATTAAAGGAAATAAAGACAAAGCTCTCCAGATATGACTAGTACTACTTATTAATGCAATAGTAACCCTTTTCTGCAGTTTTGCTTTCTTTGGTTTTGATTACCTTGTAGTCAATCGTGGTAGTCAACTAATATGTAATGATATTACATGTAGGATGTCATAAATAAAAAATTAATGTGTTTTAAATTGCACACTGTTCCAAGTAGCATGATGAAATTTCATGTCATCTTGCCCAGGATGTGCATCATGTCTAATGTCTCCATAATCTATACACTTCCCACCTGTTTTCAGTTATCAAATTAACTACCAAGGTATCACAGTGCTTGTGTTTCAGTAACCCGTATTTTACATAATAATGTCTCATTCAACTCACTTCACCTTATCACATGGGCATTTTATCATGTTAAATTATCACAAAAAGACTGAGTACAGTACAGTAACACATTTTGAGAGAGACAGAGAGTGACCACATTCACATAACTTTTATTACATTATATTGCCAGAATAGCTCTATTTTATTACTAATTGTTAATTTCTTGCTATGCTTAATTTATAAATTAAACTTTATGATAGGTATGTATGTATAGAAAAATTATATAGTATATATAGGGTTTGATACTATTTGCATTTCATGCATCTACTGGGGTCTGGGAATATATCCAATATTCACTACAAATAAGAGAGGAAAACTGTAATAGTCTGTTTTATGCATAATACTTTACATTTTTATCATTATAATACAAATAAAATGTTATATGTAAAATCCAGGATAATGTACATTGAAATGTCCATTTTTCCTAGAAAAAGTATTTTACAAAATGAAATGACATGATTATAGAAAAGATTAACTTTTGAAATTTTAATCATTTTTTTACTGATCTAAATGCAACTCTCAAAATTCTTTTAAACTTATGCTACAAATATTTTTACAAGATCTCCCTCTTCTGGCCAGGAAAGTTATTTCATTTCTTTTTATCTTCAGTGGCCAAAATCTGCAGCAAAGTATGAGCAAAGCTAATTTATACTAATCTGGCATCAAAAAGATAAATAAATGGACACTCCTAAAAATGAAAAACAGGAAGTTCTTTTTAATATCTCTAATACACATACTGTTCTATTAAAGTCTGTTTATCTAATTTCATTTAAGTTTTCTGCCTCACTGATAGTCTGAGGATTCATTTGCCAAGCTTGGTAATAAGTTAATAAATGAACTGAATGCTTGAGGTGTTCCAGATGGACTTAAATTGCAAATGCTGTCCTTCACAAAAGAGACTGAGCTCATGCAGCAGAATTGCAAGCTTCCAAATGCAGACTCACCTACGCACTTGAAAATAGAAGTTAGATGTAAGCTCCCTTAAATAACCTTTCAGAACTTAATTTTTCATCTCAAATTTGCAATCTGATTGAAAACAATAAAGCAGATGTGAAAAATATAAACAAAGGACAATAAATACTTACCTTGAAACTTACACAAGAACTGACCCAAAATATTTTAAAATATGTACTTGTGTCATTATTACATATTTATTAGTCTAATCATTAGATTTAATTTTATAAAATTCAGGAAAATATGAATGAAAAGTTTGGTGGAAGCCACTGTTCTTATAAAGCATATCAAATTATTGCACTAGAATTCCCAGTAGCCATTACTTGATAAGTTTCTCCATTTCCTCAAAAAATATTCCTTAGGCAATGGCAACTCAAAACAAATAAAACTTAGTGGTCTCAACAAATGCATGATATGGTGCTAACATTGGGTTACATTAAAAAGTTCCAATACAGGTGGAATCCCTTGAAATTATGCTCAACTTGATTCTGTCAGTATGTCCAGTTTCCAGGAGGGAGGATTTATAGATTTCATCAGATATTTAAAAATGCCAATGACCCTCCAAATTTAAGAACAATCAAGTGATATAAGCAAATAATTACAAACTACATAATATTTGATAATTTAAAATACCAGTGTAAACAAAAACTCTAATAATAATTCTTCATAAGAGAATCAAGAACGGTTCCTTAGGAATGATAATACATGCTCTGGCTTTTGAAACTCAAGAAGTTTTGTAGGAAAAGAAGAGAGAGAAGAAGACATCAAACTGTTTTAGAATATATGCAAAAGCAGTGTGGACTACTAGAGCCTTAAAAGAGTTATTGGAAAGAGTTTTCTGGCAGGACTAAACTAAGGGATTCATGCTGGGGAATTTTGTCCATTGCATTCATTGTTGTAGTTCTGACATTTACAAAAGTACTTGGCACATAATATGAAGATCTACAGTGTTAAATGGAAATGGAAACAGGTGTAAAATCAGGGGTGGAGAATGTTTTTTCTTCCAAGAGCCACTTGGTTATTTGTAATATCATTTGTATAATATAAGTCATTTACTATAAATTTATGTTGATATAAAAAATGCTCCTAGATTTATTGAATGTCTAGTTCCACCTATAGTTGACTTGACAGGGCCAGAGCAGGTGGTTTTGTAGGCCTTATATGATCCACAGACCAGACATTCCCCACCCTGGTTTAAATGATAAAATAGCAGTAAATAATAAATTTTATTGACAGCCTGGAAAAGAATTTTGGTCTCTATGCTTTTATTTGTTTTTATTCATTTTATTTCATTTTTTCCATCACCACTTATCCCCTCTATGCTCTCTTCCACCTCCACCATCTCCCTCCACCCCTGCAACCACCACACTGTTGTCCATGTCCATGAGTTCTTTCTCTCTCACGCTCTTATTTTTTTTTTTTTTGCTCAATCCCTCCACTCACCCTCACCGCAAGCTGCCTGCCTGCTATCTTTTAAGTTATTTAATCAGTAAAGAACAATTTGAGTTTTGTTGTTTGTTTATTTGTTTTGTTTTTATTATTGTCGCATTTTTAGAGAAAAAGATCATCAGATTTGAGTACAATGTAAATTATGTAGAGAAGTAATATTGACTTCTAGAGACATGATGATAGTACATCACCGAAAACATCAGCAGAACTGGGGACATGAACTTTGACAGTATCTGGAAAAAGAAGTAGAGATTTAGGTAAGTAAGGAAGTGAAAACAATGAAGAAGGAGTGATTGAGAATAAAACAGTTCTTAGCTTAGATGACTTAGATGGTAGCTACTATTACACATGATTTTCTTTTGTTATTATTGAAAGCAACATTTTTTAAATGAAGTTATGTTTGGAGCAGTGACAAGGAAAATATAAACAGTTTTGTGGTGTTGTGGTTATATAAAGGAATAAAGACAAAGCAATTGTTAAAAATCGCAAAATTTAAAAAAATCTTAGTAATAGTTGAATTTTGGAGAATGTATATGCTATAGCTACAATCTTAAAAGGACAGATTATTTACATGCAACTAAATGAAATTAAAAGTTGGTTGGTGAATAAAACTAAGATTTCCTAACATCAGATGATGTTAGATTAATTGAATGTAGAGATTTAACCTCATATTTTATACATATGAAAGATAATGAGGAAATTGTATAGAGTTCACTCTATTTTCTGTTTTTCGATGTTTTAGACAGGTTTTTTTTCTTAGAATATATCCAACCAGTTATACAATGTCAGAAATGTCACCATTAAAGAAAAACTAGTTTTTTCAAATCCTTTGTAAAACTGGAGATAATATTGGGTCATTTCTAATAGAAAGGCATGACATAATTTTATATGCTTTTTCTGATAGAAAGAATGCATTTATTTGCATAGAAAGACTGCATCCTAAGAGAGTCAATTAGAAATTTAAAGAGATATAATAGAGTACAGTTTATAGCATATAATTTAAAATATCATCTAAACAACTCCCCATGCCTTTAATTATATGTCAACATATTTCAATTTCATATATGGTACATTTACTTAATTAGTTATAAAGTAGTTTCTAACAAAAAAGCATTACCCCCACCCCAGCTCCCGCCCCATGAAGCATTTGGATTCAGTTTACTGAAAATCATTTTAGATCTTGTGTTACACTGACCCCCCACTCTAAAAAAACATAAGTAATTGGTGATAATTGAGCCTATTTTTGCTTTACTGTAAATACAACATTAAAATGTTCATTTAGCTTTCTGTACAGAAACTAATATTTATACCTCATGCTGACATAGCCAAATAAGCAACTATTTGGATTATGGACTCATGTTAACAATTTATTTTTCTGCAATCAATCAAATTAACTACACTACATTTCAAAGAGCCAAAAATAACTAAAATATGTGGGAGGTTTTAGTATGTAGCTTCCACACAAAATTGATCATTCTGTTGAAGCAGCTGGGCATGGGAAGGGTGATTGCCCAGAGTAGAACTGCATCAATCCCAATAATAACTATGTAGGATGCTTCGGCCGGGATTCATTGGGGCAAAAGAGGAAAAAAAAATAATGTTTCTGAGAGATGCAGAATTTCAATCTGTTCCAAAATGCAAACATATGCAGGGTGTGATATACTATAACATGCTGAAGTGTTAGTCCTTTGTGATTTACTAAGCCAAACTTGGTCATGGGCACCAAGTATAGCACATTTCTCTCACCCGTTTTCCTATTCTGCCACTTCCCCTGGATTTATATCCCTATTCCACAGCATGCAAAGCCAGCTAGTTCAAAACAACTTGCCTCTTTGATATAGCAATAGAAGTTTTAGGAATTTGTTTTCCCTCTCTATCCATCTTCTATGAACATTGTCTGCACATCACCTAAAGTCTCTGTAGCAATTTTATCTCCCTGTGCTTGCAGCAGCAGCAATAATAACAACACTTTGATTTTAATCAATATTGTATCATTCCTTAAATGGCATTATACCTATTTTGCCTATGGCAAAGGACCTGGGGTGAATAACCAAATATATCCTATACATACTTATATCTTATTTCTTCATATATATCTTCATATATATAATGTTGAAAACTGTTTCAATTAAGATAATTTATACATGTTCTTGGGCATAAAGTCATCATTTCCATAATTAAAACATACGTATGAGCCCTGGCCAGTGTGGCTCAGTTGGTTGGGTGTCATCTCATGTACTGAAAGGTTGCCAGTTTGAGTCCTGATCAGGGCACATGAAAAATAAGTCAAGAATAACTTCTAGGTTCTAAGCTGTGTTAATAGGTTTTGGGTTAAATTCCTAGTAAGGGCATGTAGGAGGCAGCCTATCAATATCTCTCACATCAATGTCTCTCTCTTCTCCATTTTTCTTCCTCTCTCTAAAAATCAACTAACAAAATATGTTTTAAAAGTATCTATGAAGAGGAATTAGAGGTATTACATAAAATCCCAGTTTTTATGGAAGTAACTAGGTAGCTCTAGTATAAAGTAACATCATCATCATCATCATCATCATCATCATCATCATCACAACAACAGTGGGGTATGATATTGCTTCAACTAAGTGTTTTGATTCTAATCTCCCCATTTTAAGAGGAACATATGTTTTTATGGAACATATAGTTTGATAAACTCAGGAATATGCATAAATCAGGAATATGAGCTGCACTAAACTATGAACAAAATAAAGCAGGGGAAAAGTAGAAATATTTCCACAGTTGGAACAAGACTTTTTTGATAAGGTAAAATCTGAACAAAAGTCTGAAGGAAATGAAGATGTAAATCATGTAGATCTAGGAGAACACTGCTCTATCATAAAAGCAGTAAGGCTTGTAAAAATTGGAGCTGGAAGGTTCTTAAGGCATTCAAGCTACGTACAGAAAGGAACTGTGGAGGTTTTTATCAGGAAAGTGACATGATTGGATTAATATTTGAGTTGTATACATAATAAATCATTGCCAACTCTAATGTAATGTTACGATTTCAAATTTTTATTTGTGGAAAGGTTGATAGCCTGTCTTGCATTAGAGCACCATGCTTGTGTACTGGACATCTGCAGCCTCACAGATTTTACAGCCTATTGGGAATGGATAGGGGGCCCAGTCAGAGTGCTAGAGTGGTCCAGTTGGTTCAGCACCACCCTGTGCACCATAGGCTTGCCAGTTCAGTCCTCAGCCAGGGCACATACCTGACTGTTGCTTCTATCTCTGGTTGGCATGGGTATGGTGAACAACCAATTGAGTTTCTCTTTCATATCAATGTTTCTCTCTCTCTTTCTCTCTCCTTCTCTCCCCTTTCCTCTCTCTAAGCATGTCCTTGGGCTAAGATTAAAAAATAAAGAAAGAATGAGAAAGAAATGGATCTAAGGAAAAGTTGGACACCAATATACAGACAAAAGCTGATTGTGACGCATGATTGGAGGTCAAAGACAGCAATAGGAGATTACAAAAACGGAACCAATCAAACATGGAAAGCCAATTTGGGCTTGCTGTTGGTGTCTTAATTTATGAGCAGCAGTGAGGAAAGTAAAAAGAGGACACTTGGAGGCTTTTAGATTTGAACATGTAATGAAAATGATACATATTGATACCAAAGGCAATTTACCTTTATTAGATTGTAAAATGTAAGGCATTGGGCCAAAACCGGTTTGGCTCAGTGGATAGAGCGTCGGCCTGCGGACTCAAGGGTCCCGGGTTCAATTCTGGTCAGGGGCGTGTGCCTGGGTAGAGGGCACATCCCCAGTGGGAGATGTGCAGGAGGCAGCTAATCGATGTTTCTCTCTCATCGATATTTCTAACTCTCTATCTCTCTCCCTTCCTCTCTGTAAAAAAAAATCAATAAGATATATTTTTAAAAAAATGTAAGGCATTGGTTTATATCATATTCTAGATTCTGAATATGTGATTAGGAAGACTGAGATTATTACAATAAAATCAGGGAGCCATTACAGTATTTACATAATCACTTCAAATTGCATTTGATGCGTCACTCTGACATGTGTAAGAAGGGCATATGTAAGGACAACAAGGAAAGGAGGCAACAGTTACTAAGGTCTTTTGTTTATTTGTTTTAGTTATGAGAGAATAGATATCAGAAGGAAGGCGAACATAATAGAGGAGAGAGATTGATTTCATCTGGAGAGTGAAATCAGAGAAATAGAGGATTAATCACAGTAGGCAATAAGGGGAAAAATAAGTCAAGAATAACTTCTAGGTTCTAAGCTGTGTTAATAGATCAAACAGTACCGATCACAGAGAGAGAAAATACAAAAGAAATAGGCCCTGGGAGGAAGAATATTTGTTCAACTTTGACATTTTCAAAGTTCTGTGTGCTGCTTCTGTTTGTATAGCAATCAAACACTTTGATTAATTAATTCTAGATTGCAAAGAGAGGTCCAGGAGGGCAAATAAACTTGGAAAAAGAGGGATATAATTTGTACTTTAAACCAGAGTCAATGAGATCACCCAAAGGTACTATATAGAGAAAGAACAGTGGTGTGCAAGGAACCAAAATCTAGGATGACTAAGGCTGGGTCAGAGAGAGAAGAGAAAGAGAGAGAGAGAGAGAGAGAGAGAGAGAGAGAGAGAGAGAGAGAGAGAGAGAGACTTTAAAAAATAAAAAAGAATAATGAAGAGTTTTGTCCATCAGGAAACTGAGAATAGAAAAGGTCAAAGAAGAGAGATCTTCCAAATTTGACTGTGAACTTTTTAAAAAATTTCTTTATTGGTTAAAGTATTACATATGTCCTTATCCCCTCATTGTCTCCCCCTCCCCCCGCAACTCTCCCACTCATACCCTCCCACTTCTAGGAATATATCCCAAGAAACCAGAAACACCCATTAGAAAGGATATATGCACCCCTATGTTCATAGCAGCACAATTCACCATAGCTAAGATATGGAAACAGCCTAAGTGCCCATCAGCAGATGAGTGGGTTAAAAAGACTGTGAACTTCTTAAGCGCCTTCACCTCTGTGGTGTTAGGTCCTCAGCACAGAACACAGAAAATTTTTAAACTCTTAGTAAAAAATTAATAGAACAAATGAGAAGAAAATACGGGATAAAAGTAAAGATAAAAATGTAGATTAAAATGTTTAAATATAAGGATCACTGCATTCAATGAATGAAGAAGATGGAGAGTCTAGTAGCGCTTCCTAATAGGGAAATGCAAGACAATATGAATATATCTATCTTATTTCCACTTCACTATGTTAATAACACCTTAAACCCCTAAATCTAGTTTTATATTTGCAAAAGGTTGAATTTTTGGGGAAATATGCAAAAATGAAAGTTTAAAATTGTAAGATCTCGTTAGATACTTATCGTTATAATAGAAATAATTTGATTCAAAAACAGTAAAATTTAAAGAACTAATAAACAGAGGAATTCAACTTCACTATCCTTAAAATAGGAAGCCACTATGACACACCTCACTTTGAACTGTGAGTGTAAATAATGTTATGAGGCATAAAAATGATTACTTTATGGAATTACTAGGCTGGATTAACTAGGAAATAAGGTTGGAAAATGGAAAAGGCTGATGGGCAAATTAGGTGATAAATCTAATTCTATGGGAAACTTTCAAAGGGATTTTAGCCCAATTACTTGATCTTTTTGCATGCAATTCTTCATAAATGTATAAAAATAAAATAGAATTTGATAAAATTTATGGTGATTTTTAGTGCCAAAATAGGTAGTTTAAAAATTTCAAATATGGTGAATATGCCAGATATCATCTTTTTTACTTTCATGGTCTGACATACAGAGCAACATTGGAAAAAGGAAATAGAGAGGGTGTTAAATCAGAGATATGTATAAAAAGGGAGAGAAAACGAAGAGGAAGAAAACAATAAAAAAAGGAGATAACACTCAAAAATATAAAGCAAACTGTAAAGACAAGAAAATATTTTAAAGAGTTTTGAAGAATTCATATCTATATATGAATTACTATATTGGTTATATATGTCTTCCTAAATAGGATAGAACTGAAGAATAATGTATAGGCGGGTTTACATCAATGGTTCTTGGATATGACTATATTTTCAGACCAATAAATCTTAGATCTAGTTAATTTAAGAAATGTAATACTCAGAATCAGATGTGAAAGATAAACCAGGGTACAGAATCAGAACATATTTGAAGACAGGCAACAGTTATGACTTACATTTAAGGATTCTTTTTTTCAGAGCTCACAAATACACAGTGTGACAAACACAAGATCAAGAAATAAGATGTTCCCAGCCGGTCCAGCTCACTTGTTGAATGTCAACCTATGAACCAGGAGGTCACAGTTCAATTCCCAGCCAGGGCACTTGCCCGGGTTGCGGGCACTATCCCTAGTGTGGAGCGTGCAGGAAGCTGCTGATAGATGATTCTCTCTCACCATTGATGGCTCTCTCTCTCTCTCTCTCTCTCTCTCTCTCTCTCTCTCTCTCCCCCCTTTCCCTTACTCTCTAAAATCAATAAAAATACATTTTTTAATAAAAAGAAAGAAGATGGTATGGCTATACTAAAAGGTTTACAGTCTCATTATCCCTGAAGAAGGCAAAACCTTCAAGGTTGTAGGAGCCTAAAACATTAGAATTATTTATTTGTATTTATTTAGCATTTAAGTGTCTGGATTGTTATAAAACTAGAGGCCTGATGCACGAAATTCATGCAAAGGGCTCAGCCCTCGTAGCCCCTTGCAGCCTCGGCCAGCCGTCACAACCCTGGCTTTGCCCTGGCTTCATGCAGAAGGTTGCGTGACAGTCATCTGAAAGGACGTCCAGATGGTCATCTGGAAGGATGTCTGGATGGTCATTCTGCTGTTTGGTCTAATTAACATATCAGCTCTTTATTATATAGGATTATTAGTTAAATCATGAGCTTAAGATCCAGCTTTGAAACTAATGAATTCTTGCAATGCCAAGGTGCCAAAATTGAGTTGCACCCGGTTTTAAGCATATTAGGTTCAGCAAATGCTTGTTGGGTGCTTTGGGGCCCTCCTGAGAGTTCCATGGAGCAGGACCAGGCATCCAAAAATGAAGCGCTTTATTTCATACAGTCTACTTCTTCAAAGTGTAAAAAAAGACTAAAAATGGACTTTTTGTTTCTGGAATACTGTACTTTAGCAAAATCCATTGACCATTTTCTCCCCCCTCTCAAGATTGTACAAATTTAATAAAACACTGCTAAGCATGTAGCATTTTCATTTTTTTCAGTCAATTCTTCTGTCTAAAGATGTTTTAAGCCAGTAACAGTTTTAGCTACCCTGAGGTACAGAATCCTATTTATGAAAATACCATAAGTGCAAAGCATACATGGTGTGCAAAACAATGTAAGTCACTAGGATACAATGGGTTATCAATAATTTTCTATACATATTACAAAATACAGTCACAGTTCAGAATAAATTTATTAGGAATCGAACACAAGTGTTTCTATTTTTGTTTAAATTCCCAACAATATAAACACAAAATAAGTTTTTACTATCTTTAAAATTTTATCTAGAACTTTGTTTTTACTTTGGTATATTTTATTTAATCTCCCTCACTTTACATTAGAAATACTATACTAAATATCTACCAGATCATAAACTGAATTTCCACCAGATGTCAGTATATGCATGCAAATGTTTTAGTTTGAACTGAAGTGCTAGCTAAAAGTCGAGTTGAATCTTTCATTAAAAGTTATTCATGGCATGACGTCAGAGAGATAACAGAGTGAGAGATCTCCGTGGTCTCTCCCTTTGAGGTTTCATCAATTTGAACAGCTATAATTAAACAAAAGATTCCCTGCTCAGTGCACAAACATGTCTGAGAAATCAGTGCATTGAACCATGTAGTTTGCAAATCAGGGAGGCAAGAAGACAGAATAACTCAAAGCAGCCAGGGACGCAGTCCTGCAGCCCATAGTTCACTGTGAGGCTCAGCCCAGAGAAAGGAGGAATCAGGTCGTGGCTGGCACTCCCTTCAGCTGGGAGTAGCAGAGAATTAGTAAGCATTTCTGCAGAAGAGGGCAGTACGCGATGCAGCAGAGCCCAGTGGCCTGGGCAGGCATGAAGACAGAGGTGCAGCCACAGTCTGGCAATTGTCATTCCAGACAGAGAAATAAAGTCACACAATATTGAATACATAAATTGATCAGCTGAAACAATGTGAAGAACTCAATAATCAGGCTAAAATTAAGAATAAATAATTGGATGAGGTGATAGTTTGTCATCATTACAGAAAAAAATCTAGTCATCGTTCTATAGAAATGTTTACTACTTAATCTGCACTAAAACCTTACCTCACCTTGTGTGATTTAGTCATTCATATAAAAACTTGTATGTTGAATTCCCACTATGTGTCAAGAATGTTACCAAATATTTGGTATAAGAGCTGTACCAGAACTCAGTAAATATCTGTGCACAACACAGGCATTTCTGCCTTGGGATTGACGGTATTTATAGATAATGTATTCAGACTGCGGAAATGGTAGCGAGAACCAATAACTAGCACTTTTCCATTCAGAGTTTAAACTTTTTAAAAACCTATGTACCGTATTTAATGGAAATATTTTATTAAATACTTTTCCCTAGTCTTCAGTCTCCTGACTACCAGCCTGTGATGTGCACATGACTTAGCCAGGACATTTTTGGGATTCTGTACCTCTGTGTGTGTTGTGTGTGTGTGTGTGTGTGTGTGTGTGTGTGTGTGTGTGTGTGTTTAGTATTTATTTATCTTTTATGATTAACAAATAAACGTCAAGTATTTATTCTGCATGCCGGGCCATACACCCAGGCAGGGGACTAGGACCCAGCCTGGGGTGCGAAAGACAGGGACACAGCCGTTCTGCCGAGGGGTTACCGGAGCGGGTGCCCATTTCTGCATGGGGAGGCTCTCGAATTGAGTGTGAAGAATGAGTGTAAGTTCCCCCAGGTCAACCAGACAGGGCAGGGCTTTCCAGGGAAAGGCAGGGAAGGCAGTGAAAAGGCGGCAGAATGAATGAATGAATGAATGAATGATGTGTGGGGTTGCTTTGCTTGCAAGAGAGATGCTGAAGGAGGAGCCACAGGCGAAGGAGGGATCTTAGGCAGACTACCACAGAACACTCTAAAAATGTTATCTATTATTGTTATTTACAACACGTCCAGACCTAAATGTTACATGTGTCAGGTAACAAAGCTGAAACAAACAAGTATGGCATTGATGTCCTCACACACATGGAACATTCTTCCTGTGGGATATTGGGCAAGAGTAAGTTATAAAATGTTAGGAGAGGTAACAGGACATAGTTAGGGGTTTCCTAGGCCAGCAAGTCTTATTTCTAGAGTAAGCTGAGCTGGCTTAAGCTGAGTTGGAGGGTTGTGATTGGTGTATGTTAGGTAGGTTTCCTTGACAGGTGTTTCCTGTAAGAGCTGGCTGACGGGTTTAGATTGTGACATAGGCTGGCCCTCATTTCGTGGGTCCTTATGTATAAGTTAACTTTATTACATGGAATTAATTTAAAAGAGTTAAACCTACTTTAATGGACAGTTCCAAATAGCTTCTTTAAACCTCACTATAGTCAAATTACTTTTTCTTTATTGCTTTCAGAAAATCTAGTAATTCCCACAAAGCTTTCTAGTGTTTTTTCCCCCTGCTCTGTGGTGCTATGTAAAGTTTCCCCTTTGTTAGTTTGTGTGTGTGTGTGTGTTGTTGTTGTTGTTGTTTTTTAAATTACCACTTTCTTTTCTGCTCAGGGATTTTGCCAATGTAGTTGAATTAAGGATATTCAAATGGGGAGATTATACCAGGTTATCCAATGGGGTTCAATGTGATCACAAGGGTTCTGTTAAGAGGAAAAAGGGAGGCAGGAGAGTGAAAGTCAGAGAACAAATTTTTACCATGAAAGCAAAGTTTGAGTGAATGCAAGCTAAGGAATGCCAGCAATATCTATAAACTAAAAAAAGCAAGAAAGCAGACTCTCCCTTAAAGTTTCCAACTCTGCGTACCCATTTTAAACATCTGAGCTCCAGAAATATAAGATAATAGTTTGATGGCATTTTAAACCACTAAGTTGGTTTCTAATTTGTTACAGCAGTAATAAGACATTAATACAGGTATCTTCAGACACAGCTTTCATATAGTGTAAAAAGCACATTTAAGTGCAGCCAGTATGGTTCAAGGGTTGAGCATAAACTATGAACCAGGAGCTCACGGTTCGATTTCTGGTCATGGCATATGCCTGAGTTGTGGGCTCAATCCTTTGTGGGACATGTAGGAGGCAGCCGATCAATGATTCTCTCTCATCATGATGTTTCTCTCGTTTTCTCCCTTCCTCTCTGAAATAAATAATACATAAAATTAATAAAAAAGAAGACATTTAAATTTTTCCCTGTCTAACCTAGTCTTAGAGTTTGAAAGAAGCTGGCATATATTGTGAAAGATATGAAATGGCTGTGAGAAAATTTTTAAAAGTGGAGGATATTATCATTCTGGTTCTGTTTCAAACAGCTCTACTAGCCTGATTATTAATGAAAATTGTTCTGAGAGTTTAACAACAATTTAACTGTCAATACCCCAGGGTTGTTTTCTTTTGTTTTGTTTTGTTTCAGTGGATGTTTCATTGTTGCTAAAGATGTCAGGTTTTCTAGTTTGATGATATTTTAAACCAAAGGTATAGAAATTGCTTATCTCATCATTTAGGTATGGATTCATTCTTTAAATAGCAATTTGATTAAAACAATTATTCTATCTGATCTCATAGAGTTTATAGTCACAGTAAGAAGACAATCACTGGATAGTATCTAAAATTAATGAATATTTCAAAAGGGGAAAAAAGATAACCTGAGATTTTATGGTAGGGGGAAATCCCCAATCTAGGAAGGTTCAGGGGGATATCCTTAAGGAAGTGCAACTGCTATGATATACTACATGAAACTAGAGTATCTGAATGGGAGAGATGAACACCTGGGAGCAACGGGAAGTTATTGAAAAATTTGAAGCAGTAATGTAGCATAATTTCCATCCTTAAAAAGATTACTCTGATTGCAATTTAAAAAATAAATTAATGAATCAGAGAGCTTTCTTAAACTGTTGCTTTAGTAAACATAAAATATTTAACACATTTCAACTATTCTTACTATAATTGATGCAATATTGTGATTTTCTTTACTATACTTGGTTATATTTTGTAAAGTAAACATTTCTTCTTGGTAAGACTGTTCAATTCTTACTATCGATGTATCTCACAGACCAAACCCTCCATTTCAACTGGTGACTTTTATCCAGAGATGCACCGTGCAATACGAATGGGAGCGAGGAAATCAGACTTCCTCAGCCTGCTTTATAAACTTTACGCACGCTGCTAGATAGAAGGAAAACTGCTGAGTAAAGTATGTGGTCTTTGTGAGACCTAGTTCCCTTTCTGCTCAAAGATTATATTATTTTTTATTGATGTGTTTATTTTGTGCTTAGGATTTGTTAAATATTACACTACATAAATTGTATTGTTGTATACAATTTTATGTTTTCCTCACACCTACCTAGACAATATAAATTGCTTGCTGTATTACCCTGAAACTGTTACTATATATACAATAATACAATAATCATATTTTAAAAATTGTTCCCATGAAAATAACATATTAGCTTTGGTAGCTGGCTAGGTATGCTAAACACTAACATTTTCATTATAGAGTGCTAAATCTAACCTCAGAGGTTATATTATACCCTAATACCAAGAAAAACCTTTCTTACAAATGAGCAACACTCATAGCTAGAATGCATGAACTTCAAAATGGCTTTGAAGATTAAAGTATAGTGCAACTGTGAACATGAACTTGCAAACATATTTTCAATATTTTGCTTTCAATTATTTTATAAGTATCTAGAATTTAGATTACTTGGTGATATGGTAGTTCTACTTTTAAAATTTTTGATAATCTGCCATGCTGTTTTCCATAATGGCAACTCCATGTTGTAATACTAGTAACAGTGCACAAGACTGAATTCACATCCTAACCAACATACTGTAGTGTAGAGGCATAAAGAGCACAAATGTTAATCTTCAGATGAATGGATGAACAAAACATGGTACAGACACACAATGGAGTATTATTCAGCCCTTAAAAGGAAGACAGTCCTGTAACATGGAATAACACGGATGAAACTTGAGGACAATTTGCAAGTAAGTGATATAAGTGAGTCACATAAAAAGACTTTAGGATTCCCATATATGTGCTGTGCAAAGAGGTGAAATTCATAGAACAACAAAGTAAAATGGTGGATAATTCCAGGGATTTAAAATAGGGATTTGTTGTTTAAAGGGTATAGAGATAGCATTGCAGATAGAAACGTTTTGGCGATCTATAGCAAAACAGCAAGAATATACTTAACACTGACCAGTACAGTAAAACCTTTTATATAGTAACTTTTATTTTATGATTAGTTATATGTTTGAGTAAATTTTCAACATAATCCTAAATAGGTTTTAGGGAAAAAGCTAAAAAAAGAGAAAACACAACAATGCTATTAATTTCTAAGTGCCAATATTAAGTTCTGTGAGTATAAGTATAACCCTATATGTGTTTTGTTTCTACTTACTGATAATTAGAACTTAGAATTTTTGCTGTGAAATATAAAAATGCAAATAAATTTTTCTCTAGTGATGAAAAATAAAATAAAGAGTAACTGGTTTTAAGGATTACAATATTATGAGATTTTTCTCTCAGCCAGAATGAAATTCCCCAACATTTGTACATTCCTAAAAACAAAATGATTCAATGAATGTTCATTTGCTATTGATACATAACATTTAACATTTAAAATATTTTTAATGTGAACTCCTATATAAAGCCACTTTTCTATCTTATGCTATTTTCTCTTTTGATATTAAAGAAATATAAATTTTAGCTCTAACTATTATTATTCTTTCTTTAAAGATATCTGTGAAGTAAAACACTTTTGTCTTTCCAGAAATATGGCCTTCAGAGATCTTGATTATTTAAATTTTCTCGAGTCTTTGATTCCTCTGATCTCCTCCCTGGAAAATCTTTTTCCACATCAGTCAGCTTGAGATGGCAAGCTCCCTCCCGGCTTGCGTCAATTTCGGTAATCTCCTTTGCTGCTTCTGCTT
The DNA here is from genome assembly GCF_000327345.1 of Myotis davidii. Lineage (NCBI taxonomy): Eukaryota > Metazoa > Chordata > Mammalia > Chiroptera > Vespertilionidae > Myotis > Myotis davidii. The sequence continues at coordinate 3,682,486 of NW_006289214.1, forward strand.
CTGCTCCAGTAGAGTCCGCTGCCTGTCAAGCTTCTGCTGTCTCAGGTTAAGGCCGACCTCCCCAAACTGCAACAGATACCCGGAAGCTTAACATATAACATAGAAAGGATGTCTAGAATGTATGTATATGCCATATATGGGAGACAAAGAGCCTGGAAAAATATAAAAGGCCAAACCCCGCTTTGTTTGGAGCTCAGCCTCTGGAGGAGACTCTGCTGAGCCAGCACCTGTGCGAATAAAACAGTTCTTTGCTGAATCTCTGAGTGCGGATGGTTTGTCGCTTCCCGCCAGCCTGATTTCTGCCATTACAGCCTCAGGCAAATAATCTTATAGTTTTTTACTCTATGCAAGTTATTGCATTTCAAAAGGCAATCCTGACACAATATTCTCAAATAGAAATCTTATCACCTTTTCTACCCCTAGCATATCCTATACAGATTTATAGCATACCATGTGTAAAAATTTATAGCATTTCTTCTTGTCCTCCCCACCCCCTATTTCAGAGTAAGCTTCTTCAAAGTAGTACCTGTATCTCTAATTGTCTTTTGTAACGCTCAAACACATGGGCCATATATAAGTCATTAAATAATATTTAGAGCTTGAGTCACAGCTCACATTTGAAAGTAAATCATGCTGATCTGAATCTAAATTGGGCAAATCTTCTATGCACATAAAATATTATAACAATATAGTTGATGAGAGTAAGAGAACTATCATTTGGAAACACAAACCATGTTTCCCAGTACAAAATGAGCACCATTATACACTTGGTAACTTTTATCCTTTTATCCAAAACTATGTAATAACCATTGCATATTATAAATAATCTGTAATTTAGAAAATATCATTGTCAACCATCACCACATAACTATCCAAAATTTTACATATACATATCTAAAATTTACATATATATGTGTGTAAAATACTTTTAGTCTTTGTATATTTGGGTTCTATATGAGTATTTTTGTATTTGTGCATCCATGTGTATTTGTGTATAACTTTGCTATGAATAGCCTTATAAATATAGGTAATGTGCATGTTTAAGTTTAGAAGATAATGAAACATAACCTTACAAAATTGTTCTAACAATTGGCATATATATATATAAAAGTCTAAGTGACTGTTACAATAGGATGACTGGATGACCAACCGGTAGCTATTACATGCACTGACCACCAGGAGGCAGACACTCAATGCAGGAGCTGCCCCCTGATGATCAGTGTGCTCCCACAGCCAACCTCCTGTGGCCAGCCAACCTCCTGCGGTCCCTCTCCCTGGCTGGCTGACTTCGATAGGCCCAATGGGCCCCAATTGGCCCCGATTGCCGGCCAGGCTGAGGTACCCAACCTGTCCATGAATTTGTGCACCAGTCCTCTAGTTACTAATAAAATATAAGATTGAATTGTGCTCCACATATTTAACAACTCTGGGCAATAAAAGAGTGCAATTATCTCAAAGGTATCTGAGAAACTGTCCATCCTGTTTAATGGCTCCAAAAGTGTAGGTTGGTGGTGAAGGAAGTACAAACAGATCATTTTGGTTCAGGCACAAGCTGCAGTCTCCAAAGCAACACAACACAACATTACCTATAGTTTGATCTCTATCTCATTTTATATTTCCTTCCTAATTGTTTCAAAATGTGGACTTTAGAATTATATGCAAAATTGTTACTTTCACAGTCTTACATATAGAGCCTTGGCAAAGAAGCCTTGAGAAACTGGCAAAAGGAATGATATTTTGGAACCAAATACTCCATGGTGAGATCTAGCCTCTTGATACAGCTGTTGTAGCAGGTGTGTGCCGGCAGGTGAATGTTTGTAACAGGTGCAGGTCTGAGCAGTGCATGGGTTGGGAGAACAGATTGTGGTTGGGTAAACAGATTGTGCAGACCCTGTGTCCAAGAAACCTCAGCACTTGGCCACAGCTGCTTCCGCAGGTATCGGGGAAGGGCAAGGTAGCATTTTGATGATTAAATCTTTAAAGACAAAGCTCATCTAAAAAGTGACCGAGTTTCATTGTATGGAAATTTCAGGCATTGGTGGGTTTAACAATTTTTACTTCTTTCATTTGCTTTCTCGGGCTGCACAGCATTCTTGGGTAAAATCACAAAGGTGCTAAAGATGGTACAGGTTATCAAATATTCTTCCATCATATTTTGGCCTTTAAATTATTAATGTCAGAAATGAGTAAGCAACATTAGAAGATCTCCTTCAAATTTCTATTTCCATATGTTTCTTGGTCATCTGTCTGTCCTCTTTGGAGAATTGTCTAGGTCCTTTACCCATTTTTAAATTGTAGTGTTTGTCTTCCTTTTATTAAGTTGGATGAGTTCTTTATATATTTTGGAAATTAACCCCTTATCAGATGTATCATTGGCATACATGTTCTTCCGTACAGTGGGATTTGTTTTCATTTTGTTGATGGTTCTTTTTGCTGTGGAGAAGCTTTTTCTTTTGGTGTATTTTTATACACAAATAATGAAGTCTCAGAAAGAAAAACTAAAAAATCAATGGTATTTACCATTGCAACAACAACAAAAAATAAGATACTTAGGAATAAATTTAACCAAGGAGATAAAAGACCTGTACTCTGAAAACCACAGGACGTTAAAAAAAGAGATAGAGAAAGATATAAACAAGTTGATGAATATACTGTGTTTGTGGTTTGGTAGAATCAACATCATCAAAATGTCCATACTACTCAAAGCAATCTATAGATTCAATGCAATCTCTATTAAAATACCAGGGCATATTTCACAGATCTAGAACAAAAACTCCAAAAATGTATATGGAACCAAGAGAAAAATATCAGTATGCACCCCAACCTTGGACAGAACCCGAAATCTAGGTAAGTGCCCTGATGGGGGATGGAACCCGCCACCTTTCAGTGGACTAGATGAAGCTCCAAACAACTGAACCACACCAGCTGAGGCCATTTTGTGATCTATTTATGTATTGTTCTGTTAATGTATATTATTTCCAGCTATTATGAATAATTTTTCTTAAGAGCATTTTTATATATTTTTCTTCAGGTTTAGGTTTCTTACCTAACAATTGAATTGCTTGACTTGAAGACAAAGAAAATATAAGATAATGCCAAATATTTTTCAAAGTTTTTGTAACCACCAAACCTCCTGCAACATATAAGAGTTTTTCTTATTCAATAATATTTTCTATTGTTCTAAAACTTCCTATTTTCTTCTTGTAGTTTCTTCTTTTAATGGTTATGCTCGAAATTCTACTATTTTGTCTTTCAAAAATATAACGTTAACTAAATTTATTATCTTTCTTATAAATCCAAATACCTTACAAAGCTTGAATGCTAATACAGTGTTTTAGTCTGAAATTTTCTATTCCTTCAAATTATATATTGTTGTTAATTATACATTATTATCATTTTTATATGCATAACTTTTATATGACTTTTTTTTCTTTTATTAGCAATGTTTATGCCCACCATTCCTTCTTGTATTTCAGGTCTTCCTTATGTGATATTTTTCATTATTATTAAAGTGAATTTATCTTGCTAGTAAATCCCTTACCTTTGTTTTTGTGAAAATGTCTGTACATTATCATTGTTCCAAAAAAAAAATCACATATGGTTGAAAAGAAAAGTGAAAAATAAAAATAAGACCAAAATGTTATAATATTCAACTGAACAAACCTGAATGAAGCAGGAGGAACTTGAAGACCTCCATGAGGATAGAGATCCTTACTATCTATCTCTGACGCTGAGAACTCCAGTTGTCTAAAGGAGACCTACTTATACTGTGGGCTCGATAATTATTCATTGATGTAATGTGTGAGCACAGAGAATTGGGAAATTTGAAACATACACTTCACCATAGGAAACAAGTGATTAAAGAAACACAGGTACTACCGTTGAAATAGTAAAGTTATGCAAGGACAGAAAAATTCCAAAGCTGGGGAAAAAAAATGTCTGGGAAAAAGTTAAACAAGATTATTAGTCCTCTCTACAACTAGTGAGGATTGCCTCTTCAAACACTAATAATTGCTTCAGCGCTAAAATCAGTGGTAAGTGATTTTCAATAAAAACAAACGTGGGGATATGATTGAGTTCTTTTATTTAAGCACATTTAATAAGTTGAAGATAGTTTAGAGTAATGCCACACAGAACTAAAATGCCTCAAGGACCCATTGGGCATGAGAGTGGTACTATGCAGAATGCCAGTTTTCTTGAAGAATAATCTGTGGCAGATGTGTGGTATCTGTTCACAGAACAGAAAGGAAGTTTCCACATGATGGGACTCATAATCAGTTCAGAACTTGGTGTAAAGGAAGCTTGAGGGATAGTGGGAATTACATGGTTTTAAATATCTATCTATATAAAAGCCTAATATGCTAATTGCCCCCCCAACCATTCGACTGTTAGACCAGTCACTATGTTGTGCACTGAAAACCAGGGGACAGATGCTCCAACTGGTAGATTAGCTTGCTGCTGGGGTCTGGCTGATAGGGACTGGACCAGATGGGCTGAACACACCCTGGAGCCCTCCCTCAATTCCTCCCCGGCCCTGATTGGCCCTCCTCGGGACTGGGCGAGACAGGCGGGACACGCTCTGGAGCCCTTCCATGGGACCCACTGGGGCCTCTAGTATTGAATAAGGAAGCAAACAACTCCAAAACATAATGATTTAAGCCAATCAGAATACATTTATAAATATAGTAAATAGGCAAAATATCTAAAATACTAATTTTAGTGTGCGATGATGGGTAGTACCCTCTCTCCTCTTTATATCACAATCATTCAACTGATGGAAGATTATTCTTAATTTAGTTTAAATATAAAGGATCATGTCCACTGTGATGATTAATTTTATTTGTCAACATGGCTGGATCACAGAGACCATATAATATGGTCAAATATTATTCTGAATGTTTCTGAGGGTTTTTTTGGATGAGATTAATATAAACTCAGTGGAATGACCATTTTAAGATTCAGTTTGGTGCCAGCTAATAACCAATACTTTGCAGGATGTTTCTGAGGGGTTTGTTGGATGAGATTAATGTAAACTGAGTGGAAGGACTCAGTTTTAAGACTCAGTTTGGTGCAGGTTTCTCCGAGAGGCTGTACATGATCTGAATCAGTGTCCAGTATAAGGTGCTGTTCCTCAAATAGTCCAGATTCGCAGATACAGGAATAAAAGAGTGGAAATGGGAATTAAATAACTTACTATTACCTCTAGTGACCATTAGCAAAGTGTTTGCTTCCTGTCTTTGCAATTGGTATTCTGCTGACCTAGAGGTCTCATTTCCAGAGGAAGGAATGCTTTCATGAGGAATGCATTTCTGTTGAATGATTCCAGTGAACTAAAAGTTAAAACTACCATCCGATCACTTTGGATTCTTCATGACTCTGAATCAACAGGCAAAAAGATAGTTACTGTGTTGGCTGGGGTGAATGATCCTGACGACCAAGGGGTAATTGGACTGCTCCTCCACAACAGAGAAAAGGAAGAGTATATCTGGGATGTAGGAGGTCCCTTAGGGTGTCTCTTAATATTATCATGCTCCATGACTAAAGTCAATGAAAAGCTATAGCAATCCAATCCAGTCAGGTCTACTAATTATCCAGGCCCTCAAGGAATGAAGGTTTGAGTCTCCTCACCAGGTAATGAACTAGGACCAGCTAAAGTGCTTGCTGAGTGCAAAGGGAACTCTGAATAGTAGTAGAAGAATGTAGTTATAAATAACAGCTACGATCATGTGACCAGTTACAGAAACAAGAGCTTTAATTGTCATGTGTATTTCTTCCTTATTTTGTTGTGAATATATTTATGTGTTGATTTATGCATGTTTTTATGTGAGTGTGATATATGTGATTCACATATCATATATATTTGCATACAGACATATATAAAAGTATCTGTTTTCTTCCCACTTTTTATGCCCCTACCAAGTAATATAAGATGTATTGATTCTATATCAGAATATGTAAGTATTGTTAAATTTGCATCGTGGTATTTAAGTTACAGGAAATAAAAAAGAATAAACATTACTGAAGGCTTTTCTCTCCCTTCTGGGTAAAGAGTATGTCTTCTGTTGTATGCAGGGCAGTCATACCATATTAGGTGTAAGTGTGTCTTTGTTATTGCCTTTAGTTGGAGATTAAGTATGGTTTAAGAAGATGCACCGTGTGCAAAGTTGAGAGGGTGTGCTGGGCACTGGTGTCCAAATATGTGGTGATCCTTTATTCTGAATGTGTCTGTGAAGATGCTTTTACATGTGATTAACATTTTAAGTTGGTGGGCTTTGAGGGAAACCACGTGCTCTCCGTAATGTGAGTAGGCCTCTTGGAATCACCTGAAGGTCGGAATAGAACAAAATACTGACCTCCCCAAATAAGAAGGAATTCTGAAAGCAGATGGCCTTGGACTTAAACTGCAACTTCGGGTTTTTTTCCCTGTGCCGTTGACCTGACTGTCTTTGGATTTGAACTATAGTATAGCGTTGTCTCAAGCCCACTCTGAGGATTTTAGACATGCCAGCCTTCACAACAACATGAGCCAATTTCTTAAAATAAATCATAACAGCAGCTCTTATGGGTGAGTGAAGAAGCCAAGTTTAGGGAGACAGAAGTATAGAGAGAAACAGAAATAAAGAAAAACACACACAGGCTAAGATAGAGAGAAAGATTAAGAAAAGTAGACATACAAACATGAGAATGTGACACTAACAGTTTAGAGCTTGGATCAGAGTACAAATTCAATAAATGTAGCCTTTTTTATTATAACCATTATTAACTGCATTTGTTATTAAATACACATCCAAAAGGAAAAAATTAGACACCCCATAGCTATGTTGATTAAAAAATGCCCAACCATGAGAGAGCTGAATTAACGTTGCACCTTTCTTTCCTGCTTTATAGTTCATCACAATGAATGTTAAAATAAAAAAAAAATAAAAGAACTGTAACTTTAAAAAATGATTTGCTTATACCTTCAATAATTAGAAACAGACCCAAACCAAAATTCTTTTTACTTTTAAAACAAAAAGATGCTATGAGCATGCATCAAAATCTCAATGCTATAATTTAATTTAAAATTATTTTGTTTCATGTGTTCAATCTTGGGTGACTCTAAAATATAATTGAAGGCCACTTATACTGTATTACATTTTCTTATAAGTATTATAATTATTTTCTTTAACCTCTTGGTCTGTCTAAATTAAAGTATGTAAACAACCAGTACTTAAATAGCCCATCCGTTACTGCATATAATTTAAAGCCACGCCATAGTAAATAATAAATAGTTCTCTTCAACAAGCCTGAATTCGGCATAAAAGTAACATAAGGCATATAGGAAATTATATCTAAATTTTGAATGTCATTTCTACCTTATTATAAATAATATATTTAAAAAATCCATATATATATATATACACACACACAAGAGACATACTTTACATTAAAGGCACTAATAGGTTGAAAGTGAAAGGATGACTATATACATACTAGAGGCCCGGTGCATGGATTCATGCACTGGTGGGGTCCCTCGGCCTGGCCCACAGGGATCAGGCCGAAACCCGCTCTCCGACATCCCCTGAGGGGTCCCGGGTTATGAGAGTGTGGTTCTCAGGTGACACACCCTGGAATTGGGCTCCCTCCTCTTTGGTTATGGGTGCATCACTGGAGATCCACAGCTGCCAAGTCACCACAGATTGGCAGCTCCTGCGTTGAGCACCTGCCCCCGGGTGGTCAGTGCATGTCATAGCTACCAGTCAGACAGTCAAACAGTTGGATGCTTGCTTAGGCATATATACTTGCAAAAAGTAAACTAAAGACAGTAGAATAGCTATAGTACTATCAGATAAAATGAGCTTAAAGACAAAAAAAAATTGTTACTAGAGACCTACATAAGACCTTTTTAATGGTAAGAGGATCAATATACCAGAAAGATATAAACATAGATGTACCTTAAAATAGAGCTCCAAAATACATGAAAACAAAAACTGACAGTATTGAAGGGGGGTATAGGCAATATAAAAATGACTGTTGAAGCTTCAATCATTCACTTTCAAAAGTGGATAAACTAGGCAGAAGTAAGCATGGACCAAGAAATTTTGAACAGCACTACAAATCAACTAGAACTAACACAGCTATACAACACTCTATTCAACAATGGCAAAATAAAAATTATTCGCAAGTGCATATGACAGGTTCATCAAGGTAGATCATTTACTAGGCTAAAAAAGCAAGTATTAATAATCTTAGAAAGATTAAAATCATAAAAACATTTTCCTACTATAATGGAGCTAAATTAGAAATCAACAGAATAAAATTTGGAAAATTCATAAATATGTAAATATTAAACAATACACCCTTAAATAACTAATGAGACAATGAGATATTCACAAGAAAAATATAACATACTTTGATATGAATAAAAACTGGAAGAAAATTTAGCTAAACAACTTATGCAGTACAGATGGCAATTTATACCTATGCATGCATATATTAAAAGAAATCAATAATTTCAAATAAATAACCTTCTACCTTAAAAAAAAAACTAGAAAAGAAAGAATGCATTAAACAAAAAACAAGCAGAAGAAAGGAAATAAAGAGATGATACTGAAATGAGTGAATTATGGAATAGAAAAACAATGATTAATATTCAACAAAACTCAAAAGCCGCTTCTTTGAAAAAATCAACAAATTGGAAACAATTTAGTAACCTAACCAAAAATATCTCCAGAAGACACAAATTAGTAAAATCAGGTATAGGAAAAAAGATGTCACTATAGACTGTATATATGTAATATGAACAACTGTATGCCAACAACCTAGAAACTTCAATAAAAATAAAATAAAATTCTAGGGAAATATAAGCTATTGTAATGGATTAAGAAGAAGTAGATGATATAAACAGCAGAAAAATGGAATTAGTTATTTTAAAAACTTCCAACAAAGAAAAGCCCAAGCCTAGATACCTTCATTAATGAAAAGTACCAACTTTTAAAATAAAATTACTACAAATGATTTATAAACTGTTCTAAAAGTAAATGTATAGAGAGAACTTCCCAGTTCATTTTGTGAGGCCAGTATTACCTTGATGCTAAATCCAGACACAGACATGACATGAGCAAAAAAGGACTACAGACCAATATCTTAAGTAAATATAGAAATAAAAAAATCCTCAACAAAATGCTAGCAAAGCAAAAACAACAACATATAAAAAGTATTACTCAGCACAACCAAATGGGATTTATCCCAGGAATGAAAAGTAGCAAAACACACTAAAACTAATCAATGTAATAAAATGACATATTAAAAGAACACAGATAAAAAACTACAGGGAATTCTCATACACTGCCGATATAAATGTGAATTGGTGCAGCCACTATTGAAAACAATATAGAGATTCCTCAAAAAAATTAAAACTAGAACTACTATGTGATCCAGCTATTCCACTTCTGGGTACTTATCTGAAGAATACAAAAACACTAATTTAAAAAGATATATGCACCCCTATGTTAATTGCAGCACTATATACAATATCCCTTGTGTGGAAACAACTTTAGTCTCCATTGGTAGATGAAGAAGCATTGAAAAGACTGTCCAACCCATGAGGGAAGATGGGGGGTGAAGGGATAAGAGACCAACCAAAAGACTTGTATGCATGCATATGAGCATAGCCAATGGACACAGATGGGGGTGGGGATGAGGGCATGTGCTAGGGGTTGGGGGTGGCTGGGGAGAGGTCAGTGGGGGAAAATGGAGACTTATGTAATACTTTAAATAATAAAGAATTTTAAAATATATATAAAAATTGATAAAGAATATGTGGAAGAACATTTTTACATTTGCAACAACATGGACGGACTTTGAGGAGATTACACTAAGTGAAATAAATCATACAGAGACAGACAAACACCATATAATTTTATTTATATGTGGAATCAAAAAGACGAACAAACAAAACAAGACAAAAACTAATTCATAGATACTAGTACAGAGAACAGACTGGTGGTTACCAGTGTAAAAAGGGGTTGGGAATGGGCAAAATGGCTGAAGGAGCTCAATTGTACAGTGATGAATAGTAACTAGACACATTGTATAGTTATAGTAACAATAGTAATAGTAGCATTGTATTCTATGTCCACAAGAATGGCGCTGATCATTTTGTAGTGTATACAAATAACAATCTATTTTGTTGCACACCGAAAACTTTATATTGTTATATACCAATTTTACCCAATAAAATATATTAGATGAAAACTTTAAAATGAAAAACATTAAAGTGTTCTATGTCTCAACAATGTAGGAATAGAAGGGAACTGCTTTAGCTTGATCAAGGGACTCTATAAAAATCCATAACAAGCCCTAACCGGTTTGGCTCAGTGGATAGAGCTTCAGCCTGCGGACTTAAGGGTCCCAGGTTCGATTCTGGTCAAGAGCATGTACCTTGGTTGCGGGCACATCCCCAGTAGGGGGTGTGCAGGAGGCAGCTGATTGATGTTTCTTACTTCCTATCCCTCTCCCTTCCTGTAAAAAATCAATAAAATATATTTTTTTAAAAAATCCATAGCAAACATCACACATAATGGATAAAGACAGAATTTGTTGCCCTTAAGATCAGAAACTTGGTAAGGAACCAGTGTCAGCTCTGGCCACTTCGAATCAACTATGTTCTTGAGGTTGCAACCAGGGCAACTAGGCAAAACAGATCAATAAAAGGCATTCAGATTAAAACGAAGAAAGTTAAACTATCTATTTACACATGACATGACCTTATATAAAGAAATCCACTAGAAAAATATTAACAGTAATAATTTCAGCAGTTTGAAATAAACAAGTTGAAAATACATAAATTAATTTTATTTCTATGTACCTCCAACGAATAACAGAAAAATAAAAATTTAAAAATTCTATTCCAAAAACATCAAGGTGTGTAAAAACCTAGAAATATTCTATGATTTTAAACTTGAAACTACAAAATACTGTGGGGAGAAACTGAAGAAGGTCAAAATAAATGGAAATATATACCTTTCTGATGGATCAGAACACTTACCATTTTAAGGTAGTGACTGTGCGAAATAAGTCCCATACATGCAAATGGGAGTGTAAAATGATATAGTTACTTTGGGAAACTTGCAAATTAAAAAAAAAAAAATCTTAGCCCTTTATATGCCCTGTGATGTTATGACTTCCTGGCTATAAATTCACTAAAGGGAAATAAAGTAAAGTGTCCACAAAAGTATGTATACCAAATGTTCATAGCAGTTGTTTTCATAGCAGACAGGAACTGAAAGCCACCAAAATATTCAGAAAGGATAGGCAAACACATTTTGTATTTTTATACTTCTAATGTATTTTTATACTACCATTCATTAATAAAAAAAAATAATTATCCACCAATTTAAGCAATAAGACTACATATTGTATGATTACATTCACATTAAGTTAAAAAACAAAAAGAACCAATAAAGTTACCAGAAATCAGAAGAGATGTGGTATGGGGATTTTGACTGGAATGTGGCATAAGTAAACTTTCAGAGCTGATAAGATTTTTTTAAATGGAAGATATATTACAGCATGTGCATATCCTATATAATAAAAGCCTAATATGCAAATTGCCCAACAGGTAGTTCAACCACTTGCTATGACATGCGGTGACCACCAGAGGGCAGCATGGAACATGACGGGCCTTGGTGACGCAGTGCTGGCAGCAGGCAGCAAAGGAGGCACTGCCGGCACAATGGGGCCCGACCAGAGCAGGACCGCGGTGAGATAGTGAAGCAAATGAGGAGGCGACACTAGGCCAAGGAGGGTGTGAGCAGAGGCCAGATTGTCCCGCTGATTGCTCTGCATATGGTGACCACAGGAGGCAGTGGCGGGGTGGGGCCGCTGCCCAGCTCCCAGGCACTGTGGGACTGTGAGGCTGGGGTCACAAGCTGGGGCCCAATTCCCACAGGCCACCCTGAGGGACCCCACCTGTGCACAAATTCGTGCACTGGGTCTCTAGTATAGATATATGTCTAGATATAAGATAATTAGGACAATATTTTATTGGATCAGATCAAAAATGAGAGGCAGAAGAAGAAAGTGAGATATATGCTGTGCTGGTCAGAGTTCTCCAGAGAAACAGAACCGAAAGGTTGTCTGTGTATACAGAGAGCCAATAGGGGAGGGAGAGAGGAAAGAGGGAGAAAATTATTTATTCCTTAAATATGATGTTATAGTTATTTTTTCCTAGTACAGTATAAGAAAGAATAAGTCACCCTCAGCATTTGCTGCTCACTGTGATCATACTGACCTCACCTCCCACACAAAGCTTCTTGAGAGTAGCTACTGCACATGTTACAGAATTGGCATGTCCGTTTCCCTCTATCCTCAGTCTATTACATCCCCATTGTATTCTATGAATAGATGCAGAAAAATAAGAATTTACCTACCTGAGAACAAAATCTGGCTGACTTAGATCATACTCAGCAAAGGATTAGAGCTGCATTCCCGGGAGCCAATATTATATTAAAGAGACCAGTAATAAAATATTATTTATTTGTTCTTTATAGTCAATGCTGCTTCCCCCCCACACCACCCCCACATTATAGAGAGTCCACTGACTGTAAATGAGAGAGTTTCTCAACCATCATAAAGTCTGAGGTCTGTATTTTTTCTCTAAAATATATAATCTAATTTATTTCAATACTCTCTTTTTAGAAAGTTTTTGTTTAACTTAGTGGGATTTAATTGGGAGTTTTAGTGATATGCATTATCATTGCAACTAAATAGTTTTGATGTAGAGAAATCAGTAAATACAGAATAAGAAAAGTCAGCCATAGGCTTTTGATGAGAACACAGGTGGGTAAAATTACATTTACAAGAACACAGAGTTTATTCTGGTGTTATTATTTAAGAATAACAATAAAGCTATAGAAATAATCATAGCCTGCATATATTTTTCCATATGAACAACTGTAAACCTACTTTTGCCCAATACCTGTATAGTTACATTTCAGATTTAATGTGACAAATACTGTAGATTGGCTCATTCAACAGCAAATGGCTTTTACCTTGCCTCCAAAAGAGAGGCTAAAATTTATTTTAAAATGCCTAACATGTTTTTAAACCCCTTTGAACCTAAGAGTGTTTATGTCACTCACTTCCAGCCCATGAAATCAAAGGAAGTCAATTGTCAGTACCTTGAGGCCTTTCTTTCTTCCTTTATAGAACGCTGGTGATAACTGGGAGCACAGTAGTCATCACTAGGGAAACTGTAACGGATATAGAAGAAACCCATTCCCTGTCATTATTGAGGCAGAATTTCAGTCTTTAGAGTAGCACCTGTGTTTATTTTTGCATGAGATAAATGAGTCCTTATTTGCTTGAGCTACTGTAATCAAGTCTCAAATATACAGTAAAAAAGAGAGCCTTAATGACAATATGATAATGGATACCAAGAAAACAAGAGTTTATATTCTCTAAGTTCTTAACCATCTCCAATATTATTACAAAAATAAAATAAGTTTAAACATGCATAAATTCATTTGGTAGTTTAACAGGAAATACATTTGCTCCCAGGTTATTCTAAAATAATATTTTTAGAAATACTTTTGCATTTAGCCCTATTGCCTCTCATGGTGAGTTCTACTCACCCAATCTGTTACTTGATAGTAATGTATAACAATAAACAAAGTTTTTCACTTCTGTCTCTCAGTCTCCTCATTGATATGTGCACAATTATTGATGAATAAATCATCTGCTCTGACAATTTTCTTTGAAGCAATAATACTCATTGCCATGTATATCCCTATACATTGTAGACAGACATTCAATTTTTAAAAAGTCTGGGTATGGGTGTGATTGTAAACCAAGAGTTAAATAATTTTCATATTCTTGAATTCCAAAACAACAGAAACTCCAAACTCACCCTGGAAGATGAATATCCTGATAAGAATGGCTTCTGGGCTACATGACCTGACCATCAATTCCTGACTGGTTCACTAGGGATCTCTTACTCTGCCAGCTCCACTGCAGCAGCAGAGCACAGAAAATCAGTCTTGGATAAACACTTTCCCTTTCTTCCCCTTGGAAGAGTTGAAAAAGGAGAAAGTTTTAGGAACGTTTTACTAAATAAGAAGAATACCATTACCTCCTGAATGATGTAAAGCTTGTGCACCTCGGCTAGCGTGTTTATCTCACATAAGAGATCAAGTTTGAATACAATGTCCCAGCCTGAATCTTTCACTTCTTACCTCCCATCGTATGTTTGATATCCATCACTCATGAAGATCTTAGACATTTAAAGGCCACCAAGAGAAGCAGTCTTTTTTACAATCGATCTAAGACACCTTTATTCAGTTCTAGCTCCTAGTAGTAAGGCACATGTTCTTTTCAGTAGGAGGATTATATGATTACAACATTCTGGCAGACATTCAGCTGACACAAAGCCCACCCCCCAAAAAAATATTTTCCATTAGAGAATAAAGTTATATCACAGAGTAATGGAACCAAAATATTTAATAAGGCATATCAAGCCATTGATAATATCACTCAAGGTCAGAGAAGTAAGAAAACATCTTAAAAAGTCTTTTGACTTTCAACATTTTGTATGACACTCATTCATTAATCTATCTATATAAAACCCCAATATGCAAATCAACTGAACGGTGGAATGACCAGTGAAATGACTGGTAGCTATGATGCACACTGACATCAGGGGGCAGATGCTCAATGCAGGAGCTGCCCCCAGCCTGCAGGCCCCAACTGGTGGCAACGGCGGTGGCGGTGGGGAATGGGACTGGTGAGCAAGCGGCGCCAGGCTAACCAAGGCAGGTGCAAGCAGGGACCCCAATCACCCCGCCGGTCGCCCCACAGATTGGCCTGGGGGAGCAGGCCTAAGCCACAGTCAGACATCCTTAGCACTGCAGAGGACGGGGAGAGGCTCCCACCACCGCAGCTGCACTTGCAGCTGTCAGACCAGCTTGTAGCTGAGTGGAGCTCCCCATGTGGGAGTGCACTGACCACTAGGGGGCAGCTCCTGCATTGAGCGTCTGCCCCCTGGTGGTCAGGGTGCATCATAGCGACTGGTTGTTTCCAGTGGTTCCGCTGTTAGGGTCAATTTGCACATTACCCTTTTATTATACAGGATACTGATATACAGTAATAAACTTCCACTTTTCACTTTCATATAAAATATAACATTTTCTAAGACAAAGGTTTGAAAAGACAATTTCCAGAGAGTGAATAAGAGGGAGAGAGGTAGAGTAGTGAGAAGGGCAGGGAAAGGAAGATGGAGAGGTAGAGAGAAACATTTTGTTTCAGGCATTTTTGTTCCAGGACAACCAAAAACTTAAGTTCATTGATCAAGTTATTGTGAAAACAAACTCTGCAGTCTCTTTAACTCTTAATGTAAGCACAAGAGAGTGAAATAATAATAGTGTTGGTAGGTTTCAAGGCCCTGCTGAGTTCAATTCTGGCTCACAATTGGATGCCCAAATTTTGCAGGGGCTGCCGTCTCAGAACATGTTGGTCCCAGTTCAGCTGAACAGTGAAGACTCCTATCTGAAGCTTCTGTGCTGAGATGGAAGAGTATAACTACCTGAGGACACTGTTAGCACCTTTAACTTTTTTTTAAATATATTTTATTGATTTGTTTACAGAGAGGGAGGGAGAGGAAGAGGGATAGAGAGCTCGAAACATCAATAAGAGAGAAACATTGATTCAGCTGCCTCCTGCACGCTCCCCCACTGGGGATGTGCCCGCAACCCAGGCACATGGTCCCGACCAGAATTGAACCCGGGACCCTTCAGTCTGCAGGCCGACGCTCTAGCCACTGAGCCAAACAGGCCAGGGCAACACCTTTAACTTTTATAAATCAAGATGTAATTCAGTCTACAAACACAAGGCCTGTTATTGGGACAAATATATTACCTAAAATGATGCAAAAGGATACTTTCTCGTAATGGTAGTTGGAGTAACTCTTTTAAACAATGCTTTCAAGTGTCATCACTGACACTGAGGCTCTTTCAATTAGCTCTCAGAGGCATGCCATTTCCATGCCCTTTACCTCTGCTTTCCCAATGCTTATCACTTTAATATCACTGGTGTGATTATGGTTTGGAAGTGAGTACACATGTAAGCATTGTTTCATCTCTCTCCTGAATCAGTGGTAGGGTGATTTTTATTTTAAAAATTACAGAAAATTGATATGGAGAGAATTGGAAAATGCTCATAAATGAATAAAAATAGAATAACTGTATCAAGTTATGCCAGTGAAGCTAAATTAAAACTTAAAATCTCAATATTAGTAGAAAAGGTAAATATCAATATTATGTTGAATTTTAATGTGAATCATTTAAACCTTACTTAAATTCTTATGAATTCTAAATTATAAATTATAAACAATCCCATTATAACTACTTAAAGGCTGATAGCACAAGTTCCTGATTTATCATAATCACTTAGCGATTGCTTATGGAAATGAATTGATCATGTGACAGAGATTAACTGATCCTTTACCAATCAGGATCTACTTTCTCTACTTCCTGGGTTCTCTGGGTCCCTTATTGGATCCCTAGTTGTAATAATGCAATGAGTTCTGACTATGGAATACAGTTACACAAATGTGTATCACTTTCAGATCTAACCAACTGAAAGCCTTTTACATTGTTCTTTTCCCTTCCATGGTGAATTTTGAAGCCATGAGTTGATGACATTAGAGTAAAACAAGAGAAGGGCCCTGGGTTCTTGAATCTACATTTGGACAATTGGTTCTAATCAGGAACACCTGCTTTGGGCAATTACATGAATGAGAAATGTTGCTTTCATCCTTATTAAGTCATTACATATTTTTGGATATGTCATAGTAGCTACTGTTACCTTATTTAAATCAGACCTTATTTTTAAAAAATGATGTTCCTCTTTAATATAATCAATGATACCATCCTTCAGAGACAAAACGCACTGTCAGCCCTTAGGAACATATGGCATTCTGTGAGCTCTTCCTTTTTACTCTCATTTATAAGTAACTTCCCTAAAAATCCCACACCAGGGTTCTTTGGGGAAACGGAGTGTGTGTTAGCTTCCTATGGCTGCTGCAACAAGGCATCACAGCCTGGGTGACTTAAAACACCAATTCGTTCTCTCATGCTTCTGGAAGCTAGAAGTCCAGATCAAAGTGCCAACTCTGTCCAAAGTCTGAAGAGAAGAATCCTTCCTTGCCTCCTCTGGATTCAGGTAGTTTCTGGAAACCTTTGATTTTCTTGATGTATGTCTGTGTTTTTGTGTCCAAATGTCTCTCTAGGACAACAATCATATGGGACTTAGGGCCCATCTGAATTCAGTATGACCTCATCTAACTTGATTTCATCTGCAAATACCTTGATTCCAAAGAAGGTCACATTCTGCGGTTCCTAATGAACATGATTTTGAGGCAACATTATTAATTCATATAGTGTGAAAGGAAATAAGAAAGGGTTAGAGGGTGAGGTGTTTTGTAGGATATGTGCATAACATTCAGATAAATCTCCATACATGAATATCATAAAAGGTGCCTGTTTTCTATAATTTAGAAATATAAGTGAAGAGTACACACTGAGATGGGGAAGACATCAAGAGTGACCAGTGCTACAGCTGACAGTAACCTTTAATACTACACATTTTCAGGGTCAAGACTGTGGTTGTCAGCAACTTAATTTAGAATCTGATTTTAAAATTGTCATTCATCGCCCTAACCGGTTTGGCTCAGTGGATAGAGCATCGGCCTGCAGACTGAAGGGTCCCAGGTTCAGTTCCGATCAAGGGCATGTGCCTTGGTTGCAGGCACATCCCCAGTAGGGCATGTGCAGGAGGCAGCTGATTGATGTTCTCTCTCATCGATGTTTCTAACTCTCTATCCCTCTCCCTCCCTCTCTGTAAAAAAATCAATAAAAATATATTTTTTAAACTGTCATTCATGTTGCCTTAGACTTTTGGAATCAAACATACTTACTAACTCACACAACACTATCATGACAGCAGTTTAAACATTCATCCTATATAATAAAAGGGTAATATGCAAACTGACCCTAACAGCAGAACAACTGGGAATGACTGGTCACTATGACACACACTGACGACCAGGGGGCAGACGCTCAATTCCACAGGTTGAGAACCACTGGGAGGGAGGTGATTGAGTTATATATCTTAGAAATATATAATGGGAATAATCACTGTGAAGACTCAGAGGAAGGATGCCTCGTGTCCTCGGGGAGCAGCTAATAAACAAATGTGGCTGGAATAGAGGCAAGTAGGAGGGGGAAGAGGACAGAGAAAA
>NW_006289214.1:3700947-3706235 GCF_000327345.1 Myotis davidii
AGGTAAGGATGTCTGGCTGCAGCTTAGGTCTGCTCCCTACTGGCAAGTGGACATCCCCCGAGGGATTCCAGGCTGCCAGAGGGATGTCTGACTGCCCAGGGAGCAGGCCTAAGCCAGCAGGTGTACATCCTTTGAGGGGTCCCAGACTGCGAGAGGGCATAGGCCGGGCTGAGGGCCCCCCCGAGTGCACAAATTTTTGTGCACCGGGCCTCTAGTTGTCCTAATAAAGAGGGAATATGCTAATTGACCCTCATGATGTTGCAAAGATGGCAGCGCCCACAACCAATAAGGAGGGAATATGCTAATTGACTGCCCCACCCTCAAAGATGGTGGCACCCACAGCCACAAATGGCAGTGCCCAGTCCCCTCAGCTCCCCCAGCCACCCAGGGTCAGCCCAAGGTGCAGGAAAGCTGCCCAGCCACCCAGCGCCACCCAAGGCTCAGATAACCAGGGCCAGCCGAGGCTTGCGCTACTGGCAGTGGCAGCAGCAGAGGTGTGATGGGGCATTGCCTTCCCTGATTGCTGGGTCGCCTCCCACCCCTGAAGGCTCCCAAACTGTGAGGGGGGGCAGCCTGGGATGAGGGACCCCCCTTCCAGTGCATGAATTTTCATGCACCAGGCCTTTAGTGTTATATAATAAAATCAGTTTATAAACTCACAATAAAATATAAATGACCTGAAAATGCATAATTCCATGCAAAACTTCATCTCAAAATGACTAAGCATAACATTTAGAATTCTTATTAAACTTGAAAATGAGTGATAAAGTCATATACCTGTCACTTTTCCATTTCCCCAACATTCCTTTCCTCTCTTCAATAAATAAATATGTACAATCTCCTTTTTGTCAATCTATTCTAAGAACTGACACCTTGAATTTTGAATGAAGTAAAATAATAAATGAAGTCTGCGTGTGTCAAAAAAGATATCAGAAATTCATTCTAAATGTATTGAGACGGTACACACTGTGTGCCCTGCCTGGGCTACTCACTTGGGATGTAATATTGAATAAACACTCCATGAATACTTGATGGCTTCCGTCTATAACCCTGACTTACCACACCCTCTAAGCAGATGAGCTTTTGATTCTAGCTAAAACTTTCCTATCAACAAGAAAAGCACTTTAGCTTCTCAAAGGTATATATTTAAACCGAATTCTACCTAACATTCAAAGTGAATGTCTTGGGCTCGTTTCATTTTCTACTTTCATTTTATGACACTTGATTAGCTTTTTAATATAGTTATACTAGTAAGTTGTATATAATTGTTTTAAAACCCAAGGTAGCATTTAAATGAAGACTAAATAATTCTGATCTCCCTTCTTCCTAAAAATATGTAACTTAAACTCTCAAAATTTGAGAATTATCCTAATTATATTTATTATTTGTACAGATGGGTTTGAATAAATTATTGTAAATTATATTAAGCTTCTCTTTAGTCAGAAATTGATAATAACTGTCAAATGGATTCTTAATTAAAACCTTTATCCCAAAAGACTTATTGCACTAGGGGTAAGGGGACTATGACAATAGAGAGGCTACTTCAAGCATATAAGATCTATAAACCTTTCAAAGGTCAGGCAGAAATTAATTTTATTTATAGGAATGTAAGCAGAGCTAGAAAGAATGCAGTACGAGACTTGTGATGAGCAGGTGGTGTGATCAGGAAGTTTATCAGGAATGCTTTTCAGCTGATTCTCAGAAGCCCAGAAAGGAGGGACATAGGGAAAGCTGACTAAATTTTGGTCAAGTCGGTTGCCTGGCATTTTGTCCATATTGGTCAGTGGCACAAAGAGTTCAACTAATCGTTTATGAGACAAAGAATGAGAATTTGGAGGGTGTGTGTCTAGCCTTGTCCTGGATAAACATGAGGGTTATCCAGTGAATCTTATTGAGGTCATATGGAGATAGCTCTTTGCAGTAGGCCATTTCCCAAATCACAAAATGGGTAGGGGTGGTGTTCTTACCTTCACTTTTCTAGAAGCACATGGCTCAGGTAAAGTTCCACACTGTCAGAGGAGGCAAAGCCAATCGAAATGGAGAGTCAACTAATACCCCCAAATTTGTCTTCTTACCTAAACCCTTGGTCATCGCATGTTTAAACTGTCATATAATTCAGGTGAACTGCATCCCATGCAATCAATGTCCAAGTACTTACTGAATACTCACTATAATATTAAAAATATAAAACATTTGTTTACTTTTTCTTCTACACACAGTTTGTAAAAAACATGCATCTTGTCTGGAAAATTAACATATGAATAAGATGATTAGGTATAATTCCTCCTCAAGAAACACAACAATCTTAATTGTAAATCCATTAAATAAAGATTACTTATTCTCCTTTAAATTTTAGATCGTTGCCCTAGCCGGTTTGGCTCAGTGGATAGAGTGTTGGGCCTGAGGATTGAAGGGTCCCGTGTTTGATGTCAGTCAAGGGTAGGTATTTTGGTTGCAAGCTCCTTTCCTGGCCCTGGTCAGGGCACCTGAGGAAGGCAACCAATTGATGTGTCTCTTTCACATTGATGCTGCTCTCTCTCTGTCTCTACCCCTCCCTTCCACTCTCTCTAAAAACTCTGGTACATCTACACAATGGAATACTATGCCACTATGAAAAAAAGGAACTTTTACCATTTGCTACAGCATGGATGGAACTGGAGAGCATTATGCTAAGCAAAATAAGCCAGTTAGAGAAAGATAAATATCACATGATCTCACTCATTTGTGGAATATAATGAACAACATAAACTGATGAACAAGGATAGATCCAGAGATAAATGGTAGGGGTGAGGTGGGGGGCTTAGAGAGCAACCAAAGACTTGTATGCATGTATACTAGCATAACCAATGGACACAGACACTGGGATGGTGGGGGCTTGCCTGGGATGGGAATGGCTGTGGGGGTAGCAGGAGGGGGCTGTCAATTGGGGAAAAAGGAGACATATGTAAAACTTTAGACAATAATAAAAAAAATCAATGGAAAAATATTCTCGGCTGAGGAATAACAATAAATAAATAAATTTTAGATTGCAAATTGTTTAGAAATATATTTATGTGCTCAGTGATTAAACCTGCTTACAAAAGAAGTACTTGAAATATAGCACATAAATGAATTGAAATGTAATAGGCCTGTGTCATGGCTAAAAGAAAAGCCTGCATGAATTCACCCTTCCTGTATTTGTGTTACACAATCAAGCATCACATTGGAAGTGTAGGATGTTTTCCTATAAAATGCTTATGATTATACATAACTATATCACTTTGGTTCTTAGGAAAAAAACAACATTGCTAAGGTTTATACTTTTATATTTTAGTATGGGTTTCAGTCCTTCTGTAGCAACTTTATATATTCTGCAAAATAGTCTTGAATTTGCATATGTATAAACATTGTCTTAAAAAACTAGAGATTAGCCCTGACCAGTTTGGCTCAGTGGATAGAACATCAGCCTGTGAACTGAAGGGTCCCAGGTTCAATTCCCGTAAAGGGCATGTACCTTGGTTGCGGGCACATCCCCAGTAAGGGGTGTGCAGGAGGCAGCTGATCGATGTTTCTCACTCTCTATCCCTCTCCCTTCCTCTCTGTAAAAAATCAATAAAATATATTTTAAAAAAACCTAGATATTAAACTTTCTGTAACTTTTAATTACACTATTAGCCTGTGAAGTTGAGTTTCCCAGGTGGGTCATACGTATACATGTATTTGGGATTTTGTATCCACATAAAAGGGTTTATATAAAATTTTACTTAAAATGTGATTTTTTTCTCTCCTTGGTTGAGGGAAGTAGCTCAAATATAATCTCCTCTGCAATAACATAACATACTAAAATCACTGTGGAGGTGCTGTGGAATTTTAGTAGTCTTTTGGAGTAACCAGACTTATTCAGCAACTTCCAATAGGAGTACTTCTGTTGATTATTTTAACTTGTCATATCACATTCCTTGAATCAGAAGGTCAGTGTGGACAATCAGTAAGAAGTAAAAAAGTAGAGTGGCAGACTATTTATGTTTCAAAAGCAGAGGTCAGAGAACAGATCTTTGCTGTTTGCACAGGATTTATTAGACAAGTCACAAAAAGCGCTCACATAGAAAAATATTAAAAATAGAACTTGAGCAAAAACTAAAAATTTCTGTTAGTAATACCGTTAAGAAAATGAAGCCTTGCCCAGTGTGGCTCAGTTGGTTGAGTGCCGTCCGTCCCCCGCACGGAACAGTCACCAGCTGGATTCTGGGTCAGGGCACAGGACCCAGGTTTCGGGTTCCATCCCTGGTGGGGGGACATGCGGGAGGCAACCTATAGACGTTTCTCTCTCACATCTGTGTTTCTCTTCCTTCCTCTCCCTTCCTCTCTCTCTAAAATTAATTAGACACAGACAATAGTGTGGTGAAAGCCTGGGGTGGGGGTGGGTGCGGGCTAGCAGAGGCCAATGGGGTGCAACGGGGGCATCTATAATACTTTCAACAGTAAAGATTTTTAAAAAATCAATTTAAAAAGACATTAAAAAAAGAAAATGAAGAAATGTCACAGAAAGGGAGAGAATTATGTTACAAATATATGGTAAGTTATTTATAATCTGACTATATATCCACAATGTATAAAATAATCTTGCAAATCATCAATAAAGAAGAAATATAATATAATAAATGTGGGGAAAATTGAATAAAAACTTCACAAAACAAGATATACAAATGACCAATAACCTCATGAAAAAGTAGTCAGCATCTGTGACCACCAAAATAATGCAAATTACAATTACAGTGGTCTGTCATTTCCCACTCACTAGCATACATAAAGCCAAAGTCTAACAAAACGTTGGGGAGAGTGTGGAGCAACTGGAACTCACACACTGCTGGTAGGAGTAGTAAGTACTATAAATATTCTGGAGAATTGTTTGGCATTTCTTAACAGTATTAAAAAATAACATGGTTACTGCAAATATATAATTGCCTATGTAAATACTTTGGAGTAGACTTTCTGGGTCATGTTGTAAGTAAACATTTAACAGTATAAAACATTGACAAATTTCCAATTAAAAAAAAAAGCAATATTTTTATAATCTGAAGATCCTTTTAGAGAAGAGCAGGAGAAAACTACTGACAGGGATTATAAAGCTAATTTAGTATCATCCCAGTATGTGTTTAACAACTGAATTTTGGGGCTTATTGGTATAAATACATACTCTCATCATTGCTGCTTTCAAGCTACCAACAAAACATCAACCAACTCCCAAAATTCCTAAAAAATTCACTATTGGTTCTTCCAAAAGTCAGCTTTAGTACCTTTGGTTCTAT
>NW_006289214.1:3706328-3723230 GCF_000327345.1 Myotis davidii
ACTATTTAAAACCATAATTAACTGGAGGCTCAGTGCTCAGATTCCTGCACTGGTGGGGGCGTGGCCTGCGGGGATTGGCCTGCTGTGGGAGTGCTGCTCATCCCAGTCAGCCGAGTGGCACCCCCACTGTAGGAGCGCACTGACCACAAGGGGGAAGTTCCTGCATTGAGCATCTGCTCCCTCGTGGTCAGTGCACATCATAGCAACTGGTCAACTGGTCGTTCTGGGAGTTCCTCTGTTCGGTCGCTGGGCTTTTATATATATAGATAGGAAGAATAGGTACTTGGCAGCATAAAATGTTCAATTATGTATTACACAGGCCTTACAGAATTCTCCTCATATTTGGGGGGGTGAAGGGGGAGGTTGGTGGTGAGGAGGGAATAAACCTCCAGAGATTATAATTATACACAAAGACAAACTTGAGATCTAGAATCAAGCAATCATGAGGAAAGAATGACTTTGCATTATATCCAAAAGCAATTCACCTTAAATTAGCATTATCCTGTCAGTTCTATAAATCTTCAGGAAAACTGGATAAAGGATGTATTTATTTATTCATAAGATGTCTACATATATAACAAACTGTTGCTGCAGAATAAAAACGATGTCTCAAGTTCACCGAAGTTCACCTCCTGGACAAAACTGAAATGTCAGCTCCACAGTCAGCACTGATAGCAGAAGGTCAGAGCCCTGGGGAGGCTGACCTGTGCACTCTAGAAAAAGGCAGCGGGAGCTGTTAGCCTTGTCAAAGGCGGTTGGCTCCTAAGGTGCTCATAAGAAGACAGCCTCTGACCTTTCATTACTTTGAGCCAAACATTTGCAAAGTTTCCGGGGCAGGCGGGGCTTCAAGCAGGAGGCATGAAGGAGGGAAAGGATAAGGAAAGGCATACAGGTGGCGCCCACGGTGGCAAAAGACGGACACATAAATCTGGAGGCTGCAAAACAACGCGATTGACGCTGTTGTTCAGCTGGCAGGGAAGTTGCTGCACAAAAATGGTACCTGGCTACTCCGACATGCGGCAAAAGAAGATGGTGCCAGAGCTTGCTCTGTCTTGCAAGCTCAAGATGTACAGCTTGCTGAGTGAAGGGACCTCCAAGATGTTGTGATAGATATTCAGCCTTTACTTATGCCCAGACATCCAGGGCCGGCCAAGGAGCTCATCACGCTGGAGCCGACACAATGATCTCCGGAGCTCCTCCCAAGCACGTGGACAGCATGCGAGCTGGGCATCATCTTCACCTCAAGGAAGGCCCACTTCGTCTTGGATGGGTTTTGGATCGGGGAGTGATGTCCAGGCACCTCCGAGAAGAGTGTGCCTAAGCTTGTGGAGCAGGCCGACCTGCTGCTGCTGGAAGATGAGTTGCAGGGCCGTTTGCTGGGGGAGTTGAGTCTGGTACAGTGTTTGTTCTAGGCCAGGTGGAGATGTGGGGAGCTGCTGGAGAGGCAGGCAGAGCGAGAGGCAGGGCTGCTTCTCAGTGTACCTCCCAGGCCCTTTTCCTGGTGGGACTCAGCTGCCTCTTCTATGCTACCTCATATTATTATTTTTTTAATCTTTTAAAATTACAATTTATTGTCAACATTTTTGTATTGATTTCAGGTGTATAACATTTTATAACCATTAATTTGTACTTCTACAGTGGCACCCAGGGGATTTCAATGGCAGAATTCTCCCCTGCTGTGTTGGAGACCTGTGTTTAATTCTCTGCCTCACCTTCTTTTGAAGGGGTCTGTGGGCTCAGGAAGACTCATATATCCAGCCCCAACCTTCTGTTTCCCCTTTTCCCCTGAAGGTTTTAGGAGCTTGGAGGCAGGAACATGTGACCAAAAGAGAGTTTCTGTTTGGCTTTCATTCCCTGCTTTTGAAGAACCAATATTATCCCTAACTTCCTCCCCTCCCTTATAAAAAAAATATACAAAAGGGAAAAGTTCTCCCTGCCCCATAGCCTACCTCCACTTCTTCCCTGGGTCAACCAGGGCAGCTCTCCTGCCCGGGAAGGGGGCTTTTGTATATAGAGATGGAATTCCTTTTCCCTCATCTGCCCCTTCCTCTTCTTTTTTGGGTGCAGTGGGGCCTCTGTCTACTTTGAGGGGAGGCTGGACTTTATAGAAGTCTGGGCCCTGTCCCTCCTTCACTCCATATTTTGGGTGAGGCCAGAGCTTAGGGTACCTAAGTCAGGTAATATCTCACTTTATTTCCTTCCCTCTAAAACAAAAGGAAAAGAATTTATTCATTATAATCTAAATCTCCTGACGCAGAAACTTGAGTTGCATTCTATTTATTCTTAAGCAGATGAAAATTAGTTCAGACTATACAAAATTGTGTTTTTGGTTAAGTATTGCCTTGCTATTTTCACTTCACTTTTCTGCCTTCTTATATTTCCAGTAGCATTCTCTAAATACTTTTTGAGATTGAAGCCACAAAAGACTATGTTTATTGTATGCCAAGACAATACTTCTCATATTTTAAAGTTTGGCTCTTATTGCAATGTCAGCATATTATTAGTAGCACAAAATCAATGTGTTAATCCTAATGGAACCTTTTCCCTCTCATTTAGAAGAACTGTCTTCTTCTGATACAAAAATTGATTTGCTATATATCTGGTCTTTTAATTTACTTTGTATTTTTTACTTTGCAAAATATGCAGAGTTGAATTGATTAAAATTTTAATTCTGGATCTTCCACTTCTTATCTGGCCTTAACCAAATGATTTCAATGTTTTTAAACTTCATAATCTTCATGTATAAAATGGGATGTTGCTAGCCATTGCATAACATTTTCTTTGTGTTGTAATGAATCTACATATATATATATATATAAAAGCCTAAGCGACCAAACAACCAAATGACCAATCAACCCATCAACTGGTCGCTATGATGTGCACTGACCACCAGGGGGCAGACTCTCAACGCAGGAGCTGCCCCCTGGTGGTCAGTGTGCTCCCACAGCTGGAGTGCCACTCAGCTGACAGACCTGTTCTGGTGGCCCACCAGCCCAGCAGCAGCCACTCACTCCCTCAGCAGTCCTGCAGGTCCAATCACTGGAGAACGGGTGGGGCACTGACAGATCAGCGCTGCTGGCATGATGTCGCAGGTCCAATCACTGGAGAACGGGCCGGGCACTGACAGATCAGCGCTGCTGGCATGATGTGACAGCACTGCCAGCCTCCTGGAAGTCAGCCTCAGGCACCGCCGCTGCTTCCCCTCCTAGATGCTCCACAAGGAAGAAACAATATAAAAGTGGCCTCCAGGTGGCTCCTGACAACCAGCGTAAATGTCAGCAGGATGGATCCAGGTCCCAGGCCAGCAAGGGCGCCCCACAGCCCGCTCAGAGGGCTGATCGGGTCAGTTCCCCCCACACCCTCCATCAGGAAAGGCCCCAGATGCACCCCTTCTGATTAGAACTGACTGGGTGTGAGCCCACAGCAGGTGCAGCGACGGCATGAGCAGGAGCAGCAGGCAGGAGCGGCAGGTGGTGTTGGATTGCTGGCTTCGGCCTGATCCCGGCAGGCTACCCCAAGGGACCCCACCCATGCACGAATTTGTGTACGGGGCCTCTAGTATGTATTATAACACAATGTCAGAAACATAATGAGTTTACGTGTTTACCTTCTGTTTTATTTCCCAAAACAATTTACATCCTCAGTGTCATCATAATGTCAGTGATAAATATTTTTTTAGCTCTTATTTTATTAAGCTAGTGTCATCTCCCAAGTTTAGGCAAAGTTGACTAAACAAAACTACTTTAAGCCAGAAAACATTTCACATTCAGTACCATGAAACCAGTTATATATTCTTGCTTATCTTTCCTCAATTTATGCTTTCCTTTAACTATAGTCACATTTATATAACATTCTCAAACCTCATAATTTCCCATTCCCACCTTTAACTTCTCGATTCTTCTAAATCCTCTTGATATTTTACAAATAGTACTCCGCTACTCTATATACTGCTTCTACTTCTATTTAGGGTTTTGCAGGTTATTTCTGAATTAATGCAATAATTTTCTACCTGATTTACCTGTTCCTACATCATTGCTTCCTAACCCATTTTCCACACTAATGGTAAGTAATTAATTTAATCATGTTGATCACCCAATAATAAAATTCTCATGGTTATTTTTTCCCCCAATGCCTTCTATGAAAACTCCAAACATCTTCTCATGGAACACAAATCCTTTCACAATCTAAAATCGATCTTTCTCTGTTGACCATGATATTGGCTACCATTGATATGCCATAGTCAGGGTATCAATGCCCCATGCATTCCTGTGTGCCTATATGCCTGTATGTGCCAGGGACATTGCTTTTGTATCGCTTTGTTGCTAGCTTCTATTAGAAGCCATAACTCACCCCAGATGTTTTTTTCTTCTCTAGTGCTTCTTTTACAATGATCCTGATCTCCTATGCCTTCTATTGAGATACCAAGCAAACTGTTGTGCATTGATTTGTTTATGTTTTAGTCTCCTCAGTAGACTACAACTCCTCAATGGCAGACGTAACTAGCATGTCATCTGGCACATACTATCATTGACACTGACCCCTCACCTACTCTTCCTACCACTACAATTATCACTACTAATAGAATTAATAGGTAGAATGTGCTGAGATTACTATGTACCAGACAATATGCTAAGCTCTTTTCATCTCTGTATACATTTCTACAGCACTCTATCAAGTCCTATAAATGCTCCCATTTTACAGATCAGGAAATGGAGACACAAAACTTTGACATCATTAGCTCACAGTCACACAGCTAGTAAGTGGCAGATCCAAAAGTCAAGTTGAGAGGTTGACCTCTTAACCACTATAAATTACTGATCATAACAACTCCAAATAAATGGCTTTCCAAAATTGTAAATATAACTCAAATAATATTCTATATCTTTGATACACTTTAGTTATATGAGATATTACATTGTTTTAAGTTAAATAGTTTCATAATAAATTAGATTTAGATTTTTAAAAGTCAGAAATTTGAACAATCATATATTAATGCTGTTAATGAAGACAACTAAAGAGTATGTTTTTCATGTCCAAATCCTAAGTTAGTGTTTAGAAAATGTGCTACATTATAACAATAATGTAGAGAATTTATAGGATTTATTTGAAATGGCTTGGATGGACAAAGGCCGACAGAACCCTGGCCAGTGTGTCTCAATTGGTTGAGCATAATTCTGTACACCAAAAGGTTGTCGGTTTGATTCCCGGTCAGGGCACATGCCTGGGTTAGAGGCTCAATAACTGGTAGGGGGCATATAGGAGGCAGCCAATGGATGTCTCACTTATATCAATATTTCTCTGTCATCCCCTCTCCCTTCCTCTCTCTCTAATAAAATCTATATATATGAAGGACTAATATACAAAGTGTCCCCTCAGGAGTTTGGCCGGGAGACCGGGAATTCAATTGCTAGCTATGATGTGCGCTGACCACCAGGGGGCGGCGTGGAATGAAGGAAGGCCTTGACTGGCAGCTGGAAGGCCCCAATTGACCCTGATCATTGGCCAGGCCTAGGGACCCTACCTGTGCATGAATTTTGTGCACCAGGCCTCTAATTCAGTAATAAAATACACATTTAATAAGTCTCACAGATGATGATATTTAGCCTGGTTTTATATAATGAACATGCAAGTGAGGGAAAGCAAACAATGCAATTAAAGTTGATTAAAGTGCATGAAGAGAAAAATGGAGCTATGAAAACACATTTCATGTATAAGGGAAAAAAAACTTGGCATGTTGAAAATGCTAAGGGTGTCAAAAGGAGTGATGGATAGTCCTGGGACAGTAGGGGATAAATTATGCAGAGTATACCTACAACTCTACTTAAGGAGTCTGTCCTATATTTTGCAGGAAACAAAAGCCAAAGGGTTTTCAAGCAGCCCTTACTCATTGTTTCTAAATGGCTAGTTCCCTGTAAAAACACAGCTATATCTACAAGGAAAATAAATGGTTCTGACATAATGATTTCTAACACCTCAGGGTATGGAAGATTAGTGGGTATAAATCAGAGTTCAAAAGCTTTAGAATGTAAGAAATGTAACTTTATTTTCCAATAAGCCAAAATGATTTCTATTTTTATGCCCCATTCTTCCAGAATGACAGGAATTCAGTTGCAGTCATTTGGGTTGCAAACCCTTCCTGGAATTATGACTAATCTCCAAAGTTTAAGAAGATAATCAGAGGGGAGGAGCATGTTAATTTTCTGCCACTACTTCACAAAGTCCTTCTTGGTTCCTGGAGTAAAGCCTGGAACCCTTTATATCCTTTTAACTTCCTGAATTTCTACCTTGGCCCCTACTAAAATTATAATTAGATGTATATAATAATGCAAACATGTCATTCAGTGTCTTCTCCATCCCTCTGGAATAAAAACTCCCTGGGATCAGGAGCAGGAATTCTCTCTGTCCTTTACTGTGTCGTGTTGAGCCCCATTCCTGGAGAGTTTTAAATTTTGCATACATTTTTTTTTAAAAAAATAATAAATGAATTAAATGAAGCCCCAGTGGAAAAACTTTGAGCCAAGTCTAGATTCGTGTGATATTATTTATGGACAGAAATACTTTAATGCCCATCTATATAGTTTACACTTAAACAATTTTTGACCCCTTTATTTGGTACAATTTAATTGAGTAGATAGCTCTCTACAGAACGTAGTTCTTAGATATAAATGACTAAGACAACCTGAAGAAAGATTTTTATCAGCCTCATTTGCATAGCTGTGGAAATAAAGACAATCCAAATGAAAAGAAACAGAAGCTGTTTATTCAGAGTTTGCTATAGCCAAGGAGTTAGCCACCATCCCTGGTGTTTGGCAGAAACTCAAGCAAAGCAGGAGAGTGAGAAAGCTTTATACTGGAAAAAGGAAAAAGTTCAGGTAAGTTCTCATTGGAGGTCGTTGCCAAGGGACAGCTAGAGGAGGCTTACTAGAAGCTATGCATCTTATGTGATTGATTTGAGAGCCTGTTGGGCTTTTCCCCCCCCCCATTGGTTCTGAGTTGGAATCATAGAGGAAAGATAGGGGAGCTGGCAGGCATGGACCCAGTGCTGACAGTTGTGAGAGAATTTCTGCAGAAATTGACATTGCCTTCCTGACTGGTTGCGACAGAGGTTGTGGGTCAGAATTCTGTTGTCATTCACTGTCTGGCAATTGTACGTTTGTGTATTCAGTCTCTCATAGCTCTAAACACATTTTTATGTCTATTAGCTGATAGTGGTACTATAGTCATACTTTGTATTTTTATATTCAATTTCAAACCAGTCAAAAATATTTACTAAACACCTATTTATATTTGTTGGACAATGGGGATATCGCCACGTAATTCCATGCCTATTTTCAAACTTGTTACTACTCAGTTACAGTGGTGCAAACCAGGGCAGCCTCCTTCTTACTTTCTCCAACTATGAAAACATATTAGATGTTTATTTAAAAAGTTAGGTTTTGAGCGACACTGTTGTAACAACTAGGCTGCTTCGTGTTGCAATTGAAAGTTCTTCTCAATAATGAGTGAATCTATAGCTTCTGGAACTGCCACAGACCTGAATCACTGCAGGTTTCAAGCATGTTTTGATGATGGCTATGCTTCTGCTTCTGTGTAAATTTTTTTGGGGGTGTAACTCTCCTATATTTGCCAGTTTCAAATTCAAGCTGACCTTGGATCATAGTGGTTCATGGCTTAAATAGTTTCCTACCTCACATCTCTTCTATATACCATACAGAATAAAAAGAAAAAAGAAATTTCTTTTTTAACCAACTACACAAGAAAATCCCATTGATTGAATCCTAATTTTATATTAGTATTCTGTTGCTACTGTGACTGATGGGGAACATAATAATACATTTGTGGGGAGGACGGGTCTAGCGATCTGAATTTGTGCCAGTAACCTACCTTCTAATGCACATTCTTGCTAGCCAATAATTAACTCACTGCCCTTTCCTTAATTATCTGGTCTTGCAAGACCTTATTTACCTAAATACTCCCATTTTACAAAGGCCATGAACCATACACAGTGCTGACGCCAGGCCAGGCTTTAGGTGTGCTCTCACATCACCCATCCCAAAACACAGGGCTTTTTTGCAAAGCCCACGAAAGGCCTGGGAGTCTGATCCATATTTGGGGGACAAAGAAAACAAAGGGCATAAAGGAAAAGCCTCCTCCATATTTGGGGCTTAGGATTTGGAAACAGGCTCCCCTGAGTGACTGTACTAGTACATGTGAATCATCTGAAAATCAATGAGTTTGCCTGACTGATTTGGCTCAGTGGATAGAGTGTCGGCCTGTGGACTGAAAGTTTCCAGGTTTGATTCTGGTCAGGGGCATGTACCTTGGTTGCAGGCACATCCCCAGTAGGAGGTGTGCAGGAGTCAGCTGATCAATGTTTCTTTCTCATTGATGTTTCTAACTCTCTATCCCTCTCCCTTCCTCTCTGTAAAAAATCAATAAAACATTAAAATTAATAATAATAAAATAGTTTTATTCTGAATCTCCAAGTACTCCTGTGTATTTTTGGTTGCCTTGTAAATTCTGTAACATGACAATTTACCACACACTTAGTGGCTTAAACTAACACACATTTGGTTTCTTACGGTTCTGGAAATCAGTTTCACTGGGCTAAATTCAAGGTGTCTGCAGGACTGGTGCCTTCTGGAGGCCCTGAGGAGAGACTGTTTACTTTTTCAGTTTCTAGTGCCTCCTTTCAGGGGTTGCATGCCTTGACTTGTGGTCCCTTTTGACACTCCAAAGTGTACTACTTCAGTCTCTGCTTCCTGCATCATAGACCTCTCCTTGCTCTCTGACATCCCCTGAGTCTTTTTAATAAAGACTCACCCTATATAATAAAAGGGTAGTATGAAAATTGTTCCCTCAACCTGGAGTTGTCCAGGAGTTTGATCAGGGGTAGGGGCTGGCCAGGGAAAGGGAGAGAGTATCCAGCTGGAAGCTGGCAGCTGCTAGGGACCCTACTAGTACACAAATTTCGTGCACTGGACCTTTAGTGTGATTATATTTAGGGCCCAAGGAAATAATCCAGGATAATTTCTACACCTCAAATCCTAAGTTTAATCACATATGCAAAGTACCTTTTGCCATATAACGTAACCTTTACAGAGTCAGAGGATCATGCCAGGGACATCTTTGGGAGGCCATTATTCAGCCAATGACAAATATTTCCAGCCTTGCTCTGTGCTCATTGGAATAAGCGTAGTTTAAATCAGTCACCAAGGCAAATGGGCTGAGATTACACAGCAAATTCTCAAGAGTATAGTATGGGTAAACTCATTTTAACTGCATTGTTGCCCATAGTGTACAGGGCTAATGCATGCTGGGAAGGTAACACCTCTGTTTGTTCCTGCTGTAATCTGTAAAATTAATGCTAAAAGGAACATCCTTGGGTTTGTATGGATACCTTGGGTAACCTGCCAACATAGGAAATTAAGGGAAAAGCTTATTGAACACAATAAGAATAGAAAGACCACTAGGGAAGTTTCTTTGTTTTCAAAGGAAGAAACATTTGGATTAAAACTGAATAACAGAACCACAGAACTAAAAGTAAGAATGAACAGTGAGAATAACAAAGAAACTGAAAAAGGTAACATGGATAGGTGAGTATAGAAATATTTTCTTGAATGGATGTGTGGTTAGGGGGATAATTTAAATGTTAGAAGATGAGAGAGAAAACTGAATTAGCTGGTTGTATGGTGTTGATCTCTCACTATTTGCTGCTTAAGGTAGCTTGGGTCAAGTAGTGTCCTGAGCCTTAAGGCTAAAATAAAGTGCTTCATAAAATGCGATAGATTTTTTAAAATTTATCATGTTTAACTCTGAAAGTCAGCACTTCTGAGTAACAGCAGTGACACTTATTTTCAAAGATAAACCATGTTTTTAAAGTCTAAATTCTTCAAGGATAAGATGAGAATTTCACTTTGAAATAAATTACAGTTTTGCCACTGCTACCTCTTAAAAAATATAAGGACCAAGGAGGAAGGTTTTGAAAGGATTAAATAAATTAATAATGTTTGTGTAAATAGAAATGAAACATGTTACATATAAATTTTTTAAAGAAAAAACACTTTTCCTAAAATATATATTTTATTGATTAAAGAGAGGAAGGGAGAGGGAGACAGAGATGGAAACATCAATGATGAGAGAGAAGTTACCAGGGCTCTTTGATACTAGAATCCAACGTACTATGGTACCAAAATCTATTGGTGAAGCCCTGCCCAGCATTACAAAGAGAAAATACAAAAATGAGAAGATTGATAGGGTTATAAACGTTGGAATGCTTAAACAGGGTTTATGTAAAGAAGTTGTGTCTTCTTTACCTGAATATTTTCTGGGATGAGTATCATATCTGTCTGGAGAATACTTTTGGTATCTAATTTTATAAAACCAAAACGTATAGATGAAGTTCTAATAGAGGCTACAGTTACGAAACAGAAGAGTTGATGAAAGAGTGGGAGTTGATAGAATTAAGGTAAAAGTGGGTAGGAGAACTGGGTGGTGTTTGACTAAGCTTTCAGTGAAGTGGTGCCATCTATTTTATCTGATTGTATTATAGCAGTGATTCTCAACCTGTGGGTCATGACCCCTTTGGGGGTCGAAAGACCCTTTCACAGGGGTTCCCTAAGACCATCAGAAAACACATATATAATTACATATTGTGTTGGTGATTAATCACTATGCTTTAATTATGTTCAATTTGTAACAATGAAATTGGGGGTCACCACAACATGAGGAACTGTATTAAGGGGTCAAGGCGTTAGGAATGTTGAGAACCACTGTATTATAGAAATGGATATTGTATCTCACTGGGGAACATTTTCCTACTTAATACAGAAGGTTCTCAAATAATGTTTTGTTTAACATCGTTTTGTTATAACTTGATGAGATGCCTAGGAACTTAACTCTTGTTTATACCAATTAGCCTATGGTAAAATTGGTTTCATTATATGTCATTTCACTTAAAGTTGCAAAACTTATCAACCATGTTAAGTGGACACTCACTGTACTTTAAAACAGAAGGCATGTACATCTGCCCTTCAGGCAAAGTTAACAGGACAAGCTAAATGGGAA
Organism: Myotis davidii; assembly: GCF_000327345.1. Classification (NCBI taxonomy): domain Eukaryota; kingdom Metazoa; phylum Chordata; class Mammalia; order Chiroptera; family Vespertilionidae; genus Myotis; species Myotis davidii. Next base: position 3,717,396 of record NW_006289214.1, read on the forward strand.
CCAGTAACATTGCCTGAGCCCACTCAGTGTAGAATACTAGTAGAAGCTGGAGTGCTGGTAGGGACAAATTCTCCATGTGAGCATACCCTGGGGCTTATGGCAAAAACCTGTGAGCACCACCCATCAATGACTACTGACTGGGACTTTGTGGACTAGAGAATTCCCATTCAGGGGCATTTACTACTATAAATGGAAGCTACTCCTATTATTGAAGACATATAGTGATCTTAAAATATGAACTATCTAAATGTCTAAGATGATGTCAGAGAAACATTCCAATGGAATGGCAGTGCCCAGAAGAGTTCCATAATAAACTGCAAGTACTTTATACAGGGTCATGCTGCCTGAGGAGTTGAAAGAATAGCTACTCAAAAGCAGGGAACCTCTTTTCCCCTAGGACTGACTCTGGAACTGTTTGGAGTGCTTCTGGATTCTATTGTCAAATGGGCAGTGCCCTATAAATAGCTTTCAACTGAATGCCAGAGAGCTGCTTGGCTTGGGATTGCAGTTCCAAGGTGAATGGACAACATTCTGTTTGGAAAGCCACCATTCTGATAGGCTGAATTGCACGCTGCTTTCTTGGACTTATAAAACTAACTAAACACTGGTAAAGTCTCCTATGTTTGTTTTTATACTGACTGATGGGCAGTGGCCAATGGCCTGGTCATATGGTCAGACAGAAGGGCAACAGAAATGTGGCCTATTGAAGAGGTGGCCAAATGAGGAACGGCCCCATGAAAATCACTTCGGGAATTTGAGGGCAGCATTAAAGAAGGATATATTGATGCCCGTCAGAAGATCTCCCTTTCAGGTTCAGAATGATTGGAATCTACAAGCAGATATCCCTGGGTGCTCACTTCAGGTGATAGTCAAGGTCCATGAAATAAGTGAACGTGGTGCACTGCAGCATATAAATATAGCTGAATCTAAACATATCCCTCTTGCATCTTTTGAGGCACAAATGCCAATAATAACTGTTCTGACTGCCAAGAAGACAGAGACTACAGATGGCTTTGTGGCATCTTCCCTGGTAGGAAGGCCGTGATCATAGCTGGCAAGTGAGACTGATGCTGGAAGCCCTGAGGGGCTATGAATGGGTGCTGACAGGAACAGGCACTGACTCGGTACTGGGCTTCACTTACCCAGGGGTAGATACAAATGCTCAGAATATTGTGAAAAAACCGTAATAGAAGATACTGTGCCAATTTGGAAGGCTGACCATCATTTCTTCAGACCAAGGAACACACTTTATAGCCTATAATGTCCAACAATGGACAGAAATATATATTCCTCAGAGTAATAGTTTTAATAGAGAAATGGAACAGTTTTAATAGAGAATATACTTGGGGCTAAAGCAGCGGTTCTCAACCTGTGGGTTGCGACCCCTTTGGGGGTCAAACGACCCTTTCACAGAGGTTGCCTAAATACATCCTGCATATCAGGTATTCACATTACGATTTATAACAGTAGCAAAATTACAGTTATGAAGTAGCAACGAAAATAATTTTATGGTTGGGGGTCACCACAACATGAGGACCTGTATTAAAGGGTCACGGCCTTAGGAAGGTTGAGAACCACTGGGCCAAAGGAATGTCCCCACTATATAGATACCCCTTTTTTTTCCTGGTGGATCTGTGGAAGAGAGGATGAGGAAGACAGTGGTAGTCTTTCTTCCCATGTCACCTCAGTGTGTTGTGTTGTTGTTGTTTTTCCCCTTCCTTGATGCAGTGGTGATAGGACCAGGGTTGCAACTACATGGACAAGAAGTAGGGATGATTCCTAAGCAAGAAGCTGTAACTATGCTTTTATACTATATGTCAGAATCTATAAGGGTGTAATTGGGCAGGATGTGCCTTCATCTCATCTGACAAAATTAGGGCTAATAGTGAAGATAGCCACACTGGTGTGTAACCTTACCCTACCGGAATAGAAGTAACCTGAGAGGGAGGCACTTGCTATATTACTGTTGCTGCCTGCAATCTATATAAGCACAGTGGTGAGCCTGATGTCCCTTCTAAAGGTGGACACATTTGGATATAAATGGAGAAAAGGAAATAGTAGCTGTGGGTAAAGGAACACATAAATGTGATATGCAACAAAGAAATCTTTAGATGCTCTGCGCATCTCTTCCATCTGACTGTTCCTGAGTTATATCCTTTTAATAAACCATCATCTAGTAATTAAAATGTTTTTTCTGAGTTCTCTGAGTCCCTCTAGCAAATTAATTGAATCCAAGGAGGAGGTCATGGGAACTTCTGATTTATAACCAATCAGTCAGAAATAAAGGTAACAATCTGGGCTTGTAATTGGCATCCTGAGTTAGAGGGAGTTCTTGGAACCTCCAATTAATAGCTGGTCAGTCAAAAGCATGGGTAACTTGGGCTTGTGATTGGCATGTGAAGTGGAGGGCAGTCTTGTAGGACTGCCCGTTACCTTTTGAGTCTGATGATATCTCTGAATAGGTATGGAGAAAACCCCCATAACTCCACATAGGAATTATATGCAGAACCCATTAACATACCTCCACATCTGAATTGGCTGAAGAACCCATTAACAGTATATCCCTACTTTTAATGGTTCACAGTGCACATTTTTTATATTCAGGAATCTAAAAAATTTTGAATTAGGTAAAACTATTTAACTCCATTTAACCTAAAAATTAACTCCCAAAATTATTTGTGCCTGAAATAATTTCCTCCTTTATATCTCACATCTCACAGAGATCTTAGCCATAGACTACTTTAGAATTTTTGTAGCCTTCCCTCCATATGACACTCCTCATGCATTGCATGCCCTGAAAAGTTAGTTACATCTTCCAAGTGCTTGAGTTCATGAGCCAGAATCTGGTTTGGAGAAGAGCTGCGTGACTGCTGTTTCCACCCTTCATGTCAGTGACAAATGTGCTACATGACTGCCTTCGTGTTGACTAGTTAATTGACCAGTAAGCCTCTATGTCAGGATGTTAGGTGAAGAATATGGACTACAGTGATAATATTCTTTTCTTCACATTTAGTAGAGCATTTAGGTAACTACCTTCTGAGATGGAAGGGGAGAATAAAAATTAATAAGTATTGTCTACTGCTGTGCTTGCTCTGGAATCTGTGCCACACAAAAGCCAAAACCAGTCATATAAAATAAGAGAAATAGATATACTTTTGACTCCTCTAATTTACTTCCTAAACCAAAAGCAAATAACACATTTTTAGGACATCTGAGCATTAGTGTACTATGAGAACATCACTACTGGAGCGCAAAAAGATATAAATAAAATAAACTATATCAGGTTTCAAATGGCTTTTAAATTATATGAGCAAGTGTAGGTCAGACCCACAGAAAGTGAACAAAGAACATGTAAGTAAAAGTGCATGCACGAACAGGATGACTCGAATTCTAAGCAGTTCAACCAACAGATGTTGCTCCAGGTGGACTGCTGCTTTGTGCATAGTACAGGGGGAGCATTTTTCTTTGTAGGAAAATTAAATTAGTGTTGACCTAAAGCTTTTTATTTGCTTTCCAGATGCATAGCTTCTTAACTCTCTGTGCCAAAAATGAAAAAGTAAGAGAAGTGTCTTTAATGTTCTATGAAGTTGCTTTCAGAATTATCTTCTATATTTTGTACTCTATATTAACTTAACAATTTTAGTTATTTGGGGAACTATTTACAAGAAAAGGTCTAAGCACTAGAAAATTAAAATACGGGACCAAGTATATGATGCTATGCATGATAAAAATTCCTCAAGGATGTATTAATTTCTACTTATATGAAAAATTTATAAGCCCTTAAAACAGAATTGTTTTTAATTAAAATAGTGTAGTATTCTGTGAAATTTCTTAGAGAATAAAATGTACAAGTCCCAAAGGCAAGGTCCAGAAAGATTTCTTGAAGATAAGTTTTCAGCAAAGAAATCTTAAAATTGAAGGCAGGAAAATGATGACCAGAAGGAAGGTAGGGAGGGAGAGAGTGTGAAAGCATGAGGGAGTGATAGAGGAATGTGTGGACGTGTGTGGTGTGTGTGTATGGGCCAGGGACAGTTAGATTCTGCAGGTCTTCTAAGGGGCTGCTAAACTGGGCAGTCTCAGGCAGCGGAGCACTGCTCCCTGTGCAGACACTCCTGGGTGGTCAGGACGGGCCCAGCGACCACGCCATCTTGAGAAACAGAGCTGCTTGAGACTAGATCCTGGCCTCAGAACCACCCAATTTAATCTCAGATGCATACCAGGACCCTGCAGCCACTGGGGACAGAGACCTGTGACCACAGCTACAGACCTGCGGACACCAAAAAGTCCAGAAATCTCCGTGGCAGATCCGTGAGTAATAGAGCTCACCCCCCTCCCCGCAGGCTCACGGGCAGCACCATAGTAACTGATAGACCCACCTCTTGCCCAGGCCTCAGTGCTGCTACAGGAACTTTAGCCTGGAAGTGTGCGAGCACCTTGTAACTGGTCCCGCGCAGTGCCAGCTATAGGTGCCCTGGCCTGGAGGCTAACACACAAACACTGGGAACTGGTCCTGCGTGCAGTGCCGGCTACAGGAGCCCTGGCCTGGGAGCTATCATGCAAATACCAGGAATTTTCCCCACATAGCACAGGCCCAGAGACACGGATTCTCTGGGCAGGAGGCAGCACCAAGCACCAGTGACTTGACTGTGTTTCTTATCACCTGTGCCTGGGATCCCCTGATTCCCTGTGCATTCATACTAAGAGCCAGTGACTCCAATTCTTGGTGCAAGGGCACACAGGGACCCTGATTCTCAATGCGAGGTCGCACAAAGCAACAGAGACTCTGATTCTGGATTCTTGGGGAACTCTGACTCCTGGCGCATGCTAGCGGGCTCTGATTTTCAACACACTCCAGGGGGTCTCTGTTTCAGCACAGTGCAGGCAGGGTCCCTGATTCTAAGGGTGCACACAAGGCCACATTGAGCGCTGGCAACAATGACTGTGAGCAAGCCTGGTTCCCATCAACCCTCAACAACCACACATCTTAGTGTCAGAGCTCTTCAGTGACACTAGGGTGGTGTGAGGCTCCCACCACACATGGCCCAGGCCCACACAACTCAATGTTCGAACCATCAGGAGATAATCAGAATGAAGAGACGACATAACACCCAGAGGAAAGAAAATGGGGAGTTGCCAATAAAGGAAATTAATGAAATTGAAGCATGCAACATGACAGAAAAAGAATTCAGAGTAATGGTTGTATAATTCATTCACCGGATGGATGAGAAAATCAACAACCTATGCAAGAATCAGGAAGAAATGAAAAGTGATATAGCTACAATCAAAAACACCATGGAAGGTTTCAATAGCAGACTAGAAGAAGCAGAGGACTGAATTAGTGAGTTAGAAGATAAGGTAGAGAAACAAGCTCAATTTGAACAGCAACTGGAGAAAAAAATTAAAGAGCAGGAGGAGAGCCCAAGGGAACTTTGGAACAACATGAAACCAAGTAACATACGCATATTAGGGCTGCCAGAAGGACAAGAAGAGCAGCAAGGATTAGAAAATCTTGAAGAAATTATGACAGAAAACTTCCAAGATTTGGGGAAGAAAAAAGTTACACAAGCCAGCAATGCAAGAAATGCTAAAGGGAATGCTGTAAAAAGAAGAAATATAAAAGTAAGAAAGAACACAGGTACGGAAATAGAAATGACTACAAGCAAGGACCTTTCAATAATAACTTTAAATGTAAATGGACTAAATGCTGCAATCAAAAGACATCGAGTAGGTGAATGGATAAAAAGACATGACCCATATATATGCTGTCTACAAGAGACCCACCTCAGAACAAGGGACTCACACAGACTGAAAGTGAAGGGATGGAAAAATATCTTT
>NW_006289214.1:3725766-3738382 GCF_000327345.1 Myotis davidii
GCAAACAAGTGTTGGAGAGGATGTGAGAAAAAGGAACCCTTCTGCACTGCTGGTGGGAATGCAGACTGGTGCAGCCACTGTGGAGAACAGTATGGAGTTTCCTCAAAAAACTAAAAATGGAACTCCTATTTGACCCAGTGATCCCACTTCTAGGAATATACCTCAAGAAGCCAGAAACACCAATCAACCAAAGGACTTATTTGCATGCATATAAGCCAAACCAATGGACATGGACAACAGAGGGATGAGAGCATGAGTGGGGTGGGGGAAGAATGGGGATTGATGGCTGATGACACATTTGTAATTCCTTAACTAATAAAGAATTTAAAGATTAAAAAAAAGAAATCTTTTTTTAAATATATTTTATTGATTTTTTACAGAGAGGGATAGAGAGTTAGAAACATCGATGAGAGGGAAACATCGATCAGCTGCTTCCTGCACGCCCCTTACTGGGGATGTGCCCACAACCAAGGTACATGCCCTTGACCGGAATTGAACCTGGGACCCTTCAATCCACAGGCCAATGCTCTATCCACTGAGCCAAACCGGGTCGGCAAAAAAAAAAAAAAAGAAATCTTAAAATTGGTAAATGTATATTAGACAAAGAGGGAGGAGATGCACATATCATTGAAGTAGTCAGTTCAAATTCCTAACTTTCCAAAGCTTCATACCCACATCAATAATATAAGCTACTCTAAAAGCAATGCATTAATTGGATACCATATGTAAATTTAAAATAAATTTAAAAAAAAATTAAAAAAACTGTGAACTAGTACAAAGAAATAAATAGATAGGTAAATAGATAACTACATCATTATATACACAGACACATATACATGCACACATACATACCAATATTCCCACATCTACCCAGCTTTTTCAGTCTTTACACTTCTGCTTCTCTGTTTTTAACTAATATCTGTTGTATGATTTCTACATTTTATGGGCTGAATTGTATCTCTCCAAAAGATATGTGGGAGTCCTAATTCCTGGTACCTGTGAATGTACTTTGTTTGGAGACAGAATCTTTGTGTATTCAGTTAAGATGAAAATTAAGATAAAGTCATACTGGAATATGTTGAACTTTCAATCAAATATGACCAGTATCCTCATAAGAAAAAAGCCAAGAGGCAGATTAAGGCAGATATTGGAGTGATGCATCGATAAACCAAGGAATGACAAGGACTGCCGGCTGTCCCCAGAAGCTAGAAAGAAGTCAGGAACAGAGTCTCCATCAGAGCTCTCAGAAGGAAACAACCTTGCTTATTACCTGATTCCCATCAGAGCTCCCCGAGAGAACCAACCCTGCTGACTACTTGACTGCAAGCTTCTATCCTCAAAAACTGTGAGACGTTACATTTCTGTTGTTTTAAGCCACCAGTGTTGTGGTACTTATTATAGCAGCCCTAGAAACCAATGCATTATGTGACCTGGAAATATGACAATTCCAGAAAGCTTCATGTCTAATGCAATTAATTCTAATACAATTTAAAGGATCAGGTTTATAATATAATTTAATTTAAAAATTAGGTATTGCATTTTTAACATAATGTTAAAATTATTAAGGATTTCTCATTTTTACCTGTTTGACGGGGGACTGGGGGTGTATTCTAAAACTTTTTTCTTTATGACCAGGACATCTAGTAAATGATCGTGATAACCTTTAGAACCTGTAGGAGCTATAAAGGGTAAAGGATTAATCAACGTGTTACCCTGAAAGGCAAGCTGAAGTTCTTATTCCGGGTTTTTATCCTACAAAGTTGGAGAAAAAAACTTGCGAACCAAAAGATTTTAAGCAAAAGTGTAGAAGTTTATTGCAAGCATATACAAACTCCCACCTGGGGAAGGGTCCCCAAATGGGTAACCAGTGAAGTCTCTTTGTCTAAGAGTTTATAAATGTTGGCAGCTTCTTTGTTCATGCTACTTTCTAATTAGACCCTTCCTTGTTTTGTATCTCCTCTGTCCAGAACCTATTTAGAGTATTCCAGATGCATAAGGCCAATTGGAGTGTAGAGACCCTGTTCAGAGCACAGCAGATGTTCAAGGCCACTCTGAGCTTGGGAATCTTAATCTGGGTGCCCCAGGACTATACACAGGTGCAAAAGCAAGTCCACAGTAATCTCCATGTACACTGTGCAAATGTGCCCTTCTATAACGCAAAAAACTGAGGTCACTATTTGGCAAGAAGCCCCCTTTGTCTAAGTAATATAAAGTTATTACTGACCAGCCAGAGGCAGCTGCTCCTGTGTAAGGCTGGACTGCTTAGTGGGAGGCTGTATTATGGAAAAAAAATATATTACTGAGCAGCAGGCTGCTGATGTGGGTACAGAGGCTGCTGCTGCTGTGTTGGAAAGATGGATTGTTACCTAGCTGGTGTGCAGCTACTGTATGGGACTTTGTTTTGAAGAAGTGTTTTGTCTAGTGGCTCCTTGTTAGCAATGGCTACATGGCCATTGGCTCCTACAATAATGACTCTCTCATATACCCAGGACTTTTCATATCTTCTTCATCGAATACCTGGCATCCAAGAAGGTTCAGGCCCTGGCAGAGGGGCCCAGACCCAACACCATCATGTTTCTTTCCCAAGTGGCCAACTTCCCCTTCCCCACCTGGTATCAGTTTAAAAGTTTCAAAGTTTTAAAGCCCAAGTGCACTCTCCCTCCTGCTCCCACTTCTCTTGTACCATTCTGCTGCCCTCTGTACTTAAAAGATAAATATTCTGGCAGTTTGGAGCTGGCACTGCCTGTCACATACGCATTTGTTTCCATGGATCCTATCCTAACTGCCTCCCTTATCTTTAAATCTTCTCAAGAGTTTTTGAGGTCAGTAACATATGAGTCTGAATTCATGTTTAGCCTTTCCTTAGCTCTGCTTATCTAGGTAAATATTTTTGTCTCTAGACCCTCATATCTCATGATATTGTTGAGAAAATAATTTATATCAGGTTAGTAAGACTCCTATGAAAGCATCATGGTATCATTATTTATCTTCCTATTTTTTTCAATAAAGAAAGCTAGGAAAGTAAACTTTTATTTTTAATCTTGAGGAAAAAAAAAATTCTGCCATAACATTGTGATTCATCACAAGTTATGTGAATTGATTGCTGTAATTTCACCCAGGCTAGAACCAATGCTTCATGCTCAACATGATATTTTTGAACGACAAAGATTCTCGTTCACATAAGTTCCAGCATTTGAATATAATGACCTCTCTGGTCATTATGCCTAATGTTTCAAAAACCCTTGCCCCTCTAAAGGAATGCCAGGACACCAGAAATAGCATGTGGTGTTACTGTTTTACCTTAACTTTGCAGGTTTGACTATGGCACTAAAGTGGAAAGAGATCACTGGAATTCAGCTTTTCTATCTTTGTAACACCGTTTCTAACCCTTGTCACATAAATGGTTTGATATTTTAACACTCGTATCCATATTGTTAAAACAGTTGAAAGTTTCCAGAACTCTAATTCTAACTAACCCTTCTCTACATCATCCCTAGCAAATCATATTACCTCAGGGTATCAAGGAACCACAATGGGGGGAAACAATGAACAACAAAGATTGTTTTTGCTTTTATAGCCTTTGCTTTTACAATTCAGCAGTGAATCAACAGTGAACATTTGGTTTGCCTGAGGCAAACATGAAATCAGCTTGCCTGTTTGGAGTTTATATTGTCTTTTGTTCTTATATGATAACTTTTCAAAACAAGTGCAGGCTCGCAGGTCTTAGAGACCCCCAGCACCAGTGGTTGTCCCCACTGAATTTATTCATTTCATCAAAACGATATGAAATCTGGCTGTCCAATTGTGTATTCGTGAAAGGGATATTGGTAATTTAGTTCAAAATAAAGCCAGAGAGAAGAATTCATTTCAGCACACAAATAATTTACCCTACAGCTAAGCCTGTTTTTATTCAGTACGAAGACTTGCCTTCACAAGGCTATTTCTCTCCTTAGGAGGAAGGCAGATTTGTTGAGGGAAAACCATCTGACTCAACAGACATTTAAGCTTGCAGGCAAGAAAACTCTTATTCAGGGTGATCTTCTTACCAACAAACTCTGAGTATTCCCCTGGTCATACTTATGTTCCATGCCAGATTCAAGCCTTACTAGTGACAAACAAAACTCTCAGGAAAATGAAAGGGATAAGAAGTGATCTGAAAACACATTAAAACAGGGGTAGGGGAAGCTTTGGGAAAAAAAACAGGGCATGGAGAAATTCAAACTGATAGGCCTGACTTAGCTGCATCATGAAACACTACCTTGATTTGTTAAAGAGGCAAAGGTATATTGAGGACTTAGCTGAAAGGTATTTCATTTTCTACTTCTTTCATTTTACCTATAGATAAGAGGCATTTGAAGATTATCCATCTTTTAAAACTACTGCAGGAACAAAGAATTTGGGGTAAAAACATATAAATGAAATTCAAAGTATTCTCAACACAGCTAATGAAATGTCTCTCTCACCTTTAAATTTGAGCAAATATAAATAGTTGAAAAACAACATGTTGGTTAGGACTTCATGACATGTCACACTGCTAAGGACTATGTGGGGTTAGGGTTCCACCTTCCATGTGAAAGAGCACAGATAACTGGCCATTTACCTCAGGGCTTCTGGCGGTATTGCGAGTCTCTTCACTCTTCTGTTAGAGAAGTGTTTCTTTGTCCTTTTCCCTGAATACCACAGAGTTGTGTTACTATTTTGACTGACAGACTGAGAGGGGAGTGATGTTCTGCCAGTTTCTATGCTGAAGCTGCCGTGTTCTGTGGAACATAAGCAGCTCCATGGAAAGGCCGTGTGCCATGGGACTCTTGCCAGTGCTGTAGCTGAGCATCCAGCTAGTGAGCAGCACCAGTCTTGTTGCCATGTTGATTGAGCCGTCTTTGGAAGTGGATCTTCTGGCCCCAGTCCAGGCACTCTTGCTGATGCCACATAGAACAGTGACAAAATTCCCTAACACCCTGATCAAATCATACACATGTGAGCAAAAGAAATTACTTTCCTTTTATAAACCAGTGATTCTTGTGGGTGGGCTGTTGTACCTATTGTACAATAGGTAACCAAATAGTTTGGTAGGAGGTAACCTAACTGATTCTGCTTCCAAAACCCTGACCATAACTTTAGCACCTCTTGTATATATATGACTAGGAAAATTGTAGAATAGAGAGAGCTCTCATATTTGTAAATAACTGACCCTAAATGCTCTGGATATCAAGTAAAGGGTTGGAGACAAGGTGAGGAAATAGGCTTTCTTCCCTTTTCTGTCTACTCTCATATTCAACTACAGGTGTTTAATGGAATTAACTCTTAAATAAATTACTTGCTTCTGAATTCTTGTCTTGAGAGAATCCTTCCACTAGTGATACAAGTCATACTGGTTGGATAGATATGTCTTGTTTATCACTACTTTCAGTTGTAATATAATGGATATATATGTCCTCTGTGTACTGCACTTTAGTTTATTACACCAATTCAGTGGGTGTAAATGTAAGTTTGGACATACTGGATTTTTTATTTCTTTATTTTTAAAAATTTATCCCAACTGGATAATATGGAATCTTTCTTCTATAATGATTAGCAAATTCCTTAATTATAAGATTACATAATGCCTTCTATATACTTTCTGTTATTAATTTCCAAAAAGCCCTGTGTTTTTACCTCCAATGACAATCCAGTTCTAGTCACATGACACTCCTTTCTTCAACCAATCCCTGGATGGTTTGCTTCAGTTTCAGGTATTTGGGGTGAGAAGGAGGCAGGGTCTATTTTTCCGTGCTGTCATATCTTTAAAATGTAAATTAGTGTATTGGAGTTGTGTCTTCTCTGGTTTTCTGGGCTGAGAAGGAAACGAAAGGACACAATTGGAGGCTTCTTAAAAACAAGGCACATATCAGTGGTGGAATAGCCCGCCCAGGCCTCTTTGTCACTGATCATTACTCCTAAAAGGATATTCTGAAAACATGGGGGTTAGTGTTTAAAGCCATCAAGCCACCAAGCTTCTTCTGCTGCTGCTATTCTCAGAAAACTCTTTACTCTTCTTCAGAAGACTCTGAAAGCTGTGGGAACTTGGGAGAGCATTCTTCTCATTCTCCTTTTCCTAGAAATATCATTCCATAGTCCCTTCTCCTTCTATGTTTGCAAACTTGTCTAGCAAGCCTTCTGCTTTCAGAAGTATTCAAAGATGTGGCACAACCTTCTTTATCTACACATGCTGTCAAACTCTAATAGCTAATGCTAAAATTATAGTGAATTGTTACTCTTCACATCTTATTTGAAATATTATGACAAGCCAGACTTTTATACTTTAGAAAATGCACAAATAAAAAATGAGAAATGCATCACTCATCTACTCATAAGTCAATTCTTTTGCTGTCTTCTAACACTTCGTTTAAAAATTTGGCTGGCCAAATTACTTAAAACAAAAACTTATAATAAAAGAGCGTTACTGGGATGTCCACAGTATCCACTGCTTCAACTGGTGAAAAGGCAGCAATATTCATCATGCCTTCCCAAATTCCCCTCATCAACAACCAGCAGTTGCTCTGCTCTCAGCTACTTGCATGGTTGGATTTAAGCCTCTGGTGGCCCTGCTCATTTACAGTTGTCAGTAGGCATGGAAACACCAGTTCCATGGATTCCATTATTTTGTCTATGCTTTTTATAATAGAACTAGTGGCCTAGTGCACGAATCCGTGCACATTGAAAGGAAAATAATTAGAAGAAATATTTTAAAATTGTTATTTACCCTTTCTCTATAATAGAAGTGTCAACCAAACGCATGATTGACAATGACATATCAAAACACATGTGTGTGATTGGCGCCAGTGAGAAAAACACAGCAGTAAAAATAAATATCAACATGAAGCACATTATTATTGTAGATCGCACAGGGAGAATAAAGGGTAAAATATTTAACTGCAGCAGTGTTTGACCTGCGCAGTGAGAAAACCTGAAGTCATTTTCAAGGTCCACCATTTCTTACTTCTTTTCAGTTGGGTCAAGTTTCTGAATTTTCTAAATCTCCATTTTCTGGGTAATGAAAAGAAAATAAAATTCCACCAAGTCTCCAATGTACCTACTCCAGGACTTCTGTGAGGATCATATGAGATGAGGCACGGGAAAACACATCACAGACATTTGGTTCAAGTGTAAAATGTTTCTACCTGGCTATAAAGCAAGTCATGTTCCTGGGCTGAAGAAACTGCAAGGCTAGTCATTGCTAGGGAGAGGAAGCTGGGCATTGCTATGTGAAATTCCACCAAGTCTCCAATGTACCTACTCCAGGACTTCTGTGAGGATCAAATGAGATGAGGCACGGGAAAACACATCACAGACATTTGGTTAAAGTGTAAAATGTTTCTACCTGGCTATAAAGCAAGTCATGTTCCTGGGCTGAAGAAACTGCAAGGCTAGTCATTGCTAGGGAGAGGAAGCTGGGCATTGCTATGTGACATCATTACCCAGCACCTATAGCAACAGTTTCTGGTCTGGGATGTGGGCTGCACTTTGTGCCATGGGGTCTTGGCAGCATGGGCTGAGATTTGGTGGGCTATTACTCTAGGGTGGTGGCGGGTCCTCTTTCCCACTTGGGGGAAACTAGTGTTGTTTTGTGGGTGCCAGGTCCATGGTGCTGTTTCTTTGTAAATGGCCAGTATGCATCACGGCAGCTCCTGCATTGAGCATCTGCCCCCTGGTGGTCAGTGCACATCATAGTAACCGGTTGGACAGTTGGACACTTAGCATATTAGCCTTTTATATATATAAACTAGAGGCCTGGTGCACAAATTCTGCACCAGTGTGGTCCCTCAGCCTGGCCTGTGGGATTGGGCTGAAACTGGCTCTCTGACATTCCCCAAGGGGTCCCAGATTACAAGAGAGCACAGGCCAAACTGAATGACCCCACTGATACACAATTGGGGCCAGGGAAGGATGTGGGAGTTTGGCCAGCTGGGGAGGGACCACTGGAGGGTTCCAGAGCATGTTCAGCCCATCTCCCTCAGTCCTGATCCGCTCTACCCCAGCAGTAAGCTAACCTACCAGTCAGAGTTTCTGCCCCCTAGTGGTCAGTGCATGTCATAGAGAGCAGTTGAGAGGCCTTAGCATATCATTGGTATATTACACTTTGATTGATTGAATGGACTACTGAGGACTGGACACTTATCATGTTAAGCTTTTATTTTATAGAACTAGTGCCCTGTTGCACAAAATTCGTGCACGGGGGAGGGGGTGTTCCTCCGCCCAGCCTGCATCCTCTCCAATTTGGGAACCCTCAAAGGATGTCCTACTGCCGGTTTATCGGGATCAGGTCTAAACCAGCAGTCGGACATCCCTCTCACAATCCAGGACTGCTGGCTCCTAACCGCTCATCTGCCTGCCTGCCTGCATGATTGCCCCTAACCACTCTGCCCGCCGACCTGCTCTCCCCCAACTGTCCCCCGCCACCAGCCAGCTTGCCCCCAATGCCTCCCCCCGCCAGCCTGCTCACTCCAAACTCCCCCCCCATGTTGTCCTTATCACCTCCAACTGACACCCAGTGATGTCCTGCTTGCCACCAACTAGCCCCCCTGCTGGTCTGCTTATGCCCAGCGGCCCTGCCCCCCACCAGCCTGATCACCCACAACTTCCGTCCCCTCTTGGCCTCTAACCGCCTCTACTTTGGCCATGCCACCATGGCTTTGTCCAGAAGAACGTCTGGAAGGTCTCCCAATCTAATTAGCATATTACCCTTTTATTAGTATAGATAGAGGCCTGGTGCATGGGTGGGAGCCAGCTGGTTTGCCCTGAAGGGTGTCCTGGATCAGGGTGGGGGTTCCCTTGGGGCATGGGGCAGCCTGGATGAGGGGCCTGTGGTGGTTTGCAGGCTGGCCACTCCCCCATGGGATGAGGGTCCCTGCGGGGCATGGCCGGCCTGGGTGAGGGGCTGATGGCTGTTTTCAAGCTGGCCACACACCCTTCAGGGTAGGGGTCCCCGCTGGGGTACCTGGCCAGCCTGGGTGAGGGGCTGAGGGCCGTTTTCAGACTAGCCACACCCCCTTCAGGATGGGGGGGTCCCGCTAGGGTGCCAGGTCAACTTTGGTGAGGGGTTGATGGAGGTTTGCAGGCTGGCCAAGCCCCCCAGCGGGGACCCTCACCCCATGAGGATGTGGCTAGCCTGGGTGAGTGGGTGAGGATTGTTTTCAGGCTGGCCACACCCCCTTCAGGGTAGGGGTTCCCACTAGGGTGCCTGGACAGCCTGGGTGAGGGGCTGATGGTTGTTTGCCAGCTGGCCACAGCCCCAGGCAACCAGGATCCCAGATACTCCTTGAGCGGAGGCCACAGCAGCTGGAAGCAGGTATCTGGGATTTATTTATCTTATATAATTGAAACTTTGTAACCTTGAGCAAGCCCACAGCCGGCAAGGGCAGGTGGGTAGCTTGGCTTCCTCCATCGCTACGGGCAACATAAGCCTCCTGTTAGCTCCAGCTTGGTGGCCGCGGCCATCTTGGTTGGGTTTATTTGCATAGTTGCTCCTGATTGGCTGGTGGGCATGGCTTGTGGATGTGGCAGAGATGTGGTCAATTTGCATTTTCTCTTTTATTAGATAAGATGATCAATTCATCCTGATAGCACAGTGATGTTGCCTTCTGGTCTACTGGCATAAGAATATCAATGTAACTAGGC
Organism: Myotis davidii; assembly: GCF_000327345.1. NCBI lineage: Eukaryota > Metazoa > Chordata > Mammalia > Chiroptera > Vespertilionidae > Myotis > Myotis davidii. Next base: position 3,735,424 of record NW_006289214.1, read on the forward strand.
AGTAGCCACAGTTTTAGCTGTTTCCCCTGGGAGAAAAGTACCTTCAAGGATCAGGGTCTTTAGTCAGGCAGAGTCTACATTTAAGGATGGGAAAGCAGAAATTCCACATGTGACTCAATTAGAATGATGGTAAAAGATTCCTTCTCCTTTGGATCCCAAACCCATATATTCCACATATGGGTATAAATCAGCATATACTGGCTGTTGGGCCCTAGTATATTTTTTAAAAATATATTTTATTGATTTTTTACAGAGAGGAAGGGAGAGGGATAGAGAGTCAGATACATCGATGAGAGAGAAACATCGATTAGCTGCCTCCTGCACATTCCCCACTGGGGATGTGCCTGCAACCAAGGTACATGCCCTTGACCAGAATTGAACCTGGGACCCTTGAGTCCTCAGGCTGACGCTCTATCCACTGAACCAAACTGTTTAGGGCTGCAGGTTCAGTTTTTAAGGATGTGACTTATAGTGGCTGAGACCCGGGGTGCAGACTGCCTGGTTATAAATCCTGGTTTTTCACTTTCAGTAGCTTGATTTTATTCTCTTTAAAAGAGGGATTAAAAATAGCAACTACTTAATAGGGCTGAGTGAGGATTACATAAATTACTGTGCATAGAGGAATGAGGACAGTGTCTAGACATAGTGCACACCATGTGTTTGCTATTACTATTGAGCTGGTGGCTTGAGGGCAGGGGTCATGAGTATCATTTCAGCCTTTTGACCATTCCTACAATTATGCTTCTCTTGTCTCTGATGTTAAATACTGAAATGTGGCCTCTGTTCTTTTGTAGTCCTATTTTTACCACTGACATTATATTGTCCAATTGAACAACAGCCTTTATACCATCAATCTTAGCCTGCAGAAGATAGCCTGCCAGTGGCTTCCAACAATACTGGTGCCTCCTCATGGCTCTAGGGAAGTGATTATCCTCAGAGTCCTCCTGGATATCAAAGGCAGCAGCTGGGTTCTCTAATTTATATAATATATTACTCTCTTTGCTATGCTTTCAGCCTTTTGACCACAAGCTACTTCTGGCATTTCCACCTCATTTCCATTATCACCCAACTTTGTCCATTTTTTTCCATTCTTAAATAATTCACCAGCATATTAGGGCTAGCTCCAGGTAGTCCTTGACATATATGAATTATAAAATCCCATAAGACTACAATTATTAAAAAACTCTACTTTATTCAGCCTTATTTTCAGCCCCCATTGACCTAGCACCATCACGATCCATTTCCAATCATGATCTCATGGTTCTAGTTGGTTTTTAATAGCTGGGTCTTCTCTATTGATGAATAAACTCTTGATTTCTATAGCAAAAGCAATGCTTCCCCCATTAATCCATAGACCGGCTTGTCCTATATAGTATTCTAAAAGCAATGAGAGAAAGCAGAGTTAGGTATCATCTTGACAAATATCTGCCATTTAATGGTTGTTAGTCAAGGAGTTAGAGTTTTTCCAAAAGTTATCCCTAAACTGATTTAAAAGTCAAGTTGTTTCTTTGAGAGGTGATCTTAAAAAAAAAAACAACAAAAAAAAAACTGGATATGGAAAAAAATGAGGAAATATATTGGGTTGACTAATGTCCCCCACTCACACAATTTATGTACACCTGAAATGGAACCATCTTTGGAACTTGGGCCTTTGTGTGTATAAGTAAATGAGATCATACTGGGTTAGGGTGGACCTTAAATACAATAACTTGTATCTTTACATCTTTATTAGAGAAAGGGAAGGGAGAGTTTGATATAGGGGTACTAAGGGGACACAGAGAAGGAGGCAGTGTGATTATGGAAGAAGAAATTCAAGTATTATTGCTGTAAGAGAAGGAATGCCAAGGATTTTTGGCACCCATCAGAAATGTAGAAGAAAAGGATGATTTTTCTCCAGAGACTTCAAGAGAGTATGATCATGACTACACCTTGATTTTTGAGTTCTAGCCTCCAAAACTGTGAGAGAATAGATTTCTTTTGTTTTAAGTCACCTGGTGTTTATTCATTGTTGGGTTTTGTTGTTGTTGTTGTGTGTGTGTGTGTGTGTGTGTGTGTGTGTGTGTGTGTGTTTCAGCAGCCTTAGGAAATACTACAGGCATGAAAAATAAAAATAAAAAAATAAACCAGAGGGTGTGTTATCAAGCTTGGGGCCACTGCAACTTAATTCTTCCAGGGAATTCTAAGTATCTTATACAAAGTATGCTTCAGTTATTCCTTTTGAAAAGTACAAAAGTTGGGGTAATACTAATGTTTCCCATTGGTTGCATGCTGTTTTCCAGGGAATTTTTTTATTCCCCAACACTTCTGACCTGCCAAGAACTTGAGCAGAACTGGTTCTGATGGTAAGAGTCCTCAGGCGAGAAGACACAAAGATTGATAGGTGGAATTGAAATCTCTATGCTTGAAAATGGTAAGAAGTAATAGGATATAGATGGAGTGCTGACAGTGCCTGCTAGAGATATTAAAATAAATCCATGTTGTTTATTATCATTCAAATTGTACACACCGTTCACTTTCAGATATTCATCCACCACTCATGGGCTCAGTTGATCTGCATTAAGTAATTCTCTAGTAGGCCAGACTTTTTGCTGCAGTTACTTTTGTTGTGATTTATATAGAAAACTAGTCCTCCACAATTCAAGAGAGCCTTGCTCACTACTGTGCTGATTTTCTCACAAGACACAGTGATCTTTCAATAAGAGACAATACCACACCTCCTGACTTGTAGATAGTGTCCTTCAAACAGATGGGGACTGATTAGTTTATGCTTCCATCGTGCCCAAGTGTGTCTTCTATGCCAGGGTGATTCTCTCAGAGTATTCCAGAGCAGCTACATGTTGCACAGGGCCAGCCCTTTCTAATTTCCTTTGGCCCTGGTACTGAGACTGTATGGCTGTCCCAGACTCCCTTTTCCCTTATGGTCATTTCTATGCAGCAGTCCCAATGTCTCTCATTTGTG
>NW_006289214.1:3739330-3745558 GCF_000327345.1 Myotis davidii
CTCCTGAACACCCCATGCGTGGGGGGATCGACCCCACAACCCAGAAATGTGCCCTTGACTGGAATGGAACCTGTGACTCTTCAGTCCACAGGCCGACACTCTATCCACTGAGCCAAACTGACTCAGCAGAGACCAAACATTTTTAATTGGGAGGCACCCTTGATTATCTTTTATTTGTGTTGAAGTTGATTTTTTAATCAGTAAATACCACTTGATGCATTATGGCTGGAGAAGTCCAATGTGGTGGTAGTAAAACATATGTTCCTCATTGATTAAAATAAATTAATGAGTGTATTTTATTTTTTAGTTTTATACCAGAAAGTTACTCCAACATTGTGGGAAATGTGGTTCAATGATTATTAGAACTGCACTTAGAACAACTGTATTGGTGCTAAATGAATATATACTTCAATTCTGACCTAAAAATATGTCATAATACATTTATAAGAGAGGCAAATAATAAAATAGTATACCATACATGAAAATTTCTTTTTACCTAGGACTCAGATTGATGTAAATAACTGTAAATTAAATTATAAAAGTTGTCATCAGAAGAGAAATCTTCCATTAAAACAAATGCATCAAAGAGCAGAAGACAAATACATTTCTTAGCTTATATTTTTTTATTTAGCCATGACTAACTATAATATTATTGTTTTCAATAGTAATTTAATATTTTTTTTCAAAGCTATAAATTCTTTTCATAAATAAGTCTGTGTTTACTTCATTTTGATTTTATAATAAACCGTTCAATATACAATGAATTTCTTAGCTATTAATATGCAAATATTGCCACTAGATATATTCATTCAAAGTGAAATTAGCATAAGGACTTTAAAATTTTCACTTAATATATCACATATTGATTTAACAAAGCTCTTTATCAACAGGTGTCTTTCCTCTTTCAAAACCACCAACTAGTTCTAATTTCAATACCACATCATCTTGATCATAATATAGTAATTGAATACTTAAATCTGCACTTATTTTCAAAGTTAGTTGTATTGATAGTTTAGTTATTTTTACATAGTCGTAACTTGAAACCTCTAAGGTTTGTCTGACTATAAATATACCTAATAATTGGCTTTCCTGGAATTCTCATTGATATCCTCCCCTCTTTTTGATAAAAATATGGAAGAACTTCTTGTTCTGTAAAGAAAACTCAATTAGGCTTTATTCCCAGTAAAGAGAACTCATTTTGGAATATTAAAACACACATCCAGTGTATGTAGGGTGTAGCAAAAGTAAGTTTACGGTTGTGAGTACAGTATGCTCAAGCCCATATATATTTTACTTAACCTTAAAAAAACATAGTTCTTAAGGAGTTATTGACAATAATAGAGTTAGGTGTGAATAGATATTTATACAAAAGAAAAGTTTTCTTCTCCTTTTTTCTTTTCTAAATATTGGTATCCTTTGGTAGTCCTTACTATTATTTAGCATCTTTGTTTTTTTCATATTTTTCCCAAACCCGCCAGATTTCTACATACTGTCACATTTTATTGTAATTTATTTTCTTTAAACACAAACCAAACCATGTCACTTCTCTTCAGTGCCCTCTCTTTACAGAATCAAATCTTGGTCTGTTCGGGCCTGATAAACATTGCTGGCCTCACCATGATGAATCCCAGAGACCCTACCCCATCACAAAATTCTGCAGGCATATGGTGGGTGGTAACTGACCTTGATGTACCCTGAGACTGTCACTGAGTGTAACTGGGTTTGTACCACAGAGCAAACAGCAAGGAGAATGAAGAGTAAAAGCTTCTGATCTCTAAAAGGAGTGCTTCTCAATAATCCTTGGCGTGTGACTGTGAGTTCTGACAAGTTGCAGTGTCAGAAGAAAGCCCATGTCTTGTCATGATCACTGGGAGGAGCAGGCCGAAGGGGTGACTCTTGCTTGGCATCCATTGAAGCATCACAATCCTGTTGGACTTAGCCAGCAGATCTCTGTACACCACCTTGACTACTTCCTTCTTCAGAGTTCCCATCAATGTCTCCACCATCAGGTTTATGGATCTGATTCACCTGGTGCCCAGGGACTTAGAAAAAAAAAATATCCAAAGTCAGAGACTAAAATCCAAGAAATGAGATGGTTCCCAGAGCCCTTGATTACCCCAGAATTCAATGACCACAAGTTGAGTTACTTTATCGTCTATACTGGCATCACTGTTCAAGGCTAAAATGTGGAGCTTGATCGCCACACATAGTTGGCCAGTAATGGTGTCAACCCATCTTTAATGCCCACAGCAAGCCCAGATAATATTTTAAAGTGTAAAAAAATCTGATACAGGTCTTGTTCACTGTGGCTGCCATTTAAAATTTCAGGGAGACTTTTTAGTGTATTTTTTTTTCATTAGGTGCCAATTTATTTGCCTATTTCTCAATGTTGATGTTGAATAAGTTGTTAAATATTGTGAGTGACCCCTTATTGAGATGCCTTTGTTAAGGGAATATAGACATCCTTTGCTCCTTTCTGACACAGCCACAGCATCAGAGGAGGATGCAGAAGAGAAGGGAAGAGACATTTAATTATCAGGATGTTTTTCTCTTTTTCCTTCCTTTCTTTCTAAAAAATCAATAAACTATATTTTAAAAAAGTAGTAACTATATCACATTTGCAATTCAAATCACCTATACTTCCCAAACTTACCTGAAGCTTAGGGTGTTTAACATAATAGACTCTGGGTTTTCACTTAAGTTTTAAATCAGTATATGGGGTAGAAATAGAAGACAATGAGATTTTTAACAACTGATTCAATCCTAAATAAATTCATCAAGTTTTCATTTTTTTTAAAAAACTCACTTGATTTCAGTCTGGACACTAAGTTTGTATATTTTTACTTTGTTAAGAAATAGAGAAAATGTTAGATATATTTTCATTTTAGAAGGAGGTGATTATTTTTATTTTTCCAGTGATATTAACCCTATCCATAAAAATTTTTCTTTTATTTTTAAATATATTTTCATTGATTTTAGAGAGGAAGAGAGAGGGAGCGAGAGATAGAAATATCGATGATGAGAGAGAATCATTGGCTGCCTATGATGAGAGAATCATTGGCGGCCTCCTGCACACTCCCTAATGGGGTTCGAGCCAGCAACCCTGGGCATGTGCCCTTGACCTGAATTGAACCAGGGACCCTTTGGTCCACAGGCAGATGCTCTATTCACTGATCCAAATGAGCTAGGGCTAAAAAGTTTTCTTGACAACTATCAAGTGTTTATTGCTAGAGTAATAATAACATGAGGGTAAAGCATAAAACTTCTCAAAGAAAAGGAAACAGCTTAAAACCTCTTCAATATAATAAATGAGTTGAATTATATATTAAAATGAAGCAGGAATTTTAGGGGGAACACAGGCAGGCTTAGGGATTTTTTAGAATTGGGGTCCATGGAAAAGTGCAGGTCCACAGACTGGAAGAAGATACATTTCTATAACACAAGGAAGCCAGGTGCAGTGACATCTCCATAAGACAAGGGAGCAGCAACAGTTGCATTCACATAAAACTAGGGAACTGGAAGTAGCCAGGAAACGTCTATATTTACAAAATAAAGAGAAGGAAACCCTTCATTCAGATGTAAAAGAAGAAAGCCCAGAGGAATGGAAGGACTATGAGGGAGGAGGGCCTTAGGAATCACTACAGTAACCAATTCAAAGGGGAATATTGACCAATCAGAGGGGATATCAGGACACAGGAACTGCAGCCTTTATAAGCCATAGGGAAAGGAACTCTGTGGGAGTCTTCCCTCTCTCTATATGGGAGTCTGTACTTGCTCTTCAATAAATCTCCATCTTGCTATACCACTTTCTGTCCATGGACTCATTCTTCGATTCCGGCAGACAAAGAATCCAGGTTCCAGTCCAGATATTCAGTATCAAAAGTAACTAAGGTGATTAAGAACAAGAGAAAGTAAAAAAGTGTTATCCATAAAGGAAATAAATACAATTAAATATAATCAGTTGAAAAGAAGGTAAAAGTGTCAACTTAAAGAGTGAAATGTAAATAGTTCACTTATGGGAATAAGATGAAAATCTTGATCTCCCTGACCTGGAAAAATCGTTTTTGGAGGATAAGGATAATTTTGAAGGAGCAGTCTCAGGAAAGAGGAAAGCAATATTGTGATGTTTACTTTAATTGTTAATATGAGTCAGGGGGGTGATAATCAAACTAATCAATGCTGTTTTGTCTTATTACTTTTCACGTGGTATTTTTTTTAACAGCATTGTTTGTCAAAGGAAAGGTGACATGTTATTTGTGTCTGATAACACAATTCTAGTGTTTAAGAGGCTTCAGTGGCCACTATCTACTTAGAGGATAAGTCTAAACTGCAGAATAAGGTGGTTCTAAATGTGGCTCTCTAGTTTTCTTTTCAATTTCGTGATCTTTGTTTCACCAACGTGTCCCATATTGGCACACCACCCAGGTCCTCGGAACTGAGGATCATTTGCCTGAGCAACATTCACCTGTGCTCACATTCTGCCTTTGTTTCAGCTTCAAGGCCCAGAACCAACATCTGATTCCTTCTTTGGTAAATTATTCACTCTCTACTCTGATCCCAAACCACATGGTTGAAATTACTAGTATAACACTTGTTAGGTCGGAGAGAGCCCAGGATCCAATACATGCAGACATGTGACAAGATAATGGACTCCCCCTGGCATGTCTAAAAGATCAGCATGCCAGACACAGATACAGGCTTCTCCCTGAATCCACAACGACCCCCACACAGACAATGACTCATTCCTGAATACCTGGCTGACCCCCTGCAGCTGAAACTTCCTCAACTGAATACCTCAGCTCATGTCCCCACCCCTCACCCAACCGCAGTATAAACACCCCCTCTCCCCGGTTGGTGTGAATCCACGTGCCCTGTCCTTGGGGTACCTGGGTCTCCCTGGGACACAGAAATAAACCTTTTCCTTTCTTTTCTTTTCTGATTCACTGGACTCTCCATTTCTTGTGCTGCCTCCTGAGTCACCTAACCTAACAACACTATCTAGGTTGTTTAAATATATTTTTGTATCTGTAAGCACTACTAGCCTGTGACCTCCTAAAGGATTTCTGTATTGTTTTACTCATCCTTACAACTGTGTTTCTCAGGCACAGAAGGAATTCTAGAGTTCTTTTTCAGAATGCAGACTGATGTTATATTTATTTTTTATTTCCTATTGTATATGTGTTTGCACTTGTGTGTGTGTGTGTGTGTGTGTGTGTGTGTTTAATAGTATGCTTAGATTTTTATGACCAGACATTAGTGGATATAAATGACATTAATAAAGATCTATTAATATGTAACATTAAAAGCAATATAAAGATTGCACATTCAGTTCAGTTTTCTTTTTAAAGGCATGACTATCAGATTTCATAATTTAAGATTAAGATATCAGAGATATAAGAGAATTAAAACTATCAATTTTCTCTTTCTTTTGTTTGTTCCAATATATTTATTTGCTATGATAAATGTTAGAAATTTTCTTTGTCTAATCCTATCCATCTTCCTTATACTGCACAAACAAGTTAGATCAGACTACTACATTAACTCAAATGATGTTAAATGACTTCTTAAAACACAACTAAAGTCCCTCTCTTCATCATATTATTCTTCAATAGTAAAATTTCTGGTATTTACTTACTTATTTATGCCATCTTCTTGATTAGTTTAGAGCTTGATGTGCAAGATTACCACATTTATTTATCCAAATCAAAATATTCTCTATTTTGTAGGGATTTGAATTGCTCCTAGTATGCTTGTTTTATTTTGTTATCACGTTCAATTTTATAATAAACAATTTTGTGCATGTGAACTAATAAAGATGAATAACTTTTTTCCCTATGGAATATACCTAAGAACATATATATATCCTATCTAATAAAAGAGAAACATGGTAATTAGCCGTATCCCCGCTACCCTTCCCATTGGCTAATCAGATGATATGCAAATTAACTGCAGGCCAAGATGGCGGCTGGCAGCCAGGCAGCTTGAAGCGAAAATGAGACTTGCTTGCTTTAGTGACGGAGGATTTCAACATTCCCCACCTGCTGCTGCCGGCCTCTGAGTTTGCAGTTTGAAACATTGTTACCAATATAGAAGCTAAACAAAACCCCAGAAACCTGCTTTCAGCCAGCCGGATCTCAGAGCTGGAGTTGATACAGTGTTTAGATTATAGAACCCAAACAAACCAGATACCTGCTTTCAGCAGCAAAGGCCCCAGAGCTGGAGCCAGAG
>NW_006289214.1:3746402-3757103 GCF_000327345.1 Myotis davidii
GCAACCTCCCCATCGACCCTGCCTTGAGTGTGACAGAGGGCAGCACCCCAACTCCCCAATCAGCCCTGCTCTGAGCCTGACCAGGGGCTGCACCTAGGGATTGGGCCTTGCCTCTGCCACCCGGGAGCAGGCCTAAGCCAGCAGGTCCTTATCTCCCGAGGGGTCCCAGACTGCGAGAGGGCACAGGCGGGGCTGAGGGCCCCTTCCCTCCCTGAGTACACAAATTTTTGTGCACCGGGCCTCTAGTATATATATATATATTTAATTTTACTAGATAATGTGTATAAGAACTATAGGAGATAACATGGAAGACTCATAGAAGTATAATATTATGTGAAAGAATGCAAATTGTAGAATAATACAAGAAACCTTTAATATCAAGTCTTAAAAAACAAAATAGAGCTCTATAGATTTAAACTATTTGGGCTTGGGAATTATAAAAATTAACTTTTAGTAGTGATGATCTCGGGTGATGCAAAGAGAAGAAATTGGAAAGATTGCATAGTAAAATATGAGGGTAATATTTTAGTAGTTAGATTAGATGGTTGGATCAGGAGTATTTCTTAGTTTTATAGCAAACATGTCATTTTTACAAATATGTGTTTTACTGAAATTATTATGATTCATCTAATATTTTTCTGAAGTAACATGCAAGTAATTTTATTATATTGTTGGGAGACTGTGAAAACCCATAAATGGTCAATCAAGGAAACTATATGTGTGGGTGTATTAATTAATGTGAGTTAATTATAAAACTTGAAGAATTGTAAGGACCATATCAGTATTTGATAATGATTCATAGACAGTGTCATGTTGTCCATATTTTTTTTTAAACAATGGAGGATCCATTTTGAGTTTGGAAAGAAAGCATAAAGCTCTTTTATAGTTGTTTTTCTGTGGATGCACAGGAAGAAGAAGCAAATGCTCTATAAGGAAAGATCTATAAAGTTCTCTGGAAGATGGATTGCTACAAACACCAAGATTACTATAGGAAGACCAGCTAGAAATCAATTTACTAGATGAGGTAGCCAAAAACTAGGACTAGAAAAGCTAGAAGGAAGTTCAAACAAACTCATTTAGGAAGTAACCCAGAATGTTCATTTTTTGTAGTAGTGCTTTCTAACACTAAAAAGTGTTATGTGATATAATTCCTGAATAATACTTTTTATTACATTAAGATTTTGCTTCATTCTCAATAACTTTTGAATAATTCATACTAAATAAATCGTTAAAGAGAGTTCCTTCTTTTCTTGAGCTATAAAGGAAGAAATTCATTACATATCAAGCTTGATTCTATGGTCTCTATTTTGTATGTATAAATATCTTCATGAAGTGATTCTTTTTTTAAATAAATATTTTGTTCAGAGAGAAAAGTAGAGGGAGAAAGAGATAGAAACATCAATGATGAGAGAGAAACATCCATCGGCTGCCTCCTACACGCCCTCTACTGGGGGATCAAGCCCACACCCTGGGCACATGCCCTGACCCAGAACGAACAGTGACCTCCTGATTCATAGGTCAACACTCAACTACTGAGCCACACCAGCCTGGCATGTCATTCATTTGTAGTAATTTTATATAATAAAACTAACAAAATAAAGTCAAAATTTTATTGAATCTTGAAAGTTTTTAAATCTCTCTCTCTCTCTCCCTCTCTCTCTCTCTCTCTCTCTCTCTCTCTCTTTTCTCTCTCTCCCCCTGTCTCTCTCATACACACATACACCAAGTGCTCTATCACTCAAAAGAACATAGTAATAGCAGATTCAGCTTATAAAAAAGATAAAAACTAAGCCTTCAGGGCTGGAAATTGCCATGTATGCTATTAAGATTTTTCTCTCAGTGTTTTTATTGCTCTGGTCTGATGGAAAAAATGAGAATTACTGCCAAAGAGTGAAACTCATCAAGTTTTTATGGTCCTCACTGTGTTGCCCATTGTTTTAATATCTATAAATTGCAAAACCCATCCACAACAATATAGAAGTAGGAAAAAATAGCACTAAAACTTTTATACTGTGTGGGGGTGAGTTGTTTAGTTTTAAACAAACATTATATAAGAACTCTATTAAGATATATATGAAAAAAAGCAAATGCTTAAAGACTTTAGATATTATTGGCAAAACTATCACATGATTTTTTTTTTTTATTTCCAGTGATTTGGACAATGAAAATGGTAACTCAGTTTAGACAAGTTATGTTTTCTTTTTCCCCTCATACAATTTGAATGGTAACTCAGTTTAGAAGTTATGTTTTCTTTTTCCCCTCATACAATTTGAGAGTATATTGAAGTTGGAGAATAAATGTACCCTATTTACTTAGTATTTTACTTGTTCTCTTTTGCCAGTGGTTTGTACAACAATTTCATTCCAACTATTAGCTTCTTAAATCAGACCTTACTATATAACTGAGTTTAAAAATTATCTCATTACAACTGAATATAGGAGAACTACACTCTGCCTAAGAAGGAAAAAGGGTGAAAAACAATCTTTGTAGAAAATAAATATATTTTTTAATGCACTGAGCAAGCTTTTCCAACTATTTCATTTCCTGTTACAATGTAATTACAGACTGAAAGATAATATTTAGTATAATCCTTATCCTCAAATATGATGACCATAAGCATTTGAAATTTAAGCAAACTTTCACATCAAAGGATGTGTAAAAGAACTTTTCTGTTGGGTGAAGTCAAGAACAGTACAAGACACTAATAGGCCCCACATTATTTCAAAATAATAGAATGTAATAATATATATTTTTGTCCTCAATTTTATTTTCTTTAGCACTAAACATAGATTTCCTACAAATTAGAGGAAAATTTTCCATCATCTCTCCATATTTTCTCCCAGAGCATACCCTGCAGAACATTAAAGCAACTGTTATGCTGACTCTTAGTTACAGACAGCTGAGGCTTAACAGCAATAACCTACTCAAAATAATTTTCTATGCTGACATTTTATACTTACCACTATCAATTAGTTATCATTGACAGCTGGCAGAATTTCAGAATTTATCATGTTGTCTAACACCTGACAAGGTTTATACAAAAGAGTTAGAGTTTATGAGGAAAATGTCAAACTAATTACTGTTTTATAAATGGTTTTATGGTAGTCTAATATTCCGATAACCATACTCTATTTTTTAATAAATCCTTATTATTGAATGTATTACAAATGTCTCCATTTTTTTCCCATTGACCCCCTCCTCGGTCTCCAAGGCATGATTGTCTGTGTCCATAGGTCATGCATTTATGCATGCAAGCTCTTTGGTACTGTTTTGGATCCAAGGTTAGGAGTCTATTTTAACAGCTACATTTATTAACACTTACAATGTTTTTCCATGAAGTCACAAAGAACTCTCCAGTATATTCATAATGATTGAACGGCAACATGTGTATTAGTCCCGTATCTATGTAACTAGTTCAGATTTCTGGTCTTCTCACATTTACTTTACTTTCACTACCAAAAGAAGTAGAGTGAAAAAAAAAATCATGAGAAAATTACTCAGACATTATAAAATTTCTAAAATAGCATTCACTCAGTCCCATTAATGGGATAAAATGTATTATTAAAAAATCAAACAATTATGGCTAAGATATAATTTCTATTATGTGTCAGTTCTTAATATTTTATCTACATTGTAATACTAGTTTTATGTTTAAAACTTTTCATTCTCCTCTGAAACTGGAATTCTACATTTCATCATCTTCATATGAAAATTCAGCACGCAGATATTTTAGGATTGCTGAAAAAAAAGGTACCTTCCTTAGCCAACACTAGGGTTATTATAAGATGTTGGCAGCCTTGGTTGCCTGTATGGGAAGCCAAAAGTATCCCTGCATGCTGCCATTAGCCACAGGGATTTATTTATTTATTTTTTGTCTAAAGTTTTACATAAGTCTCATTTTTCCCTGATTGATCCTCGCCCCAGCCATTCCCACCCCGGGGCAAGCCCCCACCACCCCAGTGTCTGTGTCCATTGGTTATGCTAATATGCATGCATACAGGTCCTTTGGTTTCTCTCTAACCTCCCTCCCCCTACACCTCCCCTGCCATTTGTCTCTGGATCTATTTTTGTTCATCAAATTATGTTGATCATTATATCCCACATATGAGTGAGATCATGTGATATTTATCTTTCTCTGACTGGCTCATTTCACTTAACGTAATGCTCTCCAGTTCTATCCATGCTGTTGCAAATGGTAAAAGTTCCTTCTTTTTTATAGGAGCATAGTATTCCATTGTGTAGATGTCCCACAGGGTTTTAATCCACTCATCTGCTGATGGGCACTTAGGCTGTTTCCAGATCTTAGCTATGGTGAATTGTGCTGCTATGAACATAGGGGTGCACATATCCTTTCTGATTGGTGTTTCTGGTTTCTTGGGATATAATCCTAGAAGTAGGATTACTGGGTCAAATGGGAGTTCCATTTCTAACTTTTTGAGGAAACTCTGTACTGTCTTCCACAGTGGCTGCACCAGTGTGCATTGCCACCAGCAGTGCACAAGGGTTCTTTTTTCTCCGCAGCCTCACCAGTACTTGTCCTTTGTTGATTTGTTGATGATAGCCATTCTGACAGGTGTGAAATGGTACCTTATTGTTGTTTTGATTTGCATTTCATAGATGATTAGTGACTTTGATCATGTTCTAATCAGGAAAAAGTTTACCTAGTTGATTATAATTTTCATGATTTAAAGTCCCCTCCCCTCAGTATTTAATTTATAACCATGAAGAGAGGGTTGAGTATTTGAATCTTTTGTGTTTGCACAAATATTTTTTTAGAATTTTTTCTATTTGTGTGAAAATTGTCATTGCAATTTTGATAGGGATTGCATTGAATCTATGGACTGTTTGGGTAATAAGGGCATCAATGCTATTAGTTATTCCTGTCCATGAATATGGAAATATTTCCATTTATTGTGACTTCTTTAATTTCTTTCATCAACATATTTTTAATTTCATTGTCTAGATCATTTACTTCCTTGGTTAAATTTAATTGTATGTATGTTGTTGTTTTGATGCTATTGTGAATAGGATGGCTTTTTATTCCTTTTCAGATATTTTGTCATTGGTTAGAAATACAATTGATTCTGTGTGTTAATTTTACAACCTGTAGCTTTACTGAATTATTTCATTAATATCAACAGTTTGAAGGTTGAAACGTTCAGTTTTTCCATATATAAGATTATAACATCTGCAAATAATGACAATTATATTTTTTCCTTTCCAAGTGGATGCTTTTTATTTCTTTGTCTTACCTAATTTCTCTAGCATGGACTAGAATAAAAGTGGTGAACGTGAGCACCCTTTCTTTGTCTTGTTCCTCACCTTAGAGGAAAAGCTTTTAACCTTTTATAGATCAGTATGGCAGTAGCTCTCAGTGTAAGACCCCTAATAGCAAAAGTAATCCTGAGAAAGAACAAAGCTGGAAGTATCATTCTTCTTGATTTTAAACTATAGTACAAAGCTATGATTCTGGCATAAAAATGGACACATAGACCAATATATTCAAACAGAGAACCCAGAATGCATGGTCAACTAATATTTGACAAAGGAGCCAAGAATACTCAATGGGGAAAGGATAATTCCTTCAACAAATGATGTGAAAACTGGATAGCCACATGCAGAAAAATAAAATTGGGCCCCTAATTTACACCACTCCAAATAAATTAAAGACATAAACATAGGCCCAATACCATAAAGCTCCTAGAAGAAAACACAGGAAAGAAGCTCACTAACATTGGTCTTGGCAATGATTTTTTGAATATGACAACAAAAGCATAAGCAACAAAATAAAAAGATCACTAAGTGAGGTTATATCAAACAAAAAAAAGCTTCTTCAAATTAAAACCACAATAAGATATGGAGTTACCTCATACCTGTTAGAATAACTATCATCAAAAAGACAAGAGATAATGTGTTGGTGAGGATGTCAAGAAAAAGAAACATTTGTGCTTTTTTGGTGGGAAGGTACATTGGTTCATTCATTATAGAAGATAGCATAGAATTTTCCCTAAAAATTAGAAATAGAACTATTGTATAATACAACAATCTCAATTCTGGGTGTAAATATCCAAAGGAAATGAGAACAGGATGTCAAAAAGATATCTGCACTCTCATGTCTATTGCAATAGCATTCACAATAGCCAAGGTATGAAAATAGCCTACATGCCCACCAACAGATGAATGGATAAAGAAGATGTATATATATATGGAAGAAGGAAATGTTGTCATTTGCAACAATATGGATGGCCCTTAAGGGCATTATTATAAGTAAGGTAAGTCAGAGAAAAATAAATACTGTATGGTATCACTTATATGTAGAATCTAAGTTGAATTTGTAGAAATTGAGTGTAGAATGGAGGTTACCAGGGACATGGGATGAGGAAATTGGGAGATAATTAAGGGCACAAACTTGGCAACTAGAAGATAAACAGTTCTGGAGATCTAATGCACAGCATCAAGATTATAGCTAAAATACTGTATTATATGTGTACTTCAAAGTTTCTACGAGACTAGATCTTAATTTTTCCTACCTCATAAAAGAAAATTTAATTGTCATATCATATAGATCTACTGAGTCAACATGTACACTTTACACTTACATAATATTATGTCAATTATATATTTTTATAAAGAATGAGGAGAACAAAGACAATTTTAAATGAACTTAACTTGAACTCAAAGAACTGGTTAGATACAGGTATTGAACTGCAGTGAGTGAAAGAAGCATAGCTAGCAGAGAGGCATGGGTCGCTTTTTAAGGTACATTCTTTATAGACTCTTTTAAAGATGGTTTTTTCTACTAATAAAGCCTCCCTTTCAACCAATCATTGTATATTTGTCATGATCAATGTAAATGTCCTAGATGTGTGCATTTAGTAGCCATGGTCAACAACAGGCAGACTTTTTGGCAGTTAGTACAACCATTTAAAGAAAAATTGTATATTATACTAGTATTACTTTGAAATTACTTGATATATCAAAGTTGGAAGTGTAATACTTCCTGATTATAAATTTTATATTAAATTTAAACTTCTAAGAGATTTTTGTAAAATCATAAATAAAATAAAATAAAATAAAACAACAGCATGACATCACTTTTCACAGTTTTCTTGATTTTTAAATCCAGTGTCTAAATAAACTCCATAAATGCTTTATATAAACAACAAATTTGAATAACAGACAATGCTTAATCCAACTCATCTATGCCATATAACTAAAATAACACATTGAGGGAAACTAGTAGTGCTTCATTGTTTTGGGTTAAAGTGAAATTGAAAATGCACACAGCGTTGCTTTAAAAATAAAGATTTACTTTAGTTGGGCTTTCACACACACATATCTCTAAGGTCAAAATAAATATGTGTGGTTTGCAAGCTTTTCTTTCAGACTTCTAGCACTTTATAGCATCTTCACATTAAAGCATCTCACTCCCTTGTTCAATCTCTTTCATAACATAATGATTTATTTTTTCCACACACACACACATACACACACGCACACATATATAAAATAGGATAAACATTAAATTACTACATATGATGTATATATAGCATTTTTCATATTTAATGTGAAAATGTAATGGTTATGCAATTAAAGTACTGATGTCTGAAAGAAAAATATATAGATCATATAGGTGGTTTGAAAATATGATCAGTAGTTCTATCTAGCATTTTGGCACAAACTAAGTCTTAAAATTTCCATGTACTTTCTGAAGTTATTGTTAAGCATGTTTGATGCAATAAAGCCCAAATATCAGAATATTTAAATGACAAAACAATTTTTAAAATAATACAATGTATTCTTCTTTCATGTAAACACCTAAACTACTAGTGTGCATCTCTTTTTATTTAGGAGTTGTCATGATGTTACTGAGTACCCAGGAAGAAGTGAGAGAATTAATATACATAACAGGGGCAGGACTTCTGATCTTTCACAATTGATTGGGATCACTAACACAAGTTAGCAGGTGGCAGAAAATGAATATGAAGCACCTGTTGCTAAGGTCTGAATTTTTGTGTCCCCTCAAAATTTAGGTGTTGAAATTCTCATGATATGGTAGGTGAGGCCTTTAGGGGGTGATTTGGTTATAAGGGCGGAGCCTCATGAATGAGATTAGTACGCTTATAAAAGAGATCCTACCCAGCTCCCCAGCCTTCAGCAACATGAGTTTGCAATGAGAGGAGGGCCCTGACCCAATCATTTGCACACTAATTTTGGACTGTCAGCTTCCAGAACTGTGAACAATAAATTCTACTGTTTATAAGCTACCCAGTATGTGGTTTTTTGTAATAGCCCAAACAGAATAAGACACCCCTGCTAAATCCAAACTTAATTTGCCAAATGCAGATAATTACAATTTTCAATAAAGACATTTTTAAAAATTGTGTTTACTTTGTATTAAAAATACTGGAAAAAGTGAACTATGTTATGTAAGTAAAAAACCCAGAATTATTAAAGTAAAAAGCAATGCTCTATATACTTTGTGTTTGAAGTACCATAATATTTCAAGTAACAATATTTCCTTGGTTATAATAAGACATATCTTGAAATGCTTAAAATACTATGTTAAGAAGAAAACTACCTTTTGAACATTTTTAAAAAATATATTTTATAGTTTTTTGTCACTAGCTCATGAAAATTACTACTATACTAGAATGAAGAGACAATTTATTCAATGCAACAAAAGATTATTAGACATTTGAAATTAGGGTCAAAAGAACAATCATTCATATTATTTTATTTTATTTTCAAATAATTCAAAGGGCACACATGGTTTCAAAACACTAGGTTATGGATATACAAACTGTACAATATAGCCCTGGAAATTTTAATTTGCCTGTCTAATTCATAAAAAAGATAGTACTTTTGTTTCAAGGAGTGGGCATATTTGTAGTCCTTTGAAACATTTATGGCATACTCTTATGAGCTTGCCACTGCACTAGACTGTACTAGATCAAATTCAAAAAGGTAAATATAGCCCCTATATTTGTATTACTTGCATTCTAACAGTAACATAGTTGGACAAATAAAATACAACTACTAGAAAGTCAAGCAATATATATATTCTTATTACAATGGTGCTGAATCAAAAGTTACAAAATTAAGTAATAATGAAAAACAAGAAAGAATAATTAGGCCTTAGATTATATTTTGATACTGTTTATGTGTAACCATTGTTAATTTTTCTAACTTCTAAGGGCTTTAAATTATCTGGGAAAGGAGAAACCTGATTTAATTTCCCCAGAGTTCCTCTTAACCATTAAAATAGTATGACATTTTAAAGATTATTATTACTTGTACACTAATGTTTGTTCCATTGTATAGTAATCTCCTTAGAGAAATCAATAATCATGTTTGATAGTGATCATCAAAACACTAATAGTTCATTCACAATATTTATTAAACACCAATATAAATGCATATACACACACAAATTGTGTTTAGAGTGGTGAGGGAAATAAACATTTTTCTTGCTCTCATGAAGTTTAGGATAGTGAGAGGAAATGAACAATAGGTAAACACATATAAATGCATAAATAAAAATTAATAATACTGCAGTAAATCTATTGAATAGAACTCTAAATATATATGGACCTTTCAGTCCGCAGGCCGATGCTCTATCCACCGAGCCAAACCGGTTTGGCGAGTGCCCAGATTATTATGACCACCTGACGTTTGTAGGCAAATTAGCTATAATTGTGTGAAGTTGCTAGAGGGCCAGACCATTATAAATAGGGAAGCAGGTTGTTTACCATGACAATAGAAGTGATTTCTTTTTCTGATGATATGGGTAAACAACTGATTTAACAGCCTTTGAATGTGGGATATATATGAACATGAGTGGCCAGATTATTATGACCACCTGATGTTTGTAGACAAATAAGCCGTACACTGCAGGCCTATGTGAATCACTGTTCCTTCCTCTCCTGGCCAACCTGACCGAGTCCTTCTAGGCTGGAGCCCCTAGTAGTCCAGCAGGAGGGTCTCCTTAGCCTAGAGCAGTGGTTCTTGACCTTCCTAATGCCTGGACCCTTTAATACAGTTCCTCATGTTGTGGTGACCCCAACCATAAAATTATTTTTGTTGCTACTTCATAACTGTAATGTTGCTACTGTTATGAATCGTAATGTAAATATCTGATATGCAGGATGTATTTAGGCGACCCCCATGAAAGGTTTGTTCGACCCCCAAAGGGGTTGCGACCCACAGGTTGAGAACCGCTGGCCTAGCGATTAGGTTTGCCTCTGATTCACTGTTCTGAGCTGTTTCCCTTTTCCCCCAATGAAGCTGGGCTCTGTGGGGATATCCTGGCCTTGGCAAGGATGGTTTGATCAGATTTGTGTTAGGGTTGGTGCCAGTAGCTTGTAGGAGAGGAGCCAGGCACTTCCTCTCCATCCAATGCCTCAGCCCTGCCTGGCTTGCTGGCACATCCTCACTGCCACCTGTAGGGGCACAGATTTCCTGCCCTGGACTGCCCCCCTTGCCTTAGGTCGCTGCAAGCAGTCAGATGTTCTGCCAGTGGGAGAGAGGGCACCGCCCCTGCTCCAGGTGGGCAGGTCTAATTCTCCTCTCAGGTCCTACTGTCCAGTCCCCTTTCTGCTCACAGTTCCTCTAAGACATAAAGGGTCCCCCAGACTCAGTGCTGGATATGTCCTCAGGTCCCTCCATGGAGGCTGACCCTCAGCTCCACTGTGTGGCCCT
>NW_006289214.1:3757147-3758791 GCF_000327345.1 Myotis davidii
TGAGCGTCCCTGGATGGTGGGAGGGTGCTAGGTACTCTACCCAGGGACTTTAGCACCAGGCTTCCACAGCTGCATCCACTTCACAGTCTCCACAGCCAGTGCCCACTGGGCCTGTCCGAGGCACCCCCATCTTATCCACAGATCTGCAGCCTGTCAGTCTTCATCTGGTCATCAATTCCAGCAGGTCCTGTTCTGTGGAGGCTACAGCCCCCTTCCCAGCCTTCAGCACAGTTCCTGCCCCAACCTCTGGTTGTGGGGCCACTGGTACAGTGGGGGTGCATGGCCACAGTCCGGTGGGTGAGGTCTGCAGCCACGGTGAGTCCGGGCCATCAGCTAGTCTGCCCAGGGCCATGATGCCTGGTTGGGGTTTGTGGCAGGCACAGGGGATCCACAGTAGGATCCGTGGCGGGCATGTGGTCAGGCCTGGGCCACAGTGAGTCTGGCTGGTGCCAAGGCTGCAGCTACTCCCCGCAGCTTCTTCCCGAATAGGACCCCACAAATCCTCCAAGATAGCGTGTTCCACAAGCTTGAGCTGCAAGAAGTGCTGCCAAGAGGCTGAGGCTGTGGTGGCAGCAGCGGCTCCCTGGACAGAAGAGCCCAAAAGGCCCATCACCTAGTCCCCGCATGATCCAGCTGACACTCACTCATGCTTACACACCCTCGCACATCTGCACACTCGCCCACTCAATCACACTCACCCTCACTCCGGTTCTGCCCACTGGCATGTTTTGGGAATCATCCTGCCCAGAGGAACACCACACATTCCAGTCCCATTTTCCCTTATTAATTTCATTTTTCAAAGGTAATCATTGCCAAAAATATTTTTCCATTTGTTTTCCAAAGCCAAATTATCATTCAACACACAAAAATTAACATTGCATTAAGGGTTAGGCATACATTGGTAAACAAAATAGATTATTTCTTCTTTTAAAAAGGTCACAATTTAGTTAGGTGCTGCTGTTTATGAAGGCCAGAGTGAGTAGGATTTTGGGAGGAATGTGATGATTGACATGTTCTGTTCAGTTGGAAATGTTAGTGAGCTAACCAATTTTGACTATGAGTATTTGCTGCTGAGAAAAGGGCATTGAGGGTCGTTTTGATAAGTCCATGCTCATTAAGCACTATAATATCTAGTCAGTAGTCAGTGCGCAGAGGATAATCGTTTGCCATGAAAATTAAGAAATTAATGTATGATTCATAATTAATATACTTACCATATATGTCATTAAATAATAATCATACCAAATTTTGAAAGGAGTTTTTAGGGGTGAAATAGGCAGGGTTAGGAAATTTTAGAAATTAAGTGTTCTTTGGAAAAACACAGGCTACAGAGCTGCAGAAGGCATATTTCCATTGAATAAGGGAGCTGGGAGCTGCAGAAGGTACACATTTACAAAATAAAGGGAAGGAAGCTTCTCATTTAGAGAGGGAAGAAGAAAGCCTGAAGGGAATGGGAACAATAAGGGAGAAGAAGAGGAGAGCCTCAGGTACCTCAGGTGAGGTTTGAGCTCTGGAGTTGCTATAGTGACCAAATCAAAAGGGATAGTGACCAATCAGAGGGGATATCAAGGCACAAAGAACTGCAGCCTTTATAAACTGTAGAGAAAAGGGACTCGGTGGGATTCTTTCCCCCTCACCACCTGG
>NW_006289214.1:3763033-3772739 GCF_000327345.1 Myotis davidii
GAATCTTTGCTTGTTTCATCAAAAATTTCCATCTTTTGCTATACCATCTTTCGTCAGTGGTTTCATTCTTCCACTCTACCGCACAAGAACCCGGGAATCATCCTGCCCAGAGGAACACCACACATTCCAGTCCCATTTTCCCTTATTAATTTCATTTTTCAAAGGTAATCATTGCCAAAAATATTTTTCCATTTGTTTTCCAAAGCCAAATTATCATTCAACACACAAAAATTAACATTGCATTAAGGGTTTTGTTTATTTTTTCATTCAGGTGCTTAACTTTAATTTGCAAAGGTGCTGCTATTTATGAAGGTCAGAGTGAGTAGGATTTTGGGAGGAATGTGATGATTGACATGTTCTGTTCAGTTGGAAATGATAGTGAGCTAACCAATTTTGACTATGAGTATTTGCTGCTGAGAAAAGGGCATTGAGGGTCGTTTTGATAAGTCCATGCTCATTAAGCACTATAATATCTAGTCAGTGCTCACCAAGCACAGGATAATCGTTTGCCATGAAAATTAAGAAATTAATGTATGATTCATAATTAATATACTTACCATATATGTCATTAAATAATAATCATACCAAATTTTGAAAGGAGTTTTTAGGGGTGAAATAGGCAGGGTTAGGAAATTTTAGAAATTAAGTGTTCTTTGGAAAAACACAGGCTACAGAGCTGCAGAAGGCATATTTCCATTGAATAAGGGAGCTGGGAGCTGCAGAAGGTACACATTTACAAAATAAAGGGAAGGAAGCTTCTCATTTAGAGAGGGAAGAAGAAAGCCTGAAGGGAATGGGAACAATAAGGGAGAAGAAGAGGAGAGCCTCAGGTACCTCAGGTGAGGTTTGAGCTCTGGAGTTGCTATAGTGACCAAATCAAAAGGGATAGTGACCAATCAGAGGGGATATCAAGGCACAAAGAACTGCAGCCTTTATAAACTGTAGAGAAAAGGGACTCGGTGGGATTCTTTCCCCCTCACCACCTGGCTTTGCTTTTCATCAAAAATTTCCATCTTTTGCTATACCATCTTTCGTCAGTGGTTTCATTCTTCCACTCTACCGCACAAGAACCCGGGAATCATCCTGCCCAGAGGAACACTACACATTCCAGTCCCATTTTCCCTTATTAATTTCATTTTTCAAAGGTAATCATTGCCAAAAATATTTTTCCATTTGTTTTCCAAAGCCAAATTATCATTCAACACACAAAAATTAACATTGCATTAAGGGTTAGGCATACATTGGTAAACAAAATAGATTATTTCTTCTTTTAAAAAGGTCACAATTTAGTTGCATACATTTGGAAAACATTTAAAGTTACCTTAAAAGGGTTTGTTTGCATTCCAGTATTGAAACTGAGAGGTAATGCAGAGCAACTCTCTTCAGGACTCATTAAAACACTTTACTAAAGCCTTAATAATCTAGCAGAACACTTTGGTTGTAAACAACAGGAGAAATATCAAAGGAGCAAAAGAATCCTAAAACAACATTAAAGGTCAGTTTAACATTAAAGATTAGTCTCAGAAGAGAGAAATAATCAATAATGGAAATGAAGCAGTTAGCAACTCTTTTAAAGTCAACTCTCCAGTAAAATCCCTTTCAACACAATAGATTGCTATGAATGCTAAGTAAGAAAAAGAAAACTGGGACAATATAGTCACATAAGAAAATCTGTTTATTAACAATGCAATTTCTTTTGTTTTACCAAGGATTTTCCAAATTTATTTAAGTAAATCCTAAATGGATTTGATGAATAAACCCAGGAATGAATGTGTGACCAGAATGTAAAAAAAAAAATCATCCACTGGCTTTTGTTCCTGCCACGTGGGGAAGAGAAATAATTTTAAAATGAAGCAATATAAATAGCTCAACAAAATAAAAAAAACGATGTCCAATCTTAATAGTGAACAAATGAATAAAACAAACAAAAACCCTGAAGAATGTTTTGCTTACCTGACTTTCCATGATAGACTGGATGGGGCAGGAAGAGGTATATATAGCCCAGGAAGCAGCTCTGTCTCTCCCTTAAGTCTAAGGGCCCCTCCCAACCACCACTACCCCAGGACACCAGGGTAGTAGTAAATGTTAACCACACATTTTCTGGTTAATGAGTTCTGATGTGAAATTATGCCAACCCCAGGATCCTGCTAGGCTTTATTCACTAGGCTTAATCTGATGATCCTTGAGGGTGGATTATAGTGTTGTTTTAATGGTGTGTTGATTTTTTCTGTGTTTTCTTTGAATTCTTTATTTTAAACTAGAGGCCCGGTGCACGAATTCATGCATGGGTGGGGTTCCTTGGCCTGGCCAGTGATCAAAACCTATCAGAGGGCCAGCTGACTGGGGGGAGGGACTATGGGAGGTTGGCTGTGAGAGTGCACTGACCACCGAAACCTATCAGAGGGCCACCTGGCTGGGGGGGAGGGACTATGGGAGGTTGGCTGTGAAAGTGCACTGACCACCAGAGGGCACACCCCCTGGTGGTCAGTGTGCATCATAGCGACTAGTCAGCTGGTCATTCTGGTTGTTCAGTCATAACAGTCGCTTTTGTGCATCATAGCGACTAGTCAGCCGGTCATTCTGGTTGTTCAGTCATAACAGTCGCTTAGGCTTTTATATCTATAATGAGTGACCATCTCAAGTCTAATTCTCATTATTAACGCTCTTTTAATTTCCTGGTTTGTCCATCTTCACCTTCAATAGTTGATTCAATTATCCACTCAATTACAAAGCCTTTTGCAAACACAATGCTCTCAATTCCCATGTATGTTTAATTACATTCTCTTTGTGCCTCCTTTGTTCCCCATATGCACTTAGAATCTAAGTCTTAGATGATAGTATCTGAAGCTATTTATTACACTTCTTTGCAAACCTTGTGTTTTTATCTGGTGTGAGGTCCTATTATTCATTATTCCAAACAGTGACTGTCACATAACATTTGCTTAATAGTGATTTGTTATAACAAATAATTCAATTATTAAGTAACATTACAAAATTCTAACTCAATGGGGACTATCTTTATTCACAGTACTTTAATATATTTACTTAGAATCACATTTTTCTGCCCAAAATAACCTTCTCAATAGAGAAAAAAAACTTGAGTATCTTAACAAATGCATCTCTTGAATCATTCTTGCAGAAAAGTTAACTTGGCTAAACAAAATCCCTGGCAGATAGAAACTCAAATTAAAAAAAATAATCAAGTAGCTATATTCTGAAGGATGAGTAAGTGTACAAAAAGAGAAGACATAAAATGGAAGGAACTTTGATAGTAGTTCCACATTTTGAAAGACCTGACAAAAGTAGGAGGACATTCAATTCTCATTATTTTGGCACATGAGAAGTTGCTAAGTAAATGGTTGCATGGAAATAATTTTTGTGGACTCCAAATGTCAATTATCATTTTATTCCATAATTACAGAATGTTTTACTGAAAATAGGGCTGCTCAGAAGAAAGACTACATTTTCCAGTGGCTAAACAACAAAGTTTAATCAATCTGATGAGGTGGGAATTTCATATCATGTAGAAACTTTTGTTAAATTTTTCAAAGAGGACAGGACATTAGCAAGGGCAGGTTGATCCTTGCAACCTGTTGAGCATATTGAGTTATTCTTCAGTTTGCAAATGTTTTTCTCTGCAAATAGGCTATCTGTGTTTCCTAACTGATGTTCATCCAAGTTAGCATACTACATACACTCCCTGAGAAACTTGGAGGTAGCATCATTATCTTTCTTGATGATTACCTTTTAAACAGGTGGTTCTAGGTTCTTGAGAGAGACATTCATGGGTTGTAAACTTCACTAGGCTGGGGGATTTACATACATTCCAAGGGGAGAGAGGAAGAATTTGCAATTACAAGTTTTCTAAAGGAAATGCTCAAACAAAAGAGAGGTTAGGAACCTATAGTCAGGAAGAAGTTATCTAAATTTTAGTCAAATTGAGAGGAACATTAAGATAGTTTTTGTTATCTTAGCAACAACCAACAATGTATTACCAAAAGTATTACTCTTCTTACTCATTTCTTACACCATCCTAATATCTAAAATGTCAATTATTCTTTGGACTAAGAGGACAATTTATAGATAGTAAAGTAGGGAACTGAAGAGATTCTAGTCTGGGAAAACTGTGGAGCAAAGAATGTCATATCAGCCCTGGAAGCTATACCTTTGGGTGTTTTGAGTATTTACTAGTAAACCATCCAGAGATTTTGATCTTTGTTACTCTCAACTGAACATAATCCTGACTTTTACTTGTTTGTTGAATTGCTATGAATCCAAATGGATTCCAAAAAGCTTCTCTAAAATTCACCAATTCATGAGTTCTCTTTACTTGAATGTATCTACTTTTATTTATTCTCTAGCCAGCTGTGGGCAAACTACAGCCCGCGGGCCAGATCCAGCCGTTTGAAATGAATAAAACTATTGAAAAAAAAGACTGTACCCTTTTATGTAATGATATTTACTTTGAATTTATATTAGTTCACACACAAACACTCCATCCATGCTTTTGTTCCAACCCTCTGGTCCAGTTTAAGAACCCATTGTGGCCCTCGAGTCAAAAAGTTTGCCCACCCCTGTGTCTAGTCTCATTTTTTGTGTTATATATAAATAATTTCACTTTATTGACTAAATTTAAATTTCTGATATTTGGTTTACTTTTTATAGGACAGCATAATCATTATTACATAATTTATCCTCAAGTAATATTTGTTTGAACAATTTAATATGTTTTTGCATGACCGTAGGACTATGTCATAGAACATGGAGCTTTGTGATTATGTGATTATCTTTACATCCTATTCTACTAGAAGTGAAACAAAAATGTAGACCCTAGCATAGAAGAAAACAGAACAATATCTATTGCTAATTGATTTGATTATTGAGTGATTTGGAATAATATCGAAGTAAAAGGCAAAAAGGATTCAAAATAATCTTTAAAACTTTAGAAATTTTTGAAGTTATTTAGCTCAACTTTTATGGCCCCATTTCTTCAAATAAAATTTTAGTTAATTCAGAATATAGAGAACATTAAATTTAAAAACAATGGCCTTTCAAGCTCAAATAGAAAGTTTTCTCATTTTTATTAGGTATTTTACTGAAATCTTTAAAGCCAATATATGTAGTGTCAAAACCTAATGAAGAAATGTGGTCCACAATAAATATTAAACAACAAAATAATAATGACAATGTTTGTTTGTTTTTCATTGGGGACAGCTTTTAACTTTTTGATTCATACAAACTATTAGCTGGAAAGCTTAATAGAGTATTGATTGCATATAAGGACTCTAAATAACAATAAAGAGATCCTCACTAATAAGAGATATCACACGAGAGAGTTTCTAATTAAAATTGTAATTTATTATTATAAAACTAAATCTTATTGCTGTAATTTATGATCACTATACCTGAATAATTAACTCAGTGATCAATAAGTATTGACTAATAGAGCTGAGTTTGTTGTAATTTTTTTCAAGCATGCAAACCAGGACACAATTATAAACACCAAAATTGTCTTTCTTTAGGCAATACATTCTGTTAACAAAAATCAGCATACAATAAAAAGAAACCAACTTAATTGTTGGTTTTATTTTTTTATGGAAATATATTAAATTTAAACTGTGATGTCTGTTTGCATATCCAGGCGTAAATTTATATATTCAAATAAGTTTAAAGAAGTAGAGTGGGGAACATATGCTTGAAATGTGGTATATCAAAATGAAACCACATCTTGTTTTATTTTCTTGAAGTGTACACAAATGTTTATAGAAGCTTTTTATTAAATTTATTGGAGTGACATCGGTTAGTAAGATTATATAGATTTCCAATGTACATTTCTATGATAGGTGATCAGTATGCTGCATTGTGTACCCACCACCCACAGTCAAATCCTCTTCTGTCACCTTTTAAACATGGTTGGGAATAAAAAAAAAAGAAGAGCCCCTTACTATTGTGAGGTAATGATCAAAGTTGAAATAATCACCTTCATGTTCAGTAATAGTATAGGATTTATTTATTTGTAAATGAGAATAAAAATTTTTCTAATTATAAACACGTCACTAATTTTATCCACAAATATTTAGTGAGTACTCCCAAGTTACTGAGCATGTTCTAAGGGGTTTAGGACACTCTGTTTATCACAATCTTATGAAAGAACTCGGGCTTAATAAAACGCAGAGAATGGTTCAACAGGTGCTATCTTTGGCTTCTTATAGAGCAGATCTCAATTATCAGGGCCACTGTGTAAACTTTCAGTACCAGAGGAAATAGGTCCTTCTGCAATGTCAAGGGGAAGAATTTCAGGAACAGTCACATAGGAGGAGTTTTAAGTGATGCTGGCAATAAGAGCAAAAAGTGACAGTACACTCTCCCAGAGACAGAGAGCCGGCGCCATAGGGTAGTAGCTGTGTGGACTCAGGAGAGGAAGTTACAGAGACAAAAGGAGAGACCTCTGCCATTGCTCACTGCTCCCGTGGTCATAAGTCTCCTGGGGACCCTTAGAGTTTAGGAGAAAAGAAGGCAGAAAAAGCAAAGGTCCAGAGAAGGAGGGCAGGAGCATGCTCCAAGGAGGGCCCACACTGGGTTCCTTCTCTGGCTTCCATATATTTCCTTGGGTTCAGGAAAGAGCAGTCTTTCTTTCAAACTACCCAATGTCTTTCTGGCTTTTCCAGGCCTGTGCTTGTGCCCTCTGCTATCCAATCTCTTACCTGGATTCTCTGAGGTTTGTGCCATTCCCCAATCCCATCCTCCTCTCACACCTTCCCAGGCTAGTGCCCTCCCCCTTGTGTACTCACCATTTTGGCTCCTACTGCACATGACTCACAGTTCCATTTGCCATTTGGCAAAGGGAATTGTCCCTCCCATTTTTCTCCCTCCCCCATTAATTGGGCAGAATGATACTGGTTAATCCTCAACCTCCCTCTGTGACTATAAACCTATCTTTCCTTCATAGTCAACTTAGGCAGGATGTTTTGCTCTGTTTGGGGAATGTTACCAATTACTCCCCCGAGGGACTGAAAAGTTAATAATGTTTAATCAGATGTGTCTGGTCAATTCGGTCCCTTTTCTTTTGTTAATACTGAACTCACTGCCTACTTGAACACTGTTATTTTACTTTGATCTATCTCTGTTCTTTTTTCTCTGATATGAAGGTAACAATAATAATTTGCCAGGTTGTTGTAAGGGCTAAATGAGAAGATATGGAAAGTGCTATAGTGAGTGCTACATTACAGAACTCAACAGATGGCAGCTTACTATAATTAAACAATAATCTATACTAATAAAAGGGTAATATGCTAATTAGACCAGACATCTTCTGGATATCCTTCTGGACAAAGCCACAGTGGTGAGGTGGAGGCAGAGATGGTTAGGGATGATCAGGAAAGCAAGGGAGCAGTTAAGGGGATCAGGCCAGCAGGGGAGAGCAGTTAGGGGGATTAAGCCACCAGGGGAGCAGTTAGGGGCATCAGGCATGCAGGCAGAATGATTAGGGGCGATTAGACAGGCTGGCAGGTGAGCCCTGGATTGCGAAGGGGAAATCCACAGGGATTGGGCCTAAACTGGCCGTCGGACATCCCCTGAGGGGTCCCAGATTGGAGAAAGTGCAGGCCAGGCTGAGGGACCACCCCTTTCCCCCGATCACGAGTTTTGTACACCAGGACTCTAGTTAAATAATAATTGTAAGCTCTTGTGGGTATTAACAAATACTAGTATACTAGAGGCCCAATGCACTAAATTTGTGCAAGGGTCTTGTCGCCTGCTGGCACCACGGCTGCCTCTGCCTTGGCCCTTGACACCACGGCTTTGTCCAGAAGGATGTCCAGACTAATTATCATATTACACTTTTATTATTATAGATTACTGGTGGTTGAGATTTCAATGATCAAAACATCTGAAGACCCACTTTCAATGGTTCTTGTCTCATTTTAATACAGAACATGAACCACATCCAACATTCATAAAAATGTTGTATCTCATGTGTTCACAAGTATTTCCTAGTCAGATTCCGTATGATAGCATCTGGTCACTGCCACTGGAAATCCAATGTAGGTAGTAGGCTCCTCCACAGGCAGCTATCACATTTGGAGGACACCCTTGTTGCTACCAGTATCACTGCATTAGCTTGGTTCTACCACTACCCTGAATGATACCACACAACAATTGTTCTAGGTTTGATAAATATTTTTTCAATTAATAATACCAACTTCTGAAATCTTTGGATGCCAAAAGCTTTATGATGATTTGTGGCTAAATTGAAGAGACTCTCATTTGCATTTAGACTATGTTCCATTAGAGAATAATCAAAATCCTGCCACTTGTGCATTTAAATTTAGAACTCCCAGTGAAACAGTTCTTCTAATTTGTAATTATAACCCTCACTATGAAAATATATGTTTTCTAATCTATAGTTTATCTTATATGCCTGCCTTCTCAAATCATACTTATGATTATTTATTTTATCTTCTAATTTTATCAATTGTATGTATTAAATGGCATTATTTCTTGAATATATTTGCTCAAAATGGCATCAAGTAAATAGTTCCAAGGTCTCTGCTAACAAAATATCCAAAGGCATAGTGTTACCTCACTTCAGAAAATCTTAGCTATTGCCCCATTTAAATGTTTAGAATATATATATATAATCTCCTATCTAATAATAGACAAACATGGTAATTAACCATACCTCCACTATGCTTCCCATTGGCTAATCAGCAGAATATTCAAATTAACTGCCAACAAAGATGGCGGCCATCAGCCACGCAGCTGAAGCAAACAGGAGGCTTGCATGCTCCAGTGATGGAGGAAGCCAAGGTTCCCCACCTGCCACGGCCAGCTCTGAGCTCCGGAAGCAACAATGTTTCAATTATAGAAGCTAAACAAACCCCAGATACCTGCTTTCAGCCAGCCTCGGCCTCAGAGCTTAGAGCACCAGTGATGGCAACAGAGTTTCAATTATAGAAGCTAAACAAACCCAGATACCTGCTTTCAGGCGGCAATGGCCTCAGAGCCTGAGCCGGGCCTCAGAGCTGGAGCCAGCTCTCAGCTCCAGTGACAGCTATCGAAGGTAAATAAATCCCAGAATAATAAAAAAAAAAAGAGGCTGAGAGCTTCAGTTGCCCGCCAGCCTGAAAATGGCCCTCAGCCCCTCACCCAGACTGGCCAGGCACCAAAGCGGGACCCCCACCCTGATCCGGAACACCCTTCAAGGCAAACCAGACGGCCCCCATCCATGCATCCTATATATTAAAAGGGTAATATGCAAACTGGCTTGGTTTCTCTGTGCTTTCTTCTTTACTTCTTTGGGGTAGGACTTCCATTCAGCCAACTCTCAGCAGTTTTGAATAATGGTTGTTCTGTATTTTAGTATTAATTTTGATGTGGTTATGGGAGGCAGCTCCTACTGGCTTTTACCTATGCTGACTTTTTAGTTTCTGTTCCCATCAGGGTCTGAAAATTTATTTAGCTGCATATATATGATATGTATACTTATTTAAAAGCTAATTTTATATGTTCAGTACAATGCTAGCTAAAATGGAACTTAGATATATGCAGATGTAATTTGTAAACTTCTCTTATCATACTAGAGGCCCGGTGCACGAAATTTGTGCAC
The DNA here is from genome assembly GCF_000327345.1 of Myotis davidii. NCBI lineage: Eukaryota > Metazoa > Chordata > Mammalia > Chiroptera > Vespertilionidae > Myotis > Myotis davidii. The sequence goes on from NW_006289214.1 coordinate 3,772,641, forward strand.
TGGGGGGTTGCGGTTCCCTCAGCCCAGCCTGCCCTTCTCACAGTCCAGGAGCCCTCAGTGGATGTCCTACTGACAGCTACAGTCTGGCAGCAGAGGCTC
>NW_006289214.1:3773411-3776584 GCF_000327345.1 Myotis davidii
GGGTTAATTTGCACCCTCACCCTGATTGTCTGATAGGTGTAGAGGAGTGACACCAATTTGCATGTTTTTCTTTTATTAGTGTAGATATATATTCCGTAGTTTTCAAAGACTGCTACAGAGAATATTAAAATTTTGCTAAGCGAGTGAATGACTGACTGATTGAATCAATGAATAAGGGGAGGTGGGGATGAAAATTATTGAAGAAATACTGAAAACTCTATCCTACTCTTAGATATTTATAATATATATTGATATTTTAAAGGATGTGGAAATCTCATGTCAAATAAAACTGTTTATCTAAATTTATACTCAATTTTCTACAGAAACTTGTCAACAGTTATAAAAAGCAATTGGAATATACTAGTATGTTCCAAAGAATATTTTGAAAAATCAAATTGTTCATACAATTTAATTTATATAAGGTAATCAAGTTGAGTATAATTAATTAAAAATACTATAATATTGTGATTATGTCATTTAGAATGGCACATTTAAAATAGTGATATATTCTCATCTTGAATAATTAATACTTTAAATGGATGAAATGAGTTGCTTCTCTCTTCTTTCCTGTCATTCTTACTTTAAACTAACAAGCTATTGGGAATTTATTCCTTTCTGATCCCAATTTAACTTATTCAGAATTAATTGCCTGGTTGTTTATTTTTCAAGAAATGTTTTCTGTTTCCACAAAAAGATCCATTAATGCTCATTTAATATTCACTTTGCTGAAGGCTCTGCTTAGTCCCCTCAGAAGAGCTAGTCACAGGCACACCACCCTCCTTCAGAAACACCATGTGAAGAGCAGGTCTTAGCTTCCAGCTCCCATGCTATTCTTTTTCTGATTCCTGGGAACCTAAGTGGAAATGTTACACATGACTTGACATTGATGGACCACTCTGTTAGGCTTTATAATGAACTGCAAAAGAAAGGCACAATCTCTAATTTAACTGTTTCCACCTTGAGAAAAAAAAATGATTCATTGGTCCAGAGAGACAGAACATCAAGCACTCAGAAAATCCAATTCACTTAATAAAAAATTAAGACTGTACAGTTTGTCAATCAAATCTTCATTTTATTCTGAGAGAAGACAGTATTTTACAATACTTTGCTAGCACTTTAGTCTAGTAAAGAGATTTGTACATTGACAAATTAAGTAAGTAATGTTTCTTTTTTTCTACTTTATGTCTGTTTTTCTGTCACTTGACTTCTTATTAAAAATTGTAATGAGAGTAACAAGTACAGCTAGACATAAAAGTTTTACTTCAACAAATCATACAAAAGTTTCAAAAATAAAAAGAATGTTTTTAAAATAATACTTTCCTCAATAATTTATCAAGAATTTCCTTATATGTCAAAAGTTCAAGTACATTGATTTTGTGGGCTCGTGTACAGGTAAGATGGTTATAAGAATTAAGTCTTGAATATGACAGATTTAACTGCTAATGACTATATGATCTTGGTGCCTACTTCCTTTTCTTTTTTTTAATTAATGAAACTACCCAGGATAAAGATTTCATTCCAAACGCTCTCATGTAGTGTGTTAATTTTGACTAATAAGATAAAGACTGAAGTGTTATATGTCAGCTACTTGAAATTTCCTCAACAGACAATTAACATGAGTGCTTTTCTGTTTTTATGTGCTCGTTTCATACCCCTGGTGCCTTTACATAGATGGGATAGGTACCCCAAAGGGAAAAACCAATAGAGTCTTAGGTATATAAATAATTGAGTAGAAGGAGCCTGAGTATCTAGAGACTTCATAAAGTGGAGTCGCCACACCAACCCTGTCATGCACACCTTTCAACTTTGCATGAAATATAAATATACTCTTACCATCTTTTATTTATGATATTCTGATTTTGGTGCTTCTAGTAAAATCTAATCTCAATGGATTTAGTGACATTTCTATGAGATTAAAGATATTCATGTCAGTGTAATATGCTATAATTTGTTTGTGGCAGGTATTTGACAAAGTAAGAAGTAGAAAATAAACATTTAGAAACTTTAGAGCAATTAACATTTCTATTATATTTTTATTGTATTTTTACAGAAGTATTCATTTGTAATAGAAAAATTTAATAACAGAGATCCTTATGACAAATAATTTGAGATTGTGTAGGTAAAATATCTTGTGTGTATATGTGTGTGTTTTTGTGTATAATTATTATTTTTATTCATGAATAAATGTATTATGGGTACAGGCTTTATCTGGAAAGCCTGAAATTGTTAAGCAGCTATAAATACATTCTGTGTCTGCTCTCAGTTTCTCTTTTCTTGAAAGATAATAAGGAATCCACTTTAGTTACTCTTACACCAAATTATATTTCTTGCACCAAATATAATCCAAACCCTAGACATAAGAAAAGTCCTCAGCATCTATGTGAGTCTTCAGACTCTAATAGAAATCGTGAGAGTTCCTCAATGTTGAAACATTGGACCTACGATCACCCAAGTTCCTGATTTGAGTGTATAATGATACCAGTTATTGAGAAATGGCTACCACTAAACAAGTTAACTTTGGTCAAGAAATAGGTCAATATAAATGACAGTTCTTGAGTAACCCAAATTGGTGGAGTTAAAGTAAAGCATTGTTCTAGAAGTGCAGCAGCTATTGCTAAAAGGCAGAAAGATAAGCGTAGGAAAAGGGAAGGATGGAAGGAGGCGGGAGATAAAGAAGAGGCAATGACATTTGTTATATTTCCTACTTGAGGCTCAGTGCACAGATTTGTGCACCGGTAGGGTGTCTCAGCTTGGCCTTCACCCTCTAGCAATCTGAGACCCCACAGGGGATGTCAGACTGCCAGTTTCAACCCGATTCCTGGAGGCCAGGCCAAAGGACCCCACCGGTGCAAGAATCCGTGCACCAGGCCTCTAGTATGAATATGAGATCTTTGGTTAATCTCTTTCTACCTTCCCCTCTCCCCCTTTTCCTTCTGAGATCCATCAGTCTGTTCCATGTTTCCATGCCTGTGCATTAAGCATCTGCCTCCTGGTGGTCAGTGCACATCATACATACCGGTCGAATGGTCACTTAGGCATTTATATATATAGGCTAGTGGTCCAGTGCACAAAAATTTGTGCACTCGGGGGCTAGGGGGAGTGTCCCTCAGCCCGGCCTGCACCCTCTCCAATCTGGGACCCCTGGAAGGATATCCTACTGCTGGTTTACAGGG
>NW_006289214.1:3777063-3781904 GCF_000327345.1 Myotis davidii
GGAACCTCTCAACTCAGGCTCTCGCCCTGCCCATGGCACAGGGAGGAGCATGCGCACTTCTTGCAGACACAGAAGCAGCTGTGGAGTAGGGAGGTGGTGATTATTCCCCTGAGCAGGCACTGAAGTCCTTGTTGAAGTCTCCACTCCAGAGCCTGTGAGTCCTGGGAGGCTTCACAGTGGAGGTGCCACATTCCTTTCAGTAGAAACTGAAGATTGATAGGAGCTGCCAGCTGAGGGGAAAGGACCAGGAGGTCTGCCTTGTGCCCATTCCCAATGCACAGTCCTGCTTTGCTGGTGAAGCCTCCTGAGCCCAACGCCCATGGCCTGGGCACACAGCGGGCGGGGCCAACACCATCACCATGTTCCCTCTGAGCCCCACGTGGATGGCTAGGCCTGCACTCAAGAAGGGCTGCACATGGAGCGGGCTGCACACAGGGCGGGGACCCCGCCTTCACCACTTTCCGCCTGAGCCCAGCAAGGATGGCCTGGCCACACAGGGGGCGGGGCCCCACCATCGCCTCCTTCCCTTTGAGCCCCAGAGCCATTTTTGCCCTGCGACCCGGCTCTTAGCTGCCACTTGGGTTTCCGATCACCATGTGGCAGGCAGCTTCTTCCCCTTTCTCCTCCCAGCATTGTGCCTACATATGCAAATTAACCGCCATCTTTGTTGGCAGTTATATCACCCTGATTAGCCAATGGGAAGGGTAGTGAAGTTACTGTTAATTACCATGTTTGTCTATTATTAGACAGGATAGCTTCTATAAGCGTGTGGTGGTAGTGGGATATCACACAGGAAGAAATTTCAATGGGGCAAATGGTTAATTTATGAAATTATTGCATCATACTTTAGCAAAAATGAAAGCAATATTTGAATATAATAATTACTATTCTCCTACAAAAAATATTTCCCCAAATAGACTTTAAAAACCAAAAGGAAATAATAAGTATGTGATATATGCTTCACAAGCAACAGAATTTCTTATTCCTTGTCTTCATGATTTTTCAGTGAAGAATTTCAGCAATTTTCAATGAATTTCAGCAATATGAAATTCATTTAAATTTTGTTGCTTTATTTATTGTTCAATTTTGTTTCTTATTTGCTATTGAAGATTGCTTTTATAAAGTCTATCAAATATCCAACTTAATGAGTACTTCACCCTCTATTTCTATTGTTGACTATGTACAATACAGGAAAAAAACAAAAACAAACCAGCTTTATTATCACCGACTGCCTCTTAAAGATAAGCCATGGTTCTATTGTTAGGGGATATTGGATTTTTTTTCAATCAGATATAGAGAAAATGTTAATTGTTGACACTAAATAACATTTAACATGAAAGGACTGTAAATATAATTACAATTCTCAAAATAAATCAATCATGTTTCTTGAATAAATAAAATGAAAGGAAAATAGAAAAAAATTATAAAATAATTACAATAACAATAATAAACAATAAAAAATAACAAAGATATGTATTAAGAAATCAGAAATGAAAAATTGTAGAGGAGAAAAAGGTTTTACTTGACCTTCTTAGGTTCCCAGACTGGATCTGTAAATTAAATGGACAAAGGACATATTAATAGGAGAAAATCATACAAAGTTATTTAATACTAGAGGCCTGTTGCACAAAAAGATTCGTGCAATAGGCCTTCCCTTTCCCTGCCTGCCGGCACCTGTTTTCCTCTGGCACCCAGGAACCAGGCCTTCGCTCCAGTCAGAGCCGCCTTCAGTCTTTGCTCCGCTGCTTCTTTGTGCCTACGTATGCAAATTAACCGCCATCTTTGTTGGTGGTTAATTTGCATATCTCGCTGACTCGCCGATGGGAGGCATAGCAAAGGTACAGTCAATTACCATGTTTCTCTATTATTAGATAGGATAATTTTTACATGTCATGGAAGTGTTCTTACAGGGTTTCCACCCTTATAGATGAGTAAGGAAGTTTACTGTCTTGTAGGCCCAGGAACATAATGATATTTTCAAGGGAAACTTAAAGAGAGAAGAATGCACCCAAAGTAATAGGTACTACAGAACAAATCTGATGCTAAGTTTTTGGTTTGACTTCATAGTAGAGCAGTTGTTTCTGACCATGGCATATGGACCCTCTCTGAAGGCCAGAGGGAAGGTAGGGGTGGAGGGTGTGTATGGGGGAGATATTAACCAGGATATATGCATATATGCACAGTTCCTAGACACAGACAATGTGGCAAAGTCTTGGGAGCAGTGGGTGCGGGGGAAAAAGGAGGTCAATAGGGAAAAAACAACAACAACCAAAAAAAAAAAAAAAAAAGGCAAGCTATTGTGCAGCTGAATGACAAGGAAGGGAGTGGTATTATGTTGAAGTTCAGCAGATACCAGAGAGGTTGTCTTTAAAAGTTATAGTTTGTTGCCTTTCCAGGAGACAGTCTGACAGATGTCCTAAGGAGGTGTCTTATCAGTATTATTCCCAAGCAGGTAAAATATACTTACAGCAAAACTTATAAAGAGTTCAAAAGGGGTTTATCTGAAAGGGGGGCGGGGTGACTTTCTACTAACTAGAGTCTCCTTGGTGTGAATTATTCCTGAGTTGTGAAAAACAGCAGAGAGGAGAGGATGCAAGAATGCAACCTTGAGAGTAGTTTGAACAGAGGCTGTTTGAATCACAGGAGCCAACAATCTTGAGGCCAATTTCCAGGTGCTTCTCATAAATTATGGAAAGCCACAACAAAGAAAAAGAGAGGACCTTTTCTGTCCTTATAATAATTTTTATACACTTATAACTTTTGCTAATTTTTGATGATTTACTCTTTTGGGTTGGGAAGTTTTGCCTTTTTTCAACTGTCAAATATTAGCCTTTCCCTTTCTCTACTACAAAGTTACTTTCATAATGTAGAAAATCATTTGTCGATCCAGTTATTTGCTTAATTTATGCTATGCAAATAAAACCTTTTATTTTGTCTGATTCAGATTTAATGCTAATATTAATGTGGGCTTTGTTTATCAGAAAAAAAATTTAAAAAATCTATTTCTACAAATTGACTCTTTTAAAATAATTGTCAATTAGTAAACAATCTTTTAGAGTTGACACCTTTTGAGTTTTTCTGTGAACAATTACCATGTATAGCTGTAATCACATTTCTAGTGGCCTGTTTATTTATTTTCTTTTACTAAATTTATCAAGGATTTTCTAAGGAGTAGATATTGGGCTAAGTGATTCAAATAACTTCTATAATTAATCTTCTTAATATTATTATAGTGAGAAAACTCAGGAACAAAGATGTTAGGTAATTTGCCATAGTCACATACCTGGAAAAAGGCAGAGCCTATATACAAGCCTATGTTATCTGAATCCAAATTATAACCTCTTAGCCACTAAAATATTTCTTTTTAAAAAAAATATATAATTTATTGATTTTTTTACAGAGAGGAAGGGAGAGGGATAGAGAGTTAGAAACATTGATCAGCTGCCTCCTGCACACTCCCTACTGGGGATGTGCCCGCAACCAAGGTACATGCCCTTGACCGGAATCGAACCTGGGACCTTTCAGTCTTCAGTCTGCAGCCAACACTCTATCCACTGAGCCAAACTGGTTAGGGCCACTAAAATACTTCTTGAATGTATAAGGACATTTCTTGTATATTATCAAACTTGCTATAAATGTAAGGAAAAAATATATACCTAAACTGGTAAATTGAAGTTCATTCAGTAATTCCTAGAACTTAGATTCTTGTTATAGTAAATTCTTTCTTTTGAATTTAGAGTTCTAAAGAGAGAAAAGTAGATTGAAAAATACTTACAATGTTTCTTTTTCAGAGGACTTACAGAAGAGAGAAAGGCACCCTAAAATTGTTCAAATCAGAGTGACTTAGCACTGTTAACAGAAGAATTCAAAGGCATCAGTTGGTCAGCAGTTCCTAAGGATTCATCATAAAATATTTTAGGATTTTTTTCTGAGCCTCTAAAGAGATGACCAAATGGAAATACCTTCCTCATACCGAGATTTAGCAGTATTAGATTTACCAGGACCAGTGGGAGGTGGTTAGAGAAAAAAATAATAATAATTGCTTTCTACGTCTTACTCTAAGCCTAATTCAGATCCCTCCTCCAGACCTTTCTATCCTGTTAAGTAAGTTCTCTAGGAAATCATTCTTATCTTCCCAAGCAATTTGATGTTGCCTCAACTTCTTTAACATCTGCCACTTAAATCTATAACAGCATTTACTCAGGGTATAGAAGTCATTTTCTTACAAGTATCTTCCTTTCCACTGTCCTGGATGTAAAATTAGGCCTCCAATATTGACTTGGATTCCTAGCATTACAAGATGTATTCAATGAATATTTGATAGGTGAATATGTTGAACATAAACATATCACATTTAACTTATTATCCTATAAATTATAGAGAATAATTTACTCACTTTAATATGAACCTGTAATTTCTATATGCTTACAGAATTCCAAGCCAATTGAAGAACTGAGTTTTTTTTCTGAAAGTTTCTGAATTATTATGCTTGGGTTTTTTTAAAAAAAAATTAATAGCATAATACATGAAAACCGTCCCTGAGCCGGCCCAACCCCACCCCAATCAGGGGTGGGGCTGGCCCGACCCTAACCATACACAAATTTGTGCACTGGGCTCTAGTGTACTAATATAAGCTAAACAACTTGGTAAGCAATGAACACATGGAAAATTAGAGACCAATCATCAAAACCTAAGTACGTATTTAGTTGACTAGGTAATCTACTTCTCTGTTTCTATTCTTTCAGATAACTAGTCAGTGTTGTTGACTTTGTAGGATGTAGAAAAATTAATGTAGCATGTTTACATCTATAATAATAAAAAAGTAATATGCTAATTAGATC
>NW_006289214.1:3782053-3790970 GCF_000327345.1 Myotis davidii
CCCGTCCCTGAGCCGGCCCAACTCCACCCCAATCAGGGGTGGGGCTGCCCCGACCATAACCATACACAAATTTGTGCACTGGGCCTCTAGTGTACTAATATAAGCTAAACAACCCTGATAAGCAACGAACACATGGAAAATTAGAAAAGAATCATCATTCGACTGACACTTATCAAATTCCAACCACAAGACAGCCCCTGGAGACGATGGTGAGCAAGATGGACAGTCTCAGTCCCCACATATTCAGTATCCTGGTCATAAAATTAATGTAGCATGTTTACATCTATAATAATAAAAGAGTAATATGCTAATTAGATCAGATGTCCTTCTGGATGACCTTCTGGACAAAGCCAGGACTGCAAGGGAAGCCTGGGTCCCAGGTGCCAGATGTAAGCCAGTGCCAGTAGCCAGGGGGAAAGAAGGCCTACTCTTGCACAAATTTCATGCATTGGGCCTGTAGTTTATAATAAGAAGATAATGAGGAAAAAGAAAAAGAATTAATTCAATTAATGTTGATTAAACTAATATAATTAAAAACCATTAAAATCTATATTTTTGGCATATTTTTCACTATGAATGGCCTACCCATTGAGTAAACATTTAGCTGACAAGGATGGTTTCTCAAAATTTTTGTGTTGGTTAATGGTTCAAAATTTATATATCTCCTTTTATAGGATAGAAGCCGTTTCATTGAAGTTATTTGAATTACCAGACACATTTGAAATAACATCCTGCAGAGGCTGGAGGTAGTACAAACACTCTGATTAAAAAAAAAAAAAAAGGATGGAAAATTAATATGTAGCACATGAAAATTGAAAAGTAAATTTGCATAAAGACTCCTTTTCAAGTTTTATAATTTACATGATTTATTCTTTTATTTGGTCATTTCCTTACTTGTGTTAACATAAGGCAAGTCTGAGTCTGGAAACACTTTAGCTTTCCCTTTACCGCATTCTTTGGTATAACCCTGCTAGTTCAATTCAGTAGTCAAGCTTTTAGTCTCCATGGTTACTTTTGCAAATGTAATTTGGTAGAAGATCAGAGTAAAAATCAATCAGAACAGTGCTTGGACATGCAATTTAGTTCTTCTCATTAATGTATACACTTCATTACTTGTTTCCCAGAATCTTTAGAAGTTATATTAATTTTTTAATTGACTTGAGACTAGTTTTAATATAATTCCTCTTTTCAAAGGTATAAAATAAAAAAATAAGTTTCCTATAAACTTCTTCCATACCTGTTACTCTCTAAATATATCATTTGTGTCAGCTAACTATTGCACATCATTTACATCTGATAATAGAAATGAGGTGGGAGGGGGCTTGAAAAAGCATGGGCATTCAACTATGTATTTTTTTAAATTTAATTTTGTTTTGTTTAAAGTCTTACATAAGTCTCCTTTTTCCCCCCTTGACCTTTCCCCACCCTCCAGCACATGCCCTCCCCCTCCCCCCTGTGTCCATTGGTTATACTCATATGCATGCATATCCCTGTGTCCATTGGTTATGCTCATATGCATGCATAAAAAAATAGTACCAGAGTCACAGAAGCATTAAGGAGACTGTCCAACCTATGAGGAAAAGTGTGGGGTAAGGGGCTAAGAGATAAATGAGATATGTATTATTTTTAAAAGGACTTCAACATTTTGTTTGTGAGGGAATGAGGAATGGGGGATAGGAGATGTGACAATTATGAATTTAGAAACAGTTGTATCTCAACTTTTTGACTTACTACTAAAAAGAAAAATAGTTATTTAAAAGCATATTCAAATATCTTAATTAATAATGATGATCTGTCTTAAGATGGGAGAAAATGTGGTAGAATACAAATACACTTATATTAGATAAAGACATCAATATATAATTAGTATAACATTATCTAGATACAATAAGAGTTATCTCCAGAAATAATTATTTTACCTATAAATGGCAAACTTCTGATTACAGAACATCTGCTCTTTTTATTATTCTGCAGTAACCCTTTTAAACCTCAAAGAACCTTACCTCATTCTTAGCTCAGAATGCCATAAAAACCTCATTTTAACTTTCTGCCCCTGAATCTCCCATGTATGTGGGGGTCTCTGATCATGTCATGTATATAGGATTCCCAGGCATATGCATGTAAATTAAATTTGGTCATTTTCTCTTGTTAGTCTTCCTCATGTAGATTTAATTATTAGACCAGTCAAAAGAACCTAAGAAGGTAGAGAAAAATGTATCTCTCTCCCACAGTAGCAAAGTCCCTGTCCAGGGGCCAGATTGCGAAAAGCAAGTATGTTTATCAGGTGTCAACAACTTTTTTATAAAGGATTAGAAAGTAAATATTTTAAGATTTATGACCATCTGGTTTCCATTGCAACTCTTTACCTGTAAGCAGCCACAGATAATGCATAAAGAAATATTCATGTCTCTGTTTAAATAGCACTTTATTTATAGACACTGGAATTTGAGTTCTATGTAATTTATGTGTCATAAAATATTACTATTCTTTACATTATTATTTAAGATGTAAAACCATTCCTAGCTCATAGGCCATAAGGAAACAAACAGCAGGCTGCATTTGGCCTGCAGCATATTTTGCAGACTCCTAACCTAGATCATTGCCTCACCTTGCCCCCAATAGAGAAAAAAAGAGGGAAAGAACAAATTTCCTAAAGTGAAATAGAAAAACAACTAAAGGAGAAATACACTAATTTCTACTGTCTAAGGATGTAACAAAGTGAAATGCTCACTCTCCCTGACTCCATTTGGTTTGGGCCTCATTGTTCCCATGGCCTGCAGGCTAATAGCTCCTGCTTTAGGCATGTTGCTTATTAGAGGAGTTTTGCTTGGGGCTTGAGTTTTTACAGAAACAACCACTCCCACTTTTTCCTTCTCTTGACACAAAAGAAGCCTGAACTGTATTTTTCAAAGATGGAGCTCTTATCTTCTTGATTGGGATCTTCTTGATCAATAAAACTTCCTTAATTCAAACTCTGATGTTTTGAGTTTTGGACTTTGAAAGCATCAAGCACATGGGCTTTGGACGGGTAACAAAGACAAATACAAATAAAGTAAAAGACTTAATTCTTTCTGTGGAAAATAATGCAAGAGATTTTCTTGCCCTTCTTTTTTCTCAGAAAATTTACTTTAGAAAAAATGTAATCCTTACTATTTTATCCTACCTTTTAAATGTATACAAATTCTTTCAAAAACTAGATAGGACTTTTGTCAGCTTTATCGAGTGAGAATGCCTGTCTCAAGGGCCTGGGAGCATCTCTTTGAAGTGTAATAAACAAGGAAGGCTTACACCCCTACTTCCCATGTCCTATTGTAAGGTGGAAGTCTAATTCTGGTGGAGCCCTTGCTCCAGGTTGCAAAAGTACTTGCTGCCTTAAGTTTTTGTATGTGTGTTTTTCCTGGATAAAGCTTGTGAACTAATATAAATGATCATCCCAATTACCAGCTAAACATAGTATGAATTATGTTGGCCAAATGGTGCTATCCAGTGCATTTACTTGTGGACTAGTTATTTATCTTGAAATTTATGCATTTATCTGCTTGGATATATAAAATGATTATATTTCTTTCTGTCTTTGCAATATCTTAATAATAAAAGTTTTCCTTACTGCCTTTGTGAAGATTTTTTTAAATTTATTTTTCCAACACTGCCAGCCATTTACCATATTACTGCTAGGTTCACTGTCATATAGAGTAGTAATGGATAGAGTAAAAGACCATGAGTGTTCAAGGAAAATAATTTCTTCATGTACTAATGAAGCAGAGAGAAGCATATATATTTTTTGAACTTTATCCTCAGGGATTGAAGTATCACATTCATACAATTGTCAGACCCCCGAAATGGGACCCTCACTCTGCCCTGCAGACCAACGACGACCCCAATCAACCGCAGGAGACGTCACTTGATGCAAACAGCAAGAGGCTTTATTCCAGCGCGCTGGGGCTCAACTCGAAACTCACGCAGGAGCGGAGTTGGGCCCCGAGCAGAGAGTTTTCCATATATTTATAGCAAAAATTACACGTTGGGGAGGGGTTGCATGCAGGAGGGAGTAAGGAGAACAAAGAGATTCCAAATGGCTTGATAGGGCGTGAAATTCACTCCTCACTCCTGCCTGGTATTTTTACAACCTGCTTATCTCAATGGTTGGCTATCTCCAGGGACAGCCCCAAGGCCTGCGCTCCCCCTGTTCCTGTCTGTAGCCGGGGAAGCCTGGGAAGTTTGTGTGGCTTGTAGCATTTTTTATTCTTTCACAATAAAGCTAGATGTCCCTCACATGTTTCCCATACCATCCTAGAAATTATTTTTCCACATTATTTGAGTGTGATGTAATCATGTGTTGATTATTTTTTCTTCGTTCACGTCTGTGAGCTACTTGTAGGGAATGTGCACTGAGCACAGTGCCTGGCATGTGCAGGGTTGTCATTTCCATTACCCTGTCATGGAAATGAGAAGCAAATAAAATAAAATTAATAATTTCACTTTTACAGTGTTTTACATATATTCTGGATATATAATATTATGTGTGTATAGCAGTTTGTGTTAATTTTCATTTACTTGCAAGTGAAAGAAATTTAAATGTTAATAAATTTTCAATTCCCAAAAGCCAAAAATTAATATAAAAATGATCAATTGAAAGTATCATATCGCCCTGACCGGTTTGGCTCAGTGGATGGAGCATCACCCTGCAGACTGAAGGGTCTCAGGTTCGATTCCTTCAGGGGCATGTGCCTTGGTTGTGGGCACATCCCCCGTAGGGGGTGTGCAGGAGGCAGCTGATAGATGTTTCTCTCTCATCAATGTTTCTAACTCTCTATCCCCCTCCTTTCCTCTCTGTAAAAAACCAATAAAATATTTAGAAAAAAAGAAAGTATCATATCAATGTATGTAATATATAAATTCACTTAATAGAGTTTATTTATATGAAGTACCTAATTGTGACTATCATATTATAGAAACTTAGAGCAAAAATAATTTATAACATTTATATTATTACAAAAGATTAATTTTACATACAAGACAACAATAATCCACATGATTATGTGTTAGGCCTTTTGAAATTACTTAGTAGGGTAATTATCTAGTAGAATATTTATAAGGAAACTTTGTAGGTAACAAATTAATAAAACTTGCCTGTAGGGGAGGAAAAGTAATTTTCCCTCTACCCTTCTGGGTTCTTGGCTGAAATTCCCCAGTAATAAATGACAGATTAGCAGGAGAAAAATAAACAGAAGTTTAATAACATATATACTTCCTGTGTACATGGGAGATACCCAGGAAACCTGAGTACCTTTCTGAAATGGCCCAAGCCACCCCCTTATATACTATCTCCAGCTAAAGACAAAAAATATTGGAAGTAGGGGAGTCAGTTATGGGAGGTTATCAGGGAAAGTTAGGTAAACATGGTTGTGGTTTTATCAAGATTCAGGTCATTACCTTTTCTATTGTTAATGGTTTCCAGAGATTTAGTCACCCTTCTCTTCCTCTCTTCCTCTTACTAAAAGTAAGGCACCCTTACAAATGGAAGTTTCCCTTATAAATGTAAATATCCCTTACAACTTCTACTAGGTTTTCAGCTTTTCTTATGTTTTCTGTTTCTTCAAAAATAACCAGCTCAAGATCATTTTTGTGGACAAAAAAGGGGCCACATACTAAACCTGACAAACTCAGGGGAGGCTTGCATGGGGAGGCTTACAACTCAGAGACCCAAAGTAACCACATAGGATGATCTGAAATGAAACTTTCTAACTAAAAGTAGTCATGGTGGGTAGCCATGTCATTAGGCCCATATCTTCCTTGACAAAATTCAGTCTTTACCTTAACTGAGACTGTCTGTTGTCTTTTTGCATTTAAGATAACAGACGTTTGGAATATCAGAGTATCCCCCCTTTTCCAGGCCCCCTCAGGGAAAAATCTCCCACCAGAGCACAAGACCATGGAACCCTTCATTGTTATCAAATACCCTCTCTAAGTGCTGTAATGTTAATTGTAAACTATGCTGCACCCACCAATGTTACAGAGTTTTTTGTCTCTCAAATTTACCCTTTACCCAGTTTCAGAGATTCCCCCCTGCTGTGCTTTCTCCTGCCTCCCTATTCTACCACTAGTGAATTTAATGTAACTCTCCTTATGCATCCTCCATTGATTGTAATTTATAAAATAAACTGCAAAACTGTCATTCTCCAGAGCATTTTTCTCAATCCATTGAGATTTTGCTTCCCAGCAATTGTTGTCAGTTCGGCTCAAATAAACTCATAAAAATTCTGTACAGGTTTGGGCATTTCCTACCTAGACTTCCTTATGCCAAAGAAGTACATTTTGAGGTGGTAAATTCTGCTCCTCTTGATGCCTAAGGGGTCAATTTTAACTCTCATTTCTCTTATTATTTGTACTGCAACTTTAATCTCTTTAAAACTACTGAAAACTCTATGTACAGTTTTCATGAGTGACATGGATATGTTTAAAACAAGAATTACCCAAAGCTTTAAAGTCTTAAAAACTTTATTTATTAATTTGAGAGAGAAAAAGGAAAGGAGGGAGGGAGGGAGAGAGAGAGAGAAAGAAAGAGAGAGAGATTTGTTGTTCCACTTTCTTATGCACTCTTTGGTTGATTCTTGTATGTGATCTGACAGGGATCAAACCTGAAACCATGGCATATACGGATGATGCTCCAACAACTGAGCTACCCCGCCAGGCCCCCAAATCTTAAAAAGTTTATCTGGTAGTTGGGATGATCATTTATATTAGTTCACAAGCTTTATCCAGGAAAAATACACATACAAAAACTTAAGGCAGCAAGTAATTTTGCAACCTGGAGCAAGGGCTCCACCAGAATTAGACTTCCACCTTCCTAGAGGACCTGGGAAGTATGGGTATAAGCTTCCTTGTTTATTACACTTCAAAGAGATGGCTCCCATAGAAACACTTCAACCTAGAAATATAAAACTATAGGCATGTCACTATTATATTTTCACTCATATTTAAATGCTAATTTTTTAGAATTATTTATGTCACAAGTGTTAGCTGATTGGTTACACATTTTGATTTTCTAAACAGATTTTCTAGTTTCTTTAAACCATATATGATGTAATTAATAATTTGAACTCCTTAGACTCTTGGGTAACCAGTGTGGACATAACTAGGGTATATGCAAGTTCAGTGATTAAAAGTAACATCGTAGGGTGATCTGATCATAAATTTCTAACTGGGCAGGTCAGGGTATGTAGTCAAGCCGCAGGCCTATGACTTCTTTAGTAAAATGTTTTGAAGCAAGTCCTGTCCATTGTTCTTGTGCATGTAGGTTAAAACTCCTTTGAAATGCCAAAGTAATTCCAGACCCCTTGGAGGTGTAACGATATTCAAGGGAGCATATAATCTTAACAATCGTATACCTTACTTTCTTCCACCTTCATGTAATCTTCCTTATGTCTTCTTCTTAATTCCAAATGTATAAAGGAAAGTGCAAAACTATCATTCTCTGGAGTATTTTTAGATCTTGCTTCCTGGTAATGTTGCCAGTTTGGCTCAAATAAATTAACAAAAATTCTCGACAGATTTAGAAGTTTGTGACAGCTTCACCAGTATTTCTCAGGAAATTGCACAAGTATTTCTACTCTCATTTAATCAATTGTTCTAGTATCCAGGCTAAATATATCATCTTTTAAAATTTTATTCAAACTGTAAGATTATGTTTTGTTGGCCTTTAAGACACAAGATAAAAAGAAAAATCAGCACTACCATATTTGAAGTTTTGGAAATGATGGTAGTACCTCGTAAATAATTTTGAGCTGTGTTATTACTATTATCATTAAAAGTGAAAACAATTGTAGAATATTCTAAGATTTTATAGTACTATTTCCTATATAATAAATAGGTAATACACAAATTGACCATCACACCCTTGCCAGAGATGGCCACCCCCATGTGGTCACAAGATGGCTGCCCCCATGTGGTCATAAGATGGCCACGTCCATGTCATCACAAGAGGGCAACCACAAGATGGCCAGCAGGGGAGGGCAGTTGTGGGCGAACAGGCAACAGGGAAGGGCAGTTGAGGGTGACCAGGCCAGCAGGGGAGGGCAGTTGGGGGCAACCAGGCCAGCCAGGGGAGCAGTTAGGTGTTTATCAGGCTGTCAGGGGAGTGGTTAGGGGGTGATCAGCTGGCAGGCAGAGTGGTTAGGGGCAATCAGGCAGGCAGGCAGGTGAGTGGTTGGGAACCAGCAGTCCCGGATTGTGAGTGGAATGTCTGACTGCCAGTTTGTCCCACAGGGATCGGGCCCAAACCAGCAATTGGACATCTCCTAAGGGGTCCCAGATTGGAGAAGGTGCAGGCTAGGCTGAGGGACACCACCCCCCTCACAAGTGCATGACTTTTGTGCACCAGGCCTCTAATATAAAAATAAGTAATAGTCCAGGGATATCATAAATTCCTAATTGAACAGTATTGTGGAAAAACTAGTTTTATTGATGCTATTTTCTATGCTTCCTATATTTACTGGTAGAGATGCCTTATTAATTAAATAGCCAAATAGTGATTCTTCTGTCTTTAGCAGAAATTTCATCTCACAGGGGGATCTTTAGGATAACTGAATACTAGATTAGAGACATGGTAAAGTAGGTGCTAAGTCCTAGAACTCATTTAACTTGTGACCATGGTGGACAATATTCTTTTCAGTAAATGGCACAATGATATCTCTTCTCCCTATCCTATATAATAAAGAGGTAATATGCAAATTGACCCTCACACCCTCACAATATGGCTGCTTACAACCAGGCTGGCAGGGGGGTTAGTGAGGGATGACCAAACGACTGAACAGCAGGCTGTGTAGGGTGGCAAGGCCAGTGAGGGGAGCCAGTTACGGGCAACCAGGCCAGCAGAGGGGGGCAGTAAGGGGTGACCATATTGGCTGGGGGGGGGCAG
>NW_006289214.1:3791074-3794009 GCF_000327345.1 Myotis davidii
CACAGAGGCAGTAAGAGGCAATCAGGCCAGTGGTGGGGTGCAGTTAGGGGTGACTAGGCAGGCAGGCAGGCAAGTGAGCGATTAGGAGCCAGCAGTCCAGGATTGTGAGAGGAATGTCCGACTGCTGGTTTAGGCCCAATCCCCGGGGGGTCCCGGATTGGAGAGGGTTCAGGACTGGCTGAGGGGACCCCCCCCACACACACACACACCCATGCACAAATTTCATGCACCAGGCCTTTAGTCTCATATAAGTTTGGAGTTCATTGTCCAAACTGCTTCAATGTCCTCATATGGCAAATTGGGTGCACAGGCTCATTGCATGCAATATAAACAGTACTAGGCTAATATGATCTAAACCTAAAAATACTTGGTTGAATGTATTTGTTTGGAGAAAATTTACATTCAGGCAAAAAATTTTACTTATGTAGAAAAATACATTGGTAAATTTATTAAGCAAGTTTGAAATATGACCACTGGAAATTTTTGTTTTAAAATAGAGATATACCAGTTTATTTTCTCCTCTATTCTTTGAAATTTCAAAAGTAAATTGTAGACCTCAATTACTATTAGCTAATGCTATTTGTGTGGTCAGTGTATTGGAGAAAATATGTTTGTAGAAAAAATTGAATATGCTAATAACGACTAAACTGTACCCTTAGAAATAGTTAAGATGACAATTTTCATGTTATGCACTTTTGATTTTATATATATACTAGAGGCCCAGTGCACAAAAATTTGTACACTCGCGGGGGGGTGGGGGGAAGGGTCCTTCAGCCCAGCCTGTGCCCTCTCGCAGTTTGGGACTCCTCAAGAGATAACGATCTGCCTCCCCGGTGGCAGAGGGCAGGCCTAATCCCTAGGTGCAGCCTCTGGTTGGGCTCAGAGCAGGGCCGAATGAGGAGTCGGGGCGCCGCCCTCTGTCATGTACAGAGTGGGGCGGATAGGGAGGTTGCGATGCCACCCTCAGTCACGCACAGGGTAGGGCTGATTGGGGGGTTGGGGCACCACCCCCATCACACTCAAGGCAGGGTCGATGGGGAGGTTTCGGCGCCACCCCCGTCACACACACAGCAGGGTCGATGGGGAGGTTGCAGTGCCACCACCTGTCACACACAGAACAGGGCCGATCAGGGGGTTGGGGTGCCCCACCCTGTCACACACAGAGCCGCTGGGCGATCAGAGGTTGGAGAGTTCCCCCTATCAGGCACAGAGCAGGGCTGATCAGGGGGTTGGGGCGCCTTCCCCTGTCACGAACAGAGCAGGATGGATAGGGAGGGTGTAGCCCCGCCCCCTGTCACATACAGAATCACAGCTACATTTTCATCCACTATTGACATAACACTAACAAAAAACAAACTAAAATTCATTGGCTTAATATTGTTGTGGGGTTTTTTCGCCTTCTCTTTTGGGACTGCAGGTTGCTTTGACCAGGCTGGAGAACGTCCCAGGCCTTTGTCTTTAGACTGTAAGCTGCAGATTAGGTTCAGGTTGATTTATGTGCTTTCAAGTTCTTAGACCAGTTGCTATCAGAACGATCAGAGCATGTTCCTCTGATGGTGGACCAAGACAGGGCCATATGAAACTTGCCCTGTCTTGGGGCTTTAGCTAGGGACCAGCACACTGTAACTTTTAGCCTTTGGCTAAATAAGTCTCATGACAAAACCCAGCATCCCTGGGGTGGGGAAGTATAAATTCTCACTCTCAGGCACTGTAAGGTCATATAACGGGAGAGAGTGCAGATTGAGAACAACAATCCAATCCACCAAAACCTTTCTCTAGGAAAAGAAATAACTTTATTTTCAAAGTTAATACAATTCCCCAAATCCGTCTACATGGGCATGTGACCTGTGAAGTCCCACTTTAAAGTGCTTCTCACATGGTTTGATGTTTTTCTATTGCTGTATTAAAAGTCTTTATCATTTGTAAACAGAGTGCCATATTTTCATTTTGCATTGGGCCCCACACATTATGTGACTGGACCTACAGTTCTCTACTCCTCCCTACCCCTCTCTTTTCTCCCTTGCTCTTCTAACTGCTGGGAACTGTGGTAGGTACTGGGGAGACAGTAGAAATGATTGACAAAGTTCTACCCTATCGTCCCATCCTATCTAATAAAAGAGAAACATGGTAATTAGCTGTAACTTCGCTATGCTTCCCATCGGCTAATCAGGGAGATATGCAAATTAACTGCCAACAAAGATGGCGGTTAATTTGCATACATAGGCGCAATGCTGGGTGGCGAAAGGGGAAGGACAGAAGAAGCCGCCTGCTGCTGACAGTGATTGGAAACCCAGGTGGCAGGCAAGAGCTGGGTTTCAGGGCAAAGGTGGCCCTGGGGGCTGCCTTTGCCTGCCCCCCGGCTGGTGATCGGAGAAGCCAGGCAGATCAGGGAAGAGGCGGCTGCCAGCAGCTGCCTCTTTCCTGACCCCCTCCCTCCCCCACAGCTGGTGTTTGGAGTAGTACCTATATTTTTTTTCAAAGTACCTGTATTTTTAATAATTTCTTGACGTGGTAAAAGAATTTTACATTACGATCCAAGGGTGGTAGGGTGAGGAGAAAGAGCAGAAGAACAATCCAACAAACAAAAAGAGAAACAGAAATGCATGGTGGAAGGGATTTGAAGGGTGGGTAGGGGCATTGCCCAACTAAAATGCAATGAGTTTGTTACTGAGTACTATTCATGGGAAGACAGCTTCCTGACCCCTTCTCTATACAGCATATTGGAGGTAAAATGATTCATCCAGGTGGAAATATGATTATGGGTTGGAAGACAGACAGGGAAAGAAAAAGTCAGAAATAGACACTGAGAGAGTTACTGGCTGGCTGGCTGCAAATACTGAGTCTACAATAGTGATAGAATAAAAAAGTGGGGGATATCTCTGGAAGATTCAAGAGATAGGGGGTAACTCTTCTATTGTTTTGACTTGCCCAGCAG
>NW_006289214.1:3794071-3794281 GCF_000327345.1 Myotis davidii
CTTCAATATTCCCCTTCTGAATTTCTCCCCTCTGCCACAACCCAACTCCAGTTTTCATCTGAAGGATACGTTAGACAGAGCAGTGTTAAAAGCTTACATTTTTAAGCCAGTAAGGTTGGCACTTAAACATATAAATGGAAAACTAGAGTCCTTAAGATAACAAAGGCTCTAGTTTTTGGGACAGCACGTGACCTATTATATCCAGCAATC
>NW_006289214.1:3794460-3801028 GCF_000327345.1 Myotis davidii
ATGATATGTTTTTTGATGAGAGAGAGAGAGAGAGATTGGTTGAGCCCCATATGTGCCAGGATTCGGGCTCTCACCCACAACCTAGGTATGTACTTGTCCAGGAATTGAACCCACAAACATTTTGGTGTATGAGAGATGACTCTCCAACCAACTGAGCCACCCAACCAGGACATATATATATTTTAAAAAATCATTGATACTTTCTTAGTATCTCATACTTATAATGACATTGCTTTTCTGAAAAAAAAAAGTGACTAAAAAATTGACTACATATACATGTTGGGAAATATCAAATTTACTAATAGCTTCTTGACACAAAATACAAACTATTCATCAATATTTTCTTTGGTTATTGGATTTCGACACATTTTACTACTCAATAGTATAACTCAATGCCATGGTTATATTGATTTAAAAAGAGGGATTTTCTTGCCTTTTTTAGATCCTGCACAATTATCAGCAGTCTCATTATGGGATGTGTCTTTTCTAAGCACCAATGCTGGAAAATAATACTAACCTGCTTCAAGTGAGTAACTACAGAAGAAAACAATAATTAAAGTTAGCATTTTTGTAGCCCTAGCTGGTGTGGCACAGTTGGTTAGAGCATAATTGTCCCATACACCAAAAGGTCGTGAGCTTAATTCCCAATTAAGGCACATACCCAGGTTGTACGTTTAATTCCCAGTTGAGAGGCAATGAATTTGTTTCTCACATAGATGTTTCTCTCTCTTTCTCTCTCCCTTCCTCTCTCTCTAAAACCAATAATAACGTATCCTGGGTCAGAATTAAAAAAAAAAAAAGCTTGCATTTTTGTAAGCATAGCATTTAGGAGGAAATAAACATGTTAGATGGAGATATAAACTTCTTGAATTTTGAAAAGTTAAACAATAAAAATTGCCTATCTTTCTTGATTGAAGAATGATACACTGATAAAAGCAAATTTTCTATCATTTATTAATTGTATTTAAAATTTACATGGATCTATTAAAGACATTGTGTAATGTTTCCACTTTATGCCGTAAACAATGCCAAACATTTGGCATAAAATAATATGCATATCAATGTAACAAGTTTGAAAAGTGGGGAATGAAAATCTGAAGTCTGCCTTCATTCTAACAATGATTATTAACACTTCAAATGAATTGATCCTAGATTTCTGTCTCAAAATTCTAAGTTGTTGTTTTTTATAAAGAAAATTCTAAAGGACTTCAACATGCAATGGATATATATATATAAATAACACCCAGAATAACTAGCTTCCATGCTTACGACCTCAACATAAGGCAAAAGCCCGTAATTGCACTGATACTTTGGCTCATTGTAGTCAAAAAGCGAAGCAATGTGATAGCCTAATGAAACAACCCTTTTTGCCTGCCAGCTTCAAGTCACTAATACAGTTGCAATAAAAACTAACCATCGCTTCTGATGGTATATTCAGCTTTGATTAGCAGGACAGTTTGTCTTCTGAATGTCTGAGCCAAGCATGAATCTGTTTCTCTAATTATCCTTGTAGGTTAGGTTAGGAAAATGAGGAAGACACATGTTTGTTTTTATAAAACATAATTCTGCCTCCTGGTCTGACCATATCTGATTAGGAGAACAGTAAACCAATCAGATTCTGTCAGATGGAAATATCATGTCTTCTACAGTGGGCAACCTCTTGAATATTGTCAGATATTATCAAGCAATTATAAATAATGAAATTATCCATGTCACACATATTGGTTTCTCCTTTTAATTGCTCAAGAAAAACAAGCCTTTGGTAACTCCAGCTATTGTATGCTACAATACAAAACAAATTACCAATGACCATTCCTGAGCTAATACATGGCCAGATGTTGTTCCCATAGCAGTTTGTTTTCTGTTTGATCTTCTACCTCAATTGACATCAGTAGGTGAATCTGCAGAAATCCTTGTTCTTGAAGAGTTCACATCTCAGGAAATTCTTATTCTTGCCCTCTGATATAAAAATAACTACTCCAGCAAATAAAATCTCTCCAAATAAAAATAAGTCAAGGTTGCTTGATGACTACTACACAGGCACCTGCTCTCCCAATATTCAAGGAAGCCATCTGTAGAAACAATTAAACACAATTTAAGAAATTACTTTTTTGAAAAATATACAAATTCTAATACAGTTAAGACACTTATCTGAATTGAAATCTAAATAATTTTTATATTTTCCAATTTAGCTACAAGTTGTACAACAAAAATGTAAATGATGAAAATGGCATTCATAAAAGAGAAATAATTTATATATTAAAATTCTTAAAATATGCAATCACTTATGTGATTTTTAATAAAATAATAAAATATATTATAACTTCTAGTGAAATAAAACCGCTTTAGAAGTTTCCAGCAAAGATTTATTCTGGAGCTTGCATGGACATATTTGTAAAGATATTTTATAGTCATAGGTTAGAATACATTTTAGATGAAATAGCTATTATACTTATTGAAATCATTTTGAAGTTATTTTCCTTGATATTATACTGAATTCAATATGTTATTCATTCGTCCTAAACCTAGACATACAATGCAGTGACTTTAATATTTTGTCATAAATAGGCCATAATTACAACTGGTATAGGGTTTATTTTAAGAATTCCACCTTATGATGGTCATTGAGATGAGAATTGAGAGTTTTAAAAATAATGATGAATATGAAATTGGCTAGAAATATATTAAAAACATTAACTTTTAAAAGTTGTAATAAAAATTTATTCTATGAATGTAAGCCAAGATTATGATAATTTGAGCTTTTTGATATCAGTGATTTTTATTACAGTTTTCTAAGAATAATTTATGTACTTAAAAATATCAAAGAAGACTAGAAATAGCTAGATATTATTTCAACCTGAAAAGAAAAAGAATAAAATATAAGAAATAAAATAGCTAAGAGCATAATAACCTCAGATCACAAACATTAACTTATTGATTGAGAAAGGACTTAGTCTTACTCTCTAAAAATGAAAACTACCACCATTATCTGCTAGTTCTTTAAATGTATTTATTTATTCTTGCCACCCCTTTGTAGGTTAAAAAAAATTCCCATGTGGCATTTTATATTCTTTTCATTTAATACATTATTTTTTAAAAAATATATTTTTATGTGACATTTCTTGTCTTTAATATAGTTAACTGCTCAAAATGAGAAACCTGCATAATCTCATCATGCGTTGTTATCTTCGTATGCCAGGTGTGTGAATGGAATGTCCAGAGACAATATGTAAACCCAAAACATCAATATATACAAATTAAAGTGCGCCTGACTCCAAGGTGCACACACTTTCCATTATCTCTCTTTTGTTTCCAATGATTTTCGGGTCTTGTTTGATATCAGAGTCATCTGAAGAACTCTTACAAAATATATGTGCTCAAATCCCACCACTACATAGGAAAGGGATAAGTACTGGGTCGTCATATTTTTTGCAGTATTCCAAATATCCTCCGATGTTCTTTTAATGCTGAGAAAATTGTGCATAGGTTTTAGACAAAGTGAATAGCTTCATTTTATACCGACATCTACATCTATGTTTCTATACAGGCATATTTGTGTGTATAAAAAATGAATCGCTGATCTTTTTTCATTTTTGTTAAATGAGCTATTCCTCGTGTGTTTTCTATCTCAGTGAATGACACCACTCTGCTCACAAGAAAGACCTGGAGCACATTTGTGTCCCTTAACTGTATCTCACTCAACCTTATGTCTGAATGCTCAAACTATGACCAACTATTTACACTCATTTCCATGGTCTTCACCCTAATTCAGGTTACAATTTTAACCTGAGTATAAAAAGGAGAGGAATATGCCACCCCAAGATATTTCACTTTTACTATTGTTTAATTTAAATTAAAGTTACTTGAGAGATTAGCGGTGTAGGAGGGACACTCCTTTGTCACCCTGAAATCAGGAAGATAGAGCTCCCATGTTCATGGTACCCACCTTGTACCAGGAGGGGAGAAAATATTTTTATCACCAGAGATAGAGAATTTAGGCCCCAAAAGTCTGTATAAACAAACCTTGTTACTTCTTCATCAATTTACTAGCCCACGCCCAAGTCCCTTTGCTTGTCAATTCTTGTCAACAGATTTATTGTTTTTGTTTCTAAACAGTAAAAAAGCTTTCTGCTTTGGTCATTTCTCTGAGTCTCATGTTTATGGGATCCCTGTAAATACATATTGCATTTGTTCACTCCTTTCATCTGTTTATGTAAATATAATTATTAGATAAGCCAAAGAAACTGGAAGAGAAGGGGAATTTTTCCACCCTAAAGTGGATTAGTAAAATATCTTCCTAACATATTTCTCTAACACTAATCTTGCTTTCTCTGAACCATTTTTTTTACATCCTGTCAAATGCAACCTTTTTAAAACTCAATTCTGATTATTTACTTTTCATGCTTAAAATTCTCTATTAACCTGTCTTCAGTATTACTGTAAAATCAAACTTCTATGACATGGTTTCTATCCCTAGATCACACAGACCGTTTATCTCTCCAAATTTATTGCTCACCAGTTCATTTCCTGCTCAATGTAACGTGCCACAAGTTCTCCTTCCTGTGGCTCTTCAAAATTCTGTTCCTTAAACCACTCCCGATATTTTCATTTGGTGAACTATTTTTCACCTGTCAGCCTTCATTCTACATAGAATTTTCTGAAGGAAGATTTCTGTATCCTACACACTTAAGTTCGATCATAGTGCTAAGTATTTCCCTAGCCACAGAATTTATCATGCTGTTTTAAGCATTTGATTTATTCTACATATATACATTTTAAATATTTAAGAGAGCTTTACCCCTTTTCCACCTTGGTCCAAATGTATCTATTTATTTGAAAACTGCCCTGCTATCCCTCCAGGGATATACCTTTCAATTTTAGATGATAACTGGAAAAGTTGACCACAGAACCAATTAGAAAACAAACAAACAAACAAGCAAACAAACAGCTGAGGGTGTAGATATTTCCCCAGCTTTTCTGGAAACTATTCACAATATCTTATATATCTGAAGTAAACCAATTCATAAAAAGCAAACTGATTTTCAGCAATCATTCTCAATTTATAGAAGAAACATTCCCATATCTCTTACTCCATGCCAGCCATTCTGTTCGTCCTTGGAGACATGGCAATAAAATGCTCCACTATCTTTGTTTCTTTACAGCTGCAGGTGGATACAGCATAACAATACTCTGACCATGTAGCTAGAGAAAACATGGAAGGGTGATTTTATACAGACCAAGAGTAAAGCTCACTTTTTATTTTTTAATTTGTCTTAAAATACACATATTGTTTTTCAAGTCAAATGAACGAAATAATATTAAGTGACAAAATCAAATTTATTTAAAACACACCTACGTGCATGCATGCATTCTCTGTAAAACTAAGCAATACGAATCTGGCAATTGTTCCTAATCTATTTCCATTATTTCCAGAAGCTATCTTGAGTTTTCAAAATATATATTCTTGAATTTTTAAATATAGTTTGCTTGTTTATTTTAATACCTATCCATTGTGGGATACCGATAATAAATGGGATAAACAATTTTATACATTTATGGGCTAAGTGAAGGGAAAGTAATAGGAATTATTTAGTTAGCAAATACAGCATTTTTTTCTAGTGGCCTGAAATCTTGAAAATTTTCAAAGGGCTCTCATGTGGGTCTGCTGATGGTCCTTCAAGAGTCTTAAAATACAAATAATAAAATGATATGAATGCAAATTTTAAAAAATTTAAGAGTTTTAACGTGAATGTTTATTATATTAAATAAAATATTTTAAATGCCACTTTGCTATTTGTAAGATATTATATGATCCAAAAGAGTGTTATAAAATAAAAATGAGGGAAAGTGGTCTTTTAGGAGGCTTTTAGCTATTATTACTACATATATTATTTTGATTTCAATTTTAAAAGAATGGCGTAATGGCGTATTATTATTTATTTGTAATAATAAAAGTATATTATGCTAATTAGACCAGATGTCCTTCTGGACGTTCTTCCAGACCACCTTCCAGATGAAGCTGGGCCTACAAAGGAAGTACGGGTCCCGGGTGCCAGAGGGAAGCTGGTGTCAGCAGCTGGAGAAAGGAAGGCCCACTCTTGCAGGAATTTTGTGCACTGGGTCTCTAGTCATATATAATAAAAGGCTAGTATGTAAATCTACCAAATGGTTGAAAGACTAGTTGCTATGACATGCACTGACCACCTGGGGGAGATGCTCAATGCAGGAACTGCCCCCGGTGATCAGTGCATTCCCACAGGGGCAGTGCTGCTCAGCCAGAAGCCCAGCTCATGGCTGGTGAGTGCAGCCGCAGTGGTGGGAGCCTCTTCCACCTCCTCGGCAGTGCTACCGATATCTAACTGACATCCCTTAAGGGCTCCCAGACTGCAAGAGGGCGCAGGCTGGACTGAGGGACGCCGCCCCACCGCTAATCCCCCCCGCCCGAGTGCACAAATTTTATGCACTGAGCCTCTAGTACCAGTGATGGCGAACCTTTTGAGCTCGGCGTGTCAGCATTTTGAAAAAACCTAACTGAACTCTGGTGTCGTATCACATATAGAAATGTTTT
>NW_006289214.1:3801119-3807748 GCF_000327345.1 Myotis davidii
CCCCACTCCCTCCCACTGAGTGCACAAATTTTATGCACTGAGCCTCTAGTACCAGTGATGGCGAACCTTTTGAGCTCGGCGTGTCAGCATTTTGAAAAAACCTAACTGAACTCTGGTGTCGTATCACATATAGAAATGTTTTGATATTTGCAACCATAGTAAAACAAAGATTTATATTTTTGATATTTATTTTATATATTTAAATGCCATTTAACAAAGAAAAATCAACCAAAAAATGAGTTCGTGTTTCACCTCTGACACGTGTGTCATAGGTTCGCCATCACTGCTCTAGTACAGTGGTTCTCAACCTTCCTAATGCTGCGACCCTTTAATACAGTTCCTCATGTTGTGGTGACCCCCAACCATAAAATTATTTCCGTTGCTACTTCATAACTGTAATTTTGCTACTGTTATGAATCATAATGTAAATAACTGATATGCAGGATATATTTTCATTGCTACAAACTGAAAATAATTAAAGCATAGTGATTAATCACAAAAACATTATGTAATTATATATGTGTTTTCTAATGGTCTTAGGTGACCCCTGTGAAAGGGTCGTTCGACCCCCAAGGGGTCGGGACCCACAGGTTGAGAACCGCTGCTCTAGTATATAATAAAAGATATACTATCTCATTTATATGCCAATTAACTTCCTTTACTTAATGTTCATTTGTAAAAGTGGCAAATTTAAAATATATACCATTGGCCCTAGCTGGTTTTGCTCAGTGGATAGAGCCTTTGCCTGTGGACTCAAGGGTCCCAGGTTTGATTCTGGTCAAAGGTACATGCCCCATTTGTGGGCTCGATCCCCAGTTGGAGGAGTGCAGGAGGCAGTCAATCAATTATTCTCTCTCATCATTGATGTTTCTAACTCTCCCTTTCCTTCCTCTCTGAAATCAATAAAATGATTTTAAATAAATAAATAAATAAATAAATAAATAAATAAATGTATACCATTGAACTGGTACATTTTCTTAGCAAATCAACAATCATTAATTCATGCAATATTCCCTGGGTAAACACTAGGATCTCTTAAAGATAAGAATTTAAAGTATATCTTCTAATATTTTAGTGCAATAATGATTAACATTTCAATATTTTCTTCTTTTTGGAGAAGGAATGCTTCTTCTCTCACAAATTAAAGTAAAATATACAAAAATCATGGTACCTATTTCTTCAAATACTTCCCCTTCTTTCCTTCATTCTACCTTTTTTCTTCCTTTTTAGTGAATTTCATCTATCCTCATTGGAATCAAACAGCTTTCTCATAGAGAGGAGTGAGATTCATAGCCAGGTATCTTAGCCTGTTTGCTATGAATTTGGGTTTGTACTTAAATGCAGCCTATCTAAATACTATGTGTGAACATATTTCTAAACTGGGAAAATCAAGTGAGTGATGTATCTTTAAAAGTAGATATTTTTAAAAGAAATTTACTTCAAGCATTATTCAAGTTTTTCAGATAAATTTTAGTCAATTTCTGTGACCAAAAAATAAAATCTTTCACCCAGAAAGACGAGAGATGAAGTTATTGTTCTGCTTCAACTAAATAAGGCTTTGGAATTTCACCTCACCCATTAATGGAAAAGGTTTGTTTGTTTGTATAGTATTTTGCTTTTAGATTTCTGATAAAGGAATGAGATAATAGAGATATTGGAAAAGAAATAAGGGGAAGAAAGGAGAAATTGAATATGAGGACACCAGTCTGAGAATATTATATCCATTTTCACCATTACAAGCAATGACATAGTAGTTATAAAGCACAAGGTATTTTTTACTATAATTAAGTTGCTCTAGTCTCATTTCCCCCCAACACTCATACACACCAGCACAAATTCTTTAGCTATATTACTAAAATGGGAGCTGAGTCTCTAACTACTGTGTATATTCAAGGATAACCCCTCACCTAAGATCAGCCAACCATTACATTCCATCTTTCGGGCCAAAATGATTATCCAGGGATGGATGTTTTATAAATGACAGACCATTCAGAGCCCTTTGCTGTTTGTTTTTTATCAATCAAATAGTTCTTTTATTTAATCTTTTATGGCTGAGTATTGCTACTTGGAGTTTCCACCCATGGAAAATATATCTGCAACAGGTAACAATAGACCTAACATAGTCAAGCAGAAATGGGAGGCAGAAAGTTGACTTCTGTAGGCTTCCACCCTCTTTATAACAGTTACCTCTAAAATCAAATATTCTGAAGCTAGGGTTTTGTGGATCAATATATTCTACATGTATTTTTGCTTTAGCTAATTATCATTCAGTTCCTATAATTATTTATAATAAAGTGGAAACATGAATGTCACTTTTTAATATAAATTTTATTAAAGTACAGAGTACATTAGAGAAAAGTGCACAACAACATATAATTTAATGAACTTTTACAAAATGAACACAATAGATTAAATCAATCACTTTGGGTGCAGAGTAATTTGAGTAGGTAGATTACTGTATGTATCCTTCTCCTCCAAAGAAAGTAAATGAAATTCATTCTTATATTTGAAGTATGCTGGCAACAACCTTACCTGAGTCCACTCATTAGTTTGTGGATCATAGGATTCCATGGTGTTGAGGTATGTCTGCCCATCATAGCCACCAACAGCGTATAATCTGTCACCGAGGAGACAAACTCCAACAGCATCTCTGGGCATACTCAAAGGAGCCACGGTGGTCCATGTGTCTGTTTTGGGATCATATCTAAAATGTAAAGATAATAGGACATATTCTAACATATTCAACTTTTACTATATGGATGATGCCCACACAAAAGAAAGCCATGAAAAACAAAATTGTGATTTTATTTTTCCTAAAAGCTAAATTTTTTGAGCAGGTGTTCAAGAGCTAATATCCATAATGTCTGGCTCTCTAAACTTTAAGGTATTTAAAACATATATCTATACTCTTATTTATATAGCTGCACAGTCATCTAACAAAATGAGTATGAAAAAAGTTTAATTTTTGAGGAAGTCAGATATGCAAATAACTATTTACCACAGCATAAGTAAAGTGTTATGGTAAAGAAACAGAAGTAATTGTTAAAAATCTGAGAGAAGTATGCAATACTTCACTATTAAAGTATCCATTAAATCAGGCATGAAAGTCTAGCCTAAGTTTGCTATATATAAAAAGTTGTGTAAAAGTACTGACATGTTAATAAAAATGCATAAACAGCTTCCAGGAAAGTGGGTGTGCAGTATGGCTAAGCTTAAGAATGTATGAAAGAGTGCCCAAAAAGGTGCGTGTTTTTTGTTGTTTTTTTAAAAAAATATGTTTTTATTGATTTGAGAGAGGGGGTAAGGGAGTTAAAGAAAGAGAGGGAGAGACAGCAATGTGAAAGAAACATGATCAGCTGCCCCCTGCACAGCCCTTACTAGGGATCCAGCCCACAACCTGGGCATGTGCCCTGACCAAGAATCTAACCAGTGACCTTTGGGTGCACAAGAGGATGCTCAATCAACTGAGCCACACCAACCAGAGCAAGGTGTTTTGTGATCAACTTATGGATGTTTGGCTCCCAGAGTTTGACTCCCAGCAGGTGTTTTGTGTTTTCTCAATAGGAAAATAGAGAGCCATTGAAACTTGGGAAAATAATTACAGCATGAACAAGAACTATATTTTAGTGACATAACTCAGGATTTTCCATAAGAGAGACATTGGTAAATCAAAAGAATGAAATAGAAAATATAAATTATTATTGCTTAATTTAAACCAAAATTAATCTAACTTTCAGAAAGTTTGATTACCATATAGTAAATATAAATATTTTATATTTTAGGGTAACAAAAATCTGAAGAATGCTTTAGTTAATGAGCTTTACTTCAGCAAAAATAAAATGAATTCTTAAAACACCTCTTTGCCTTTAATTTGCCACTATAGGTTCAAATACAGGAACAAGAAAGCTACTAAGAAGTAAAAACTCAGCAGCGTAAATATAAAGGTGTGGGGAGGCGGAAGCTGAGTGGAGGTGGGCAAATAGGGGGAAAATGGTGACATCTGTAATAGTATCTGTAAGGACAGCAAATAGGCCTTTCTTTTTCATTGCTGTGGCCTTGACAACTTATGAGAAGCACCTGGTAATTAAACTCCAAGATCGTTGACTCCTCTGTTAAAACTAAAGGATAAAATAAGCTACTCTCAAGGCTACATTCTTCCATCCAACTCCTCCCTGCTGTTTTAAGAGCTTCAGAATAATTTGCTCCTCCTCATCTTCTCCTTCCTTTCCCTCTCCCCTTCAAACAGATTTCCCTTTTGAACTCTTTATAACTTTTGGTCTAAGCTTGTTTTACAGGTTTGGAAAAATACTGATAAGGCACCTCCTTAGAATATCTGCTGGACTGTCTCCTGGAAAATAAACTGTAACTTTCCAAGACAACCCTTCTGGTGTCTGCTCAATTTCAACACCCTTCCCCTCCCTTCCTTGTTGCGTAGCAACTACTGAACAATGCAAACTCCCTTTCTTCTCTGCCCTGTATTGACTAGCAATATTTGGCTCTTTACTCCCTTGGAAAAGAAAATAAACTTCCTCTCTGCATCTTTTCTCTTAATTGTGAATTCTTTCACAGCCCATGTCACTGAGCAAGCCTTAACAGTGTCAGCAATAAGATAAGGGGTGGGGACTGAATGAAATTTTTTGTTGTTGTTTTTTGTTTACAAACACAGCAAATATACTCTGTCTTTCTGCTTCAAAAATGTTTTTCACTAATTGAAACTTTCAACCCACAAACTCTTAAAACAAAGAAACAAACACAAAATAAACAAGCCAAAAAAACTCACCTATAGTTTATTAGAGATAAAGAAGGTTGTTATAACAAATGATTGGAAGGACCCCAAGGATCTGTAATTTATATTTTATAGAGAATATTCATGTTACTCAAGATATTACATGCAATTACACTCCTTGGTTGAAGAAGTTGGGACAGCCTATAAAATGAGAGACTGGTTGAATGCTTGCAAAACCAGGACCACCTTAAAGCACAGGCTATCTAGCAAATAAAAATGCAATTTTACATACAGCAATTAATAAATGCAACCATCACAAAGAGACACAGACATATATAGACACACAAACACAGACACAATCTATGCCATCATAATCTTCTTTACAATATTTAAATTTATAACATGGATATTTTGACATTTGTAAATATATTTTTAATGAGGACCAAAAATAAGTAAGTAGAGAAGAAAAGACACCACAAGGAGTTAAATAGTACAATCTATAAAGTAGAATATGCACAGGATAACTGAGTTTTTCAATTAAAAAAACAACAGTAATAATAAATAAATAAGAAGTAACTGTGAATAAATTAAATGTGACTTAAAAACATAACAAAATAAGTGGACCTTATTTGGATCTCAATTTAAACAGACCAACTATTAAAAGATGTTTGAGACATTTCAGAAATTTTAATTTGGGGCATCAGAGTTTAATAAAGACATTATTGAAGTTTCTATTAGTTGTGATAATGACATTGTGATTATGTTCAAATATAATGTTATGATTATTTTATTCGCTTGTTTCTGGGGCAAAATCAGAAATATATTCAGCAAAAACGACATCTTAAAGAATTTATTTAAAATAACGCTAATGAAAAAGGAAAGGACAGTGAAGGTGAATGAATGAAACATAAATGACAGATTGGTGGTGGTTGTTAAAACTGGGTAATGAGTATAGGGGAATATATTGTTTTGTTTACTTTTTGTTTGTTAGGAAATTATTGTTGTAGATATAACTTTAAAAGGAAGAATGTATAGTATACTTTAATTTCAGTGAACAGTGAACATTCTTTTATTTTATTCATTCTTCAATAGAATCCAATCTGGCTTTTGTCACAATCAATTCACTTAAACTGCTTTTTCTGAAGTCATATTTTAGTCCTCAATTAATTTTTATTCAGCACTATAGAATTCTTTCCAGCAGCTTGTCTACAAAGCAGACTTAATTTATCACTTTGCAAAAAAAGCAGAACTGAGAAAACAGCTAACAGTAATACACTAAGCAATAATAAATGAATTTCTGAAAGCTTACAAATCTTCAAGTGAAATTCAAATATCAAAACAATTCTCAAATACTCATATTCCAGGATAAAGTAAGAACACACTAGGGTGTTCAATACACTTTAAAGATAATATCCTACGTTTAGAAATAGATATCATTTCTTTTATATTTTACAAACATTCCTGAAGAGAATTTTAAAAATCTAGTGCATTCTTTTATAAAATCTAAATCTTTGAATTAGTTGTACCTCTCATTAGTGGTAGGTAATATACTTTACATGTGTAATACAATCTTTTATAATTAATAAATGGCAATGCTGATTATATTTAAATTTATATATTGTTAGAAAAAACAAACCAAAACAAAACAAAAACCAAGTACAACCTTCTCATCTCCCTAACAAATGCTCTTTACCTGATATTTAAAAAGTAATCCCATAAATTCAAAATTACCGTATTTGCCGGCGTATAAGACGACTGGGCGTATAAGACGACCCCCTAACATTTCCACTCAAAATACAGAGTTTGTTATATACTCGCCGTATAAGACTACCCCCTCTTCCGCACACCTTCCACACACCAAATAAAAGGTAAAACAATATCAGATTTGATTTTAACATTTTAC
>NW_006289214.1:3808068-3809271 GCF_000327345.1 Myotis davidii
AGGTAATCCCATAAATTCAAAATTATCTGCTAATAATTATATTTTTTCACATTAATAACTTTAAATTGATTTCCCTGTATTCAGAGTTTTATAAGTTCACCTCTCAGCCTGCAGATATACAAGATTGCTACCCCAAAAATGAAACAAATATTTGTTTGTTTGTTTGTTTGTTTGTTTTAGCTGAGGGAAGGATTCACAGATATATAAGCATTTTTCAAACAATTACTAATAGTGAACTCTGTCTCTGTTATTTCTGGTTTTTGACAAGATTTAGTTCTAAGCATTTAGGGAAGCGGGTCTCTGGTTTCCTGTTCATCAAAAAGAAAAATGTAAAGGCAGGGGCTGCCTTTTATATTTAGGCTCTCTTCCTTTCCTATGTTTCACCTTGGCCTCATGGTCAGAGTATGAGCTCTGCATCAGGAACTCTATTAAAGTTTCTAGCCCTCAAGCAAGAGAAGCACTGTATACATACACTGTGGCCAAAATTGGCTGCAAAGTGAACATTTGCTGAAGGCATACAGCAGTTAGAGAAGAAAAGTTAGTTTCTCATTGAAAATCACTATTGAAGTTTTTCAGGTACCTTTCATTTTCAAACATGGTCATTTCTAAAGTTTAAGGATAAGAATCAATCTTAAAATATTTAAAGGGAAACTTTTAAATATAAAAGCATTATTTTGATAACAAATATAATTGAAAATATCCATTTTCCTAAATTTATACAGCTAATTTTCAGCTAGAAAGCAAATTAACAACACAGAAATGGCGTGTAGCCAGGTAGGTTTTCCTATTAAATAAAAACAAGTAAGGAAGCAAAGAAAAAGTAAAAGAAAAATAAAATAACTGAAAGAGCAGTCTTTAGATTTCTAGTAAAATAATTATGCAATCTATATTTGAATTGATTTTAATAAATTATTTGTGGAAAAGATGGAACAGACATCATCCGGAACCACAGGAAGGCTGGATGAGTGGAAATTCTACAACTAGAAGGAAAGAGAAAAGCATACCGAGACTCAGAGGAGGCGCAGTGCGGAAGTAAAATACTAAGGTACAGAGGCACATGAGGAGCGGGCTGGCGGCTGAGGGCTCTGAGCTCCAGTTCCGGGTGAGTCTCTGGGGACCCAGAGTCATACTGGAGAAGCGGGACTGTCTGGCATAGGTCGGAACTTGAGGGCAGCTTTGTCTTGGAGGGGCTTGCAGCAATTG
>NW_006289214.1:3809516-3811761 GCF_000327345.1 Myotis davidii
AGGTTCGAGCGGCTGGGCTTTCACTTTTCATCCTCTGCGACTCTCAGGCGTACAGCACGCAGGCGCGCCACCTGTCCCCATTCCAGCAGGAGCGCCTCGGCTTCCCAGGTGTGCAGGTGGCCTGGCATCAACCCAGGCACCCCCCCCCCCCCCCCCCGCCCCAGAGTGCACAAATTTTTGTGCACCAGGCCTCTAGTCCCATATAATAAAAGCCTAATATGCAAATTGACCAAACGGAGGTGACAGGCGGCGGCGGTGGGGGGCAGGTGGGCGAGTGGGCAGCTCCAGGCTGGCCAAAGCGGGTGCCAGTGGAGGCCCCCCAATCGCTCTGCGGAAGGGAAGCCTGATTGGCCCTGATTGCCAGCCCAGCCTAGGGCCCCTACCCATGCACAAATTTCATGCACCAGGCCTCTAGTATTTCAATGTTTGACTATCAATTTTTGTATTAATTTTACTTCCAAATTTGGTGAGTTTTTATTATAATGGGTTTTTATTTTTTTAATATATTTTTATTGATTTCAGACAGGAAGAGAGAGGGGTTGAAACTCTGTCAGTGATAAAAGAGAATCATTTATTGACTTCCTCCTGGCCTCTTGCACTCCCACACTGGGAATCGAGCCAGGAACCCCAGCATGTGCCCTGACCTAGAATAGAACTGTGACCTCCTGGTTCATCGATCAACACTCAACCACTGAGATATGATGGCCCAGCAATGGATATTTCATTTTATCATTACTTTTGCACTTATTTATATGTTTATTACTCTATTGAGTTATGCTGATTAACTTTTCTATTTTAAATTAATCTTGTATTTGTAGAATAAACTCAAATTTATTGAGATATACTCCTTTTTATTTCTATCTAGGTTTGATTTGCTAATTTTTCTTTTGTATGTTTGCATCCATTCTCATGAGAGAGTTTAGTCAGCATTATTTTTTCTATTGTTTCTTCTTATATAATATTTATAAAATTATGTTTTTCTATAAATTTGTTCATTTCAGCTAACAATTCAAATAATGATATAAACATATATAAATTCTCTCTTTATATAGTCTGCATAATATACAGTGAAGTTTGCTTTTTTATTTCTTTATAGTTACTTTTTATCTTTTTCTTGATAACCTTGTGAGTATTTTATAAATTTTATTGCAAATATTCATAAAAAATAATTTATTTTTCCTGTAAACTGACATCATAATAGGTATCATGAGATTATCAAAGTGACTTTATAATTATTCTTAATATCTATTTCTTCTTTAAGGTTTTCTTGGGATTTAGGACTCTTTATTTTTATTTAAATCATAGGATCACATTTTCAATGTTTATACCCACAATCACAATCCACAAGTTTTTATAATTTAGTAAGGACTGCATTATACCTATAGTATAAATTCCATTTAGAGTAGAATTCACCTTCTTATAATTTTCAATCTTCTAATCCATAAGAAAGACATTCCCTTCCATTTATTTAAAACTTAAGCTTTTCTCAATAATGTTTTATTTTCTCTTTAGTATTTATTGCTAGATATTTTAAACTTATTTCAATGGTATTTTATAAATTTTATTGCAAATATTCATAATAAACAACTCAGGCTTCTTTTAAATCCTCTCTATTGCATGTTTTCTATTTCATTGATATGTTATCATTATTATTTCACTCTTGTATTTGTTGTTTTATTTTTAGTGTAATTATAATTTCTTGAGATTGAAGCTAAAATTTTTGCTTTCAGATTTTTAATTTGTTAAATAAATGAACTTAAATCTATATATTTATTTGTAAGAATTTTTAGCTACATTTCACAGAATTTGATATATCATATCTTCATTGCTACACAATTAAAAATATTTTCTAGTTGGAGCCATGTACTATTTACAAGGGTATTGCCTAATTTCAAATTGTTGAGCATTTGAAAAAAAAAAATTTCAATGGTAATTTTATACATTAATTTTGTTATTTATTGCTTACATGTAGAAATACACTTAATTTTATATATTGACTGTGTATATAGCAACCTTATTAATTCACTCATTAACTCAAATAGTTTCTGCTTAGATTTTGTTTAGATTATCATTAGATATTTATCATGCAAGCTTGAATATTGACAGTTTTGCTCATTCCTTTGCAAGTGTTATTTTCTTTCCCTTTATTGCCTTACCAATTGTTAATTACTCTATTAAACTGTTGAAGAACAATTGTATTGACAGGAACTTTGTTCTCAATCTAATAAAAACTTCAAAATAATAT
>NW_006289214.1:3814022-3814356 GCF_000327345.1 Myotis davidii
CACTGCAGGTAAAATTTTTATAAAGGGAAGAGAAGAGATAAATCCCCTTACATAAGAATCTCTCTATATAAAAGGCTAATATGCAAAATGTGCCCTTGGGAGTTCAACCAAGAGACCAGGAGTTCAATCGCTCACTATGACCTGTGCTGACCACCAGGGGCCAGTGCGGAATGAAGGAAGGCCCCAGCTGGCAGCTGGCAGCTGGGGAAGGGAAGCCCTGATTGGCCCTGATTGCCAGCCCAGCCTAGGGCCCCTACCCATGCACAAATTTCATGCACCAGGCCTCTAGTATTTCAATGTTTGACTATCAATTTTTGTATTAATTTTACTTCCA
>NW_006289214.1:3814753-3818828 GCF_000327345.1 Myotis davidii
TATTTTCTCTTTAGTATTTATTGCTAGATATTTTAAACTTATTTCAATGGTATTTTATAAATTTTATTGCAAATATTCATAATAAACAACTCAGGCTTCTTTTAAATCCTCTCTATTGCATGTTTTCTATTTCATTGATATGTTATCATTATTATTTCACTCTTGTATTTGTTGTTTTATTTTTAGTGTAATTATAATTTCTTGAGATTGAAACTAAAATTTTTGCTTTCAGATTTTTAATTTGTTAAATAAATGAACTTAAATCTATATATTTATTTGTAAGAATTTTTAGCTACATTTC
This sequence comes from Myotis davidii, assembly GCF_000327345.1. NCBI lineage: Eukaryota > Metazoa > Chordata > Mammalia > Chiroptera > Vespertilionidae > Myotis > Myotis davidii. Next base: position 3,815,055 of record NW_006289214.1, read on the forward strand.
ACAGAATTTCATATATCATATCTTCATTGCTACACAATTAAAAATATTTTCTAGTTGGAGCCATGTACTATTTACAAGGGTATTGCCTAATTTCAAATTGTTGAGCATTTGAAAAAAAAAAGTCTTTGTTATTTATTTCTAGGTCAATTCCCCTGTGATCAGAGAACATGCTCTGTGAAACTTCAAGCTTTTAAAATTTATTGAGGTTTATTTTATGGCCAGAAATTGTAATTTTGGTAAATATATTATATGAACTACAATTAGTGTTTTTTCCAAAAAAAAAACCTATATGCAATAAACTAAAATGTGGAGAGAAAATTATTTCCATTTCAAACATGCAATTATCTACCCTAAAAAATTATTAGAATTATCTTAGAAGAGAGTTGGCTTGACAAAACATAAATGCAAGGAAGCCTATCATTTTCTAAATAACTTGTTCAATGCACCCCACTTTTGCACCACTGCAGGTCTGCATGGCTCTTCTGCTTCTCTGGGCCTAGCTGGAGTGGTCTTAGAGATTCCTCACTCTGTTGTAGTCAGTAGACCATAGAGTCTTTCGGTGCTCCTATTTCCACCCACCAAGGGGCCTACAATGGCAGTGCCACCTGACAGAGTGGGATGGTGGCAAATCAGACCTGGGGGACTGGCTTAGCCAAGGCTGAGAATGGATTCAGATTACATGACCTCTGTGTCTTCTCAGAAAAAACAGAGTTAAAGGAATATTTATATTTATATTATTTGCCAAGTGACTCACAAATATGATGAATATTTATCTGATTTCAGGATGAAAAATTACTTTTAAAATATAAACACAATTGTAAATTGTTACTTTGCAGGCTCCTTCATAACGAAGCCGGCCTCTTAGTGTCATGTCTTTGAGAAGCTTCACTCCACCCTAAAGGTCTCTGGCATGGGCCAATGCAATTTTATCAAGTGCGATGGAAGCAGAGGCTGATGAATCATTGCGTTGAACACCTGTCCTCTTTGAGATCCCTCCTCTTGAACTCCTTTACCTTGGAACCTCAGCCACCACTTGGTGGGATGTCCAAGCCACAAGGAGAGTCCAGGAGAAGAGAACCACAGTGCTCTGAAACCCTTGGCTAAGCTCTCAGGTGGCAGATAGCCCTAATGGCCAGCTCGCTGAGAGAACCATTTTGAGTATTCCAGCCTTGTGGACCCCCAGATCACTGCAGAATCAGGCAACATCATCTCGAGTAGAATAGACTAACTGAACCCAATCAACACAGAATCATGAGAGAAAATAGATGGTTATTTTAAGTCACTAAGATTTTGGAATTATTTGATAGAACTATATCATCCAAACGACAGTAAACAATTTCATGAATAAACATATATTTACCTTAAAGAAACCTAAAATATCTGAATATAAAGCCAATATTGGAAAACATTTGTTAAATATATGATATACATTTGGCTATCATATCTATATCTAAAATCCTATATTTGTACAGGATTACCTATACAATAAAGAGGTAATATGCAAATTGGCCATCACTGCAACACATAAGATGGCCACCCCCATGTGCTCAAAGATGGCCGCCCCCATGTGGACACAAGATAGCCAGCAGGGGAGGGCAGTTGTGGGCAATTAGGACAGCAGAGGAGGACAGTTGGGAGGGACCAGGCCTGCAAGGGAGGGTAGTTGGGGAGGACCAGGCCTGCAGGGGAGGGCAGTTAGGGGGGGCCAGGCTGGGAGGGGAAGGCAGTTAGGGGCAATTGGGGCGGCAGGGGAGTTGTTAGAGGGTGATCAGGCTGGCAGGCAGGTGAGCGGTTGGGAGCCAGCAGTCTTGGATTATGAAAGGGATGTCCGACTGCCCATTTAGGCCCAATCTTAGTGGGATTGGGCCTAAACGGGCAGTTGGGCATTCCTCAGGGGGTCCTAGATTGGAGAGGGTGCAGGCTGGACTTAGGGGCACCCCCTCTGCCGTGCACGAATTTCATGCACAGGCCCTATAAAATAAATAGAGAAAATAATTTTCTTGTATTGTTAGTCCAAACTATAGAAAAAAAAAAAAGAAATGCCATAATTCCTTGTAGGATTTAAAATCAGAAGGCCCAATTCATCGGACAATGCACATTAATCCATCCATTGATTTTTTCAGTTAATATGGTTAAGCATTTCTTATATGCTATCCTCCTGGGACATAGAGCCTAAAGGTATAATTGGAGACAGGCAAAGAAACAGACTGCAATTTGGCTAAAATTTAACCTTCACTACAAGGCATATTTTAAAACAGCAAAAGAATCAAATATAGACATCAGTTTATGTAAATAAATAAATGTGGCAAAGTTGCTGATGAAATTGCTTTATTTTATCATCTTTATCCTGATTTTTCAAGTCATCTGCCACAACCACTGGCTAAGTTAAAAATGTAAAAACTTTAAAAGTTGATAAGAATCCATAATTTAAATAGAAAGTAAATCCCTCCTATATTACCTCTCTTCATTTCTTAGATATGCTAAAATTCTTAAATTATGTTTGAACTAAAATCATAAAATGATAAATTAAAGGAAAGGAAATAATCCAAAATTTAATTCTTAACTTGTATATTAATGTTTTGGTAATTTTTAAAATAATTATTTAATTAAATGAATAATGTATTTATCCCTGCATGCCTGAGAGAAATTTTTAAGTTATTTCATTTTTAACAAAGATATAAAGATGATAAAATGCTGTTCGATGTCTTGACAATAATATAGGGTGCCCCCCAAAAATGTATAAACACTTTAACAGCTGATAGCTATTAAATGAAAATAGAATGTATTTTAAATAAACACTGTCTTTATAATTATTCAAAGTACCAGTGGCCCAGTGCACCAGTGGGTTCCCTCGGCCTGGCCTATGGCGATTGGGCTGAAACCAGCTCTCTGACATCCCCTGATGGGTCCTGGATTGCGAGAGGGTGGTTCTTGGGTAGCACACCCTGGAATCAGGCTCCCTCCTCTCTGGGTCCAAGTGCATCACCCAAGAACTGCAGCTGCCAATCACCACAGCTTGGCAGCTCCTGAGCTAAATGTCTTCCCCAGGGTGGTCAGTGCATGTCATAGCTACCTGTAGGAGCATCTGCCCCCTGGTGGTCATTACACATCATAGCTACCTGTCATACAGTCAGATGGTTGAACGGTTGCTTAGGCTTTTATATATAGAGATGTATATACATTTTTGGGGACACCCTGTATATTAAATGCTGTTATTTTAGATGACATTTTCTGATATGACTGGAGTAGATTTTAGTAGAATTTGAGTAAAAGTTTCATATTTATTGCAAGTACTAAAAATCATCTCTCTCTATATATACACACACACATATATATATATGTGTGTGTGTATATATATATCACTATCTATCTATCTACTTATCTATCTAGTAATCTATGTAAGCACTTATTTGCAGTATACCTTAAGATGTTTTTCCTTGTAAGTAATTTGAGTACTGTTCTTCTTACTGTCTGAATGATTCAATAAATTCTTTGTTGAATGATTACTCTGTGCCAAAGATTGTGCCAACTATAGGAACATGGGCATAGACAAGCAAATCTTGATCATTATCAGCACATAGAACCTAGTTTAGTGAAAAAATTCATGTAAAACAAATATTTTTTATTATAACACTAGAGGCCCAGTGCAAGAAATTCATGCACTTTGGAGGGGGTGTCCCTCAGCCCAGCCTGTTCTTTCTCCAATCTGGGACCCCTCCCAACTGCTCGCCTGCCTGCCAGCCTGATCACCCCTACCAACTCCCCTGCCAGCCT
>NW_006289214.1:3823112-3823960 GCF_000327345.1 Myotis davidii
TGAGCGCTGCTGTGGAGGCAGGAGAGGCTTCAGCCACCACCACTGCCACTACACTCGCCAGCTGTGAGCCTGGCTTCTGACTGAGCAGCGCTCCCTATATGGGAGCACACTGACCATCAGGGGGCAGCTCCTGCTTTGAGCGTCTGCCCCCTGGTGGTCAGTGCGTGTCATAGCTACCTGTAGGAGCATCTGCCCCCTGGTGGTCATTACACATCATAGCTACATGTCATACAGTCAGATGGTTGAACAGTTGCTTAGGCTTTTATATATAGAGATGTATATACATTTTTGGGGACACCCTGTATATTAAATGCTGTTATTTTAGATGACATTTTCTGATATGACTGGAGTAGATTTTAGTAGAATTTGAATAAAAGTTTCATATTTATTGCAAGTAATATATCAAAATTCATACTTAGATTTTATTAGTGTTTAAATGATAAAGTAATATAATTTTCAACTAATATACAAAAAGTTGCTTAATAATTTAGGCCCCTTCAGAAAGTTTTGGCTAGGGAATATATGCCTCAACTACATGTAAATCATTAATATGCAGCCATTGGTGGTGGAAATGGATATTTACATGCAAATAAAGAAATAAAAAATAAAAATATATTTAACTATATGTCTTTCCATCAGTCCATCCAAACATCCAAGCATCTATCCATCCTCCATTCTTCCATCTATTCAACCTTCACTTTATCTATTATCTATTTATCTATCAATAAATCATCTCTCTCTCTATATACACACACACATATATATATATGTGTGTGTGTATATATATATATATATATACATATATATATATAACTAGACATAATCAGGGGGAAAATGAACTGTTATAA
>NW_006289214.1:3824056-3830971 GCF_000327345.1 Myotis davidii
AGATTGTGCCACTATAGGAACATGGGCATAGACAAGCAAATCTTGATCATTATCAGCACATAGAACCTAGTTTAGTGAAAAAATTCATGTAAAACAAATATTTTTTATTATAACACTAGAGGCCCAGTGCAAGAAATTCATGCACTTTGGAGGGGGTGTCCCTCAGCCCAGCCTGTTCTTTCTCCAATCTGGGACCCCTCCCAACTGCTCGCCTGCCTGCCAGCCTGATCACCCCTAACAACTCCCTTGCCAGCCTGATCGATGCCTAACTGCTCTCCTGCAGGCCCGGTTGCTCCCAACTGCCTTCTCCTGAAGACCTGGTTCCCCCCCACCTGCCCTCCCCTGCCTGCCTGATTACCCCCAACTGCCCTCCCCTCCTGCAGGCCCGGTTGCTCCCATCTGCCTTCTCCTGAAGACCTGGTTCCCCCCCCACCTGCCCTCCCCTGCCAGCCTGATTACCCCCAACTGCCCTCCCCCACCAGCCTGATCACCCACAACTGCCCTCCCCTGCTGGCCATCTTATGGCAGCCATCTTGTGTCCACATGGGGGTGGCCATCTTGTGTGTTGGAGTGATGGTCAATTTGCATATTACCTCTTTATTATATAGAATTGATATTTGACACTAATGAAAACTCGTGTACTTTCAGATCAAATGTGCATTATGGAAAGATCCTTCTGGCTACTACACAAGAAAAGATTCTAAGAAGCAAGAGCGGGTATTACAAAGGCAGGCGTAGTAGGTTCCCGTTGTCTTGACACCCCTCTCCTACCAGTTCTCATTACTTGGATGCCAATTTGAGGGTGAAGGTGGTCCTGATCTGTTATTAGGCAGCAGTAGACTGATGCCTTTCAGCATCTTTTCTGATCCATTGTCTGGTTTCTAGTTTTGTTTTTGATCTTAAAGAGTTCGAATTAGCTATTTCTTTGTCTCTTTCTTCCAATACATTTTAAGCTCTATGTAGCACCGTGAAAAATACACCTGAAATATATATTGAATAAGTAAATAGGTGAATGTGATTTTTCTAATGGAGTGCACCTCTTGGGCCTAAATTTCCTAGAACTTACTGCATATTTTGGATATTGATTTTGTCCCCTAAGATGTTGTCCATGGAGTGAGGCTTGGCTACAGAATTAGTTTTCTCTGTTTCATCAACTCTTCTAACGTTCCTGCTCATGCTCAGTCTCTGTCTTGTTACCTCATTTGATTTGAAATGCCAGAGTTCTTTGTGTGTAAGGCAGCCTGACTCTTTACATTTTTTTCATAAATATTACATAAATGTAGTTTAACACCACCATTATATACTACCTTTACATTTCCATAAGAATTATTGTCCTATAATAAAATTTGCCGATCTACATATCCACCCATTTATTTATGTTTAAAACAGCTTTGTACATGACTTCTTGCTATTCCTAATGATTTATTTGCCTATAATTATAAACATTTTTACATCATATGTGCAAAATAATTTTACAGACGTACCTTGATTTATTGGTGATGTACATGTGAAATCATTAATACAGAATATATGTTGTAGAAAGTACAAAAATGCTATTAATCTGCCACATAGTATGAGCTTGAATAAGAATCAGGGTAATGCCATGTGCTTTTGCATTACTTAAGCAGCTTATACCCACTGCACTCCTATAACTTAAAATAGCTATGCTTATTTAAATCTAATTTTGCACCATAAATGTATTCCTAGGCTGAATTATTTATGTCTCTGTTCACAAACAACATTTCAATACATTATACAGTAAAGTTAGAAGAGAATATTTGTATGAAATATCATTTCATTGGTAGCATTTATACAAGGTATTCATGGTAAAAGTGGAGCCTCATCATATTAATTTTCTTTGTCATTTTCCCCAAGAATTTAGCAGTGGAAAATGAGAGAGATAGAGAGATTGAGAGAGGAAGCTCTAGGGGTTGAATTTACCTTTCCTAAATCTAGTTTTTGCAATCCCTTGGACTAGGCATCAGTATAATTTGCACTGTCTCTCACTTTAGCAGTGTCCTTGAGGTCTTACCTTTCTACGTAATCAAGTAGCCGGGAACAGTGATTTGAAGCAGGAGCATCATGACCTCCTACTGCATAAAGGAAACCATCACATGTGGCTACTCCAACACCCCCTCTTCTTTTACACATTGGAGCACACATGTTCCACTTATTTGTATGAGGATCATAATACTCCATTGAACTCAAACATGAACTTCCATCACGGCCTCCAACTGAGTACAACCTAGAAAACACAATTGGAAAACCATGATTTAATACTATAGTATGGATGACAAAATGTAAAAAGAGAAATGTCATTTATAAATAAATTTAAGCACAGTACGAGTCTCAAATATATTTGAAATACTCCTTCACATGGAAATTTTTGTTAGAGGTACTTTATAAATAACTGCATAAGCCTAGAGTTCCCATCATTCTAATATACAGAATACCAGATGAAATTAAAACAACTATAATTTTCTAACCTCAGTTATTTCTGGGATGTTAGGTAGATTTATACTGCTTTTGCCATACTAATTCAATATTTTAATATATCATTTTAATACATATTAAGGAATTATTTAAAATATAGAATAAGATATGTTTACCCCCAATTTTCCTTGAAAATTCCCATAATCAAAAGAACACTGATTATCTTACTTGATAAGCAATTGGTTTGCATTGGCAAATAAATCATGCCCACTTCTTGTGTTCTGTCCCTACTGTTTAGAACACTAACTAAATGGAATTTCTAAGCAAGTATTGTCATAACATCAGCTTCCTTAATCAGTGCTTAACCTATAGCTAATGTGTTACATAGATAAGTCTTTACAGGAAAAAAGTGTGTAGTCATGTTAATCTGACTGAATATTGCTGAAATTTATTCCTTAGTACACTCATTTTCCTACAGTTATTTCATTAATGACAAGTATGCTACATACCTGGGAAAATAAGTGCTACAGCATAAATGATACTTAAATGAGTAAAAATATACTATTTATAATAAAATAGATCTTTTCTATTTGTCATCGCTATGAAAATTTCATCACAGTGAGGTACAGAGTTACATTTATTTATTAATTCACTCAACACATATTTTTCAATGCCTAGGTTATGCCACACACATCATCTAAAGTTTTGCAGATATATCCATGAACAAAACAGGATAAATATCCCTGCACTTAATACTTCTGGAATAAGGGGTAGACATAACATATAAAATAAACACATATATTTCTTTATAAAGACTGGGTGTTGTAGACGTAGATAGAGCAGGGAAGTGGGGTCAAGTGTGCAACGGTAAGAGAGGGATTGTGGTTATAATTTTAAAGATATCATCAAGAAAGTTCTCACTGAGAAGATGATGTTAGCACAAAAATTTGAAGAAGACAATAGTGGTTGGATGTGAATAAAGGAATATCTGCCAGAGAAGATCCAAGCAGACAGAACAAGTGACTACCAAGGTCCAGGAGCAGCAAGGGAGCCAGAGTGGTTGGAGCAGACATTGAGGGAGGAGTGGCAGATGAGGTGAGAGGTAAGGAGTACAGGGTGAACCTCATACAGTTATTTGTAGACATTCACTCTGAGTGAAACAGGAAGCCATAAGACATTTTTTGAGCAGAGGGTGATAATACTTGCTTGGGTTTTAATATGGTTAGATGTTAGGAAATTTTTGTCTTATTAGTGGATATTATGCTTAATATATTGGTAAATAGACAATTGAGTACTTTTCAATTTATAAATAAATGTTCAGGAAGACATTACTGCTTAGAATATAATTTAATACAGGCCTTATATTTACCAATTTATGCTCTATTATATTTTACTAACTCTAAAATATGATGGCTAAACTGATTCAAATCCTGGAGAGTTATTTTTTAAAGCTGTTTAAGTTTCTTTGAATGCCTGCCACAATAAAGTGTTTCTGATTCCCCGAGTGTGCCGTTATGGACATAATGCTTTTTCGCTTGATTACTCAACAAGTTGTCGGCCAGCTCTCAGTCTTGCAACATGTTGATATTAACTAATAAGAGCATTTTGTAGAACAAATATCAAACAATTTAGCCTGCAAAAGCACCCAGAAGTGAAATAATTATTCACTCAGAAGATTTTATCTTCCTAAAAACTTTCTGAAATCTGAACTTCACTTATGTTTTCATTTTACTTATATTGAAGATCTAACTCAAGGGAAGTCTACAATAAGCTTAATGTATTATTATTAAAATTTAACTAAATATTTTTGCAGGAATTTTGCTTTTTGGAAATCTTCTCATGAAGCACATAGTTTATATATAAGAAAAGCATCCCCTCTTTTATCTATTGTTTTAAAGAAATTGTTGACTTTAAGCTGTTTTATTTATTTATACATATAACAGTGATAAATTATGGTATTGCTACATCTGAACTCAGTGTTTCTAATAATATATTATTCCTGTGCAGCAATTTATCATACATTTTCTTTTTCTAAGAATATTAAATATGCTAACATATACAAATATATAGCTAAATGTATATAAAAGTAATGGTAATTAATATAACATATTGCTTATAACATAAAAGTCAATATTGAACCTATTAGTATAGGCTTTTATATGGAAATTAAACAATCCCATAAAGTTTGCTATATCATAATTGATTCTTTAATATAATTACATATATTACAAACCACTATTCATTCAGTCTCTCTTCTATGTAAACCTCCCCTAATAAAGTCTAATAACACCAGGGATTATAGAAGAAAGAAATTTATGTAATGCTTTCATACAAATGACCTAATTTTTGACAGTTTCTTTTGTAAAATAAGTATTTTATATGTCTATATAACTATTACTTTGTAAATGATTTACCAAAGCTAGATTATCAGTGGTTTCTTTCACTTTATATCTAGCCTTTTTAATGCCCTTCATGGTATTATATAGTCTACAGATCAGTAATAAAATTATTGTAACTTTAATAATATAACATAAATTGTTGATAATGTTAGGGAAAAACTAGTTGAAAAGAATAAATAAACCTTTTTTTTCCCCCCTCAAGAACAAGCTGTGAAAAAGAAATCAGAAAACTTAACTTATGTAAAATATATGATAGTGTCCTTTAGGACTGCTTTATGGATCTACTGTTAAAATTAATAAATGTATTTCAGTATTTGAAAAAGACCTTGAAAACTGTGTACTTTACAAATATCTGTTATTAACCACTATCTATAATCCACTTATTTTGAAAAGAAAATTTGCTAAGTGACTAAAATTTTAAATGTAAAAATAAATAACAACAATAATAATAACTATTACTGTAATTACATTAAGTTTATAAAAATAACCAAGGATATAAACATTATATTATAAGCAGCTAGAATAAATGCTAAAAGGTATGCATCAAACTTTATGGACAATTATCAAAGATTATCTTCTCAGATCTTCCCTCACCATCTATTTAAATATAGTGTAGATTGATTTCCTGCTTTGTTACTACAAGGACAAGTTAGATGTTGAGAATCTGAAGAGCGAAGAAGAAACTCTACCCTGACAACATAGGAAGTGACAGCTGACAGTTTCACAGTGAGAAAGGAAATTTGACATTTTAACTCAGAGTTGAAAGATGAGTAGAAATTTGAAAGATGAAGTAAGGAGAAAGCATTACATGTAGGAAAATATTATGAGTAAAGACAAGGGTCATGAAAGGTCATAGAAGGTGACAAATAAAGAGTGGCAGGTATGTCATGTTGATGGAAGAGGTTGTAGTGATGGGAGGGAAAGAAGAGATACAGCTGGTAGAATGAGAAGATTAAAAGGAGAATGAAGGGGGGTGGGGGTGATTATGTGTCCTGCTATAGAGTTAAAACTTCACTCCGAGGCAATGAGAAAAGGGCAAAAAACAATATTCTTAGAGATCATCAAGGTCATAGTTCAGTTTGCTGTGCATATTAACTAGTATTTCCCTTGGAAGCCAAACATTGGCAGGGAATCAGAAATATTCCTTACTTTAGCAAACTCTTGTAGAATTTTGCTGAGTATGGCAAGAATCTAAGTCTCCCCTACTGCTTTCCCTAATGTCTGTGTTTATTCAGCATGCCGAAGAGTTTTACCTAAAGTTTAGCGACCAGGTGTCAGTGTGTTGAAGTCTAGCTGCCATGTGCCTATCTGAGTATCACATATTTACTATTCTAGTAACTACAAAATAGCAGTTGCAGGAAAGAAATCTTGTATTAGGATAGGGGTGAAATGTGTGTAAAGTGGCTTTGTAGGTACTGAGAACCAGGCTGTTCCCATTTATAACTGTGTCATATGTAGAGTCTGACCCTTTGCCATGAATTGTTAAGAGTCTGAATTTAACCCTACTTGGCAACTAACAGATTCCCTACCACAGCTGAAAGAAGACACATGATTCCTGGGTCAGAGAAAAATGACTTTATTACTCACTGCACAATAGGTAGTATGAGCTTCATGTTCATATTGCTGCTTCTCATCCCCCCATGTCCCACCAGACTGATGCAGAGAGACTCGGGTAAATGCTGACACACAGTGGGTTTTTCTCACACTTGAAGGTCACGAGTTTATGAAATATTCTTTAAAAGAGAATGCCAACAAACCTACCCAACTTTTGCTCTGAAGAGAGACATTATTATTCTGGAGAAGAAATAATTCTGCTCTCTGTCCCAAAGAAAGACACTGTTTCTGTCTTCCAAAGCTGTTTGATTTACAAATGCCCTGAATGAGATAGTATGAAAAGAAGTTGCCGATACTTCTTGTTTGGAAAATGTGCAGTAATGCTAAAACCCGATGGTTGAATTATCTATGTACCCTGATGTCCTGATGTCCTAAGGTACCTCTTGCTATCACAACCATAGTTCATGTGGCAGAAAGCCAGAAGAGAGGAAGAAGGAGCACATCCTTTGCCTTTAAGATTTTATCTTCC
>NW_006289214.1:3831185-3832218 GCF_000327345.1 Myotis davidii
GGTTGCTGCTCCTTCATCTCTCATCAATGAATTCAGCTGTGTTTCTACTAGACAATCTTTCCTGATACTACTTTGTCTTCTTCCAGAAATTTAACATTATTTCCAACCTGTATCCCAAGTAAAATTATTTAATACTTGCCATACTTTTCAATAGTGCATATTCCAGGAATGGCTATGAAAATTACATATTCTAAATATTTTAAGGTTTTTTCTGATTAGCCTGTGATATTAATTAGGATTTTGATTCACAATATGGTTACCCAGAAGGTATGTTGTTATTCCGTCCTTTGCATAATAAAAGTGTAAAAATTTCACAACCCCCATAACATAAACGCTTCCAAACAGCTCCCTAGAGCCATAACTCTGTTTGATCCTTTGTGTCCCAGTGAGAACTCTAATTTAGTCCCAAAAGAAGGCTTGCTGATAGACCCTGCTGTCAGAATACTTCACCTCTGCCATTCCGGGAACCTTTTTGTGGAAAGTACTTGTCGCGGTGCCTGATCGTACAGTGAGCAGATGTCGGTAAGCTTACAACAGGTCGTATGCTGCTTTTGTTCCTCTTTCCTAGAAATGTGGATGCATGGGGCAAACTCAGACCGAGACTTGTTGCCATTAAAACATGGCTGACATGCAAGATTGTGTGTTAAAGTTTGATAGAAAATACTTATCTTAATTTATTAGAATGTGCCCATATTTCCTAAAAAGGAAAACAACTCACAATTTTAAATACACAAATTACTTTGGGCCAATTAAGCACATCCCAACACTTGGTAGAATTCAACAACCTAAACCTGATAGAAATGGCCACTTCTATTCTTTTTTTAAATATATATATATATTTTATTGATTTTTTACAGAGAGGAAGGGATAGGGATAGAGAGTTAGAAACATCAATGAGAGAGAAACACCGGTCAGCTGCCTCCTGCACACCTCCTACTAGGGATGTGCCCGCAACCAAGGTATATGCCCTTGACCGGAATCGAACTTGGGACCTTTCAGTCCGCAGGCTGACGCTCTATCCACCGAGCCACAC
>NW_006289214.1:3832372-3833418 GCF_000327345.1 Myotis davidii
GGAAAAGCTGGAGTAGAATGAAGCAGAATGGGAGAATGCTATTGCCTTAAAAAGCATAGGCAGAGAGGAAGTAAGATCTGTTCCCCGCATTTTGAATGTGTAGTCTCTATAGCATCTTGGTCAATGGAAATGTCTTTGTTGATGGAAATGTCCTATATCTGTACTGTCTAAAACAGGGGTCCTCAAACTTTTTAAATAGGGGTCCAGTTCACTGTCCCTCAGACCGTTGGAGGGCCAGACTATAGTTTAAAAAAAAAACTATGAACAAATTCCTATGTGCACTGCACATATCTTATTTTGAAGTAAAAAAACAAAACGGGAACAAATACATTATTTGCATTTGCATGTGGCCCACGGGCCGTAGTTTGAGGACCCCTGGTGAACTATCAAAGCATGTTCAGGGAATCAGAGTGATTCAGTATGTCTGGGGCATAGAGAGACTGTAAGGCCAGGGTAAGAGTGAAGACTGGAGAAGAAGGAAGAGTTCAAAATCAAAAAATATACTGTATTCCAGACTGTGGAGCCCGGTATTGGCTGTGCTCAAACTGGGGACCACAATGAATTATCTACTGTTTCTGATACATTCTAGTACTGAGGCATGATTTATCAAATAATCCCTTTGAACCACTGGAGTACATCTTAGCCAATCCACTATTATAATGGAATTTCTTTGAATAATTATACATTATTCTTCACCAGAGTGATCTTTATAAAATTGCATTGCAACCATGTCACTGCCCTGTTTTAACCTTTATAACAGGGATCCTCAAACTTTTTAAACAGGGGGCCAGTTCACTGTCCCTCAGACCGTTGGAGGGCCAGACTATTGTTTAAAAAAAACAACAACTATGAACAAATTCCTATGCACACTGCACATATCTTATTTTGAAGTATAAAACAAAACGGGAACAAATACAATATTTGTATTTGCATGTGGCCCGCGGGCCGTAGTTTGAGGACCCTGCTTTATAACATCTTTACCTTAGCCGAGTTGTTCTGTGACCTGAGGCCTGCTTTATGTCCAATCTGTTTGGGCCATTCTCTCT
>NW_006289214.1:3833925-3836909 GCF_000327345.1 Myotis davidii
TGGAATCACTAGTGGAGATATCCAGGAGTCACATGACCATCTACAACCAATATCTGTTAACTGTGTAGTTGTATTTTCTTTATTCATTGAGTAAGTTTGTGGCTGTGCTGACATAAGATGATGTAACTGCCACTTAGCATAATCTTCTTATTGGAAGACAGACCAAAATGTTTCATGAAATGGATATAATTTTTCTCTTAAATTCATTAGAATACATGCATTAATTTTAAGCTATAAACCAACTTCTTGTTTTCCCACAACAAATGGTATCATAAATAATCTAAATTCAAGAGGGAGGTTCACTATTTTGATTAGCCTTAATTAGGAAAATTATTCAGAATCACATCCAGAGAAGCAACAGTCAGATTAGAATGACACATTAGAGAAATGTGAAAATAACATCAGAGGGGGCAAAACACACATCAATAGAGATGAGAAAAAACAACTGTCAAAGGATGATGTTGAAACAATTTTCTGCTATGGGTCTAAGTGAAAGGTGACTTTCTAGTAATTATATTTTTTTCTGAGTAAAACAGAAAAACAACAAAAAGACATTAGTAGACAGTCATCAAACCACAGAATTTTTAGGTGATTAAATCATACCTGTGGTGGGGGTGGGAAAAAGATATTCAAATGAGAGTTGTACTATTTTGTTTTAAAGGAGAAAGATTAATTGAAGTATTGTTTCATTATTTAAAAGATTCCATAGAATAAAATTAAAATTTGGGAAAATACACTCAATTAAAAAGTAAAAACTTTAAATACTATCACATTCTGATATTTGGTATGAATAATGCTTTAGAGTGAAACAGAATTTCTTAAGATATTAAATATTCTAGCTGGCCAAAAAATAAAACAAAAAGAAAAGCAACCCAAATGATAAATTCCATGTATAACTAAGTTAAAAGAGGCATTAGAAAAAATTGGATCAACATTGCAATTATAATAATATATGAAATTTATAAAACATTGTCCATTAAATATTTTGTTTATTAGATTTTTATCCCATTTATTTCTGATTGAGTTTGGGGGGATCTATAACAAAACACACATATTTTAAGATATTTCAACATAAAGTATTAGGGATGGAACACAAAGTTATAATGTGAGGTAATTATTAAAAACATAGAATAAGATGAGTAATTTTAATACAGTCTGTTGTATGTATGTGTGTATCATCCTTACAGAATAATGTTGCAAATAAATAAGATAATAAATAGGTAAGGATATTTCTCATCCCTGTTAAGAAAATTTGCTGACCTACCTCGATGTGGGGCTAGGAGGACCAGAAGAGATAAACCAAAGAACTTATATACTTATATGCATAGCCCACGGACATGGGCAATAGGGTGGTGAAGAGTGGGGAGGGGCTGGAAGGAAGGAGGTAAAAGGGGTAAAATGAGAGATTACTGTAATACATCAAGGATAAAAATATATTTAGAACAAAAAAAATAAAATTTGCTGTGTCAATGAGATATTCATCTTCTAAAGAATACAAGAAATGAACCCATTAAGCATGAATGTAAGTGGCAGGGAAAAAATGGCCAATAAGCAGATAGGTTGTTCCTCCTATATAAATATTAGAAAAAGTAAAAAGGCTAACAAAGTCTATACTTATCTATACAAGAATTAAAAAACATTAACATCTAAGAGAAACGTTCATTCCCCTATTGCAAGTTTTACTATCCATGAATAGCTAAGTCTGCAGGACACTTTAAAAAATGAATTTAATGTAGAATAAAGAAAACTTTTATTTATTTATAAATTAAGTAACATTAAATGAAAAAATATTGTAATTTTTAAGAAAAAATAGTCCTACCAAAAAATATAAATATAGGTAGTAAAATGATATTAATAACATATATTCTCTATAACTAAAATGACAATATTAACATAAATTTAAAAATAATTTTTGTGATTGCTATTAAAAGGTATAGCAGAATTTTAAAAATATATTCATAGAGGAGTGGGAAATGGAATGGGCCTAATTCACAAAGAAACAATTCCAGCCCAGTTGGTGTAGCTCAGTGGTTGAGCATCGACCTATGAACCTGGAGGTCATGGTTTTATTCCCAGTCAGGGCACATGCCCAGGTTGTGGGGCATGTAGGAGGCAGCCAATCAATGATTCTCTATCATCATTGATGTTTCTATATCTCTCTCCCTTTCCCTTCCTCTCTGCAATCAATAAAAATATATATATTTTTAAAAAGAAACAATTCCAAGAAATGTCTTTTGCATAACTTACAGATGAGACTAGGTGGAAAGTTGGTAATGTGTTTCAATTCCCTCTTCAGACAAATCTCAGTATAACAAGGAAGCTATAGGAAGAAAACCTCTAACCATTTTTTTTTTTAGATAGCATACCATCACTATGAAATAAATAGGGTGTATATAATTTGAAATCCTTTTTATTTGTAGACAATGGTTTTCCAAGGTAGCAAAGATAGTAAGATTCTGGATTTTTCTTAACTACTACAGTCAAAAGAAAATTACAGGAATGTCTGCAGATATTATTTGATATTAAAGATGGCACTAGCAGAAAGTTTGATAGTTAAAAATATGCTGCAGAAAAGTCTCTTTACCAAATACACAAACAAAATTAACAGGTAGCAATTTGCTTTGGCTTTCCATGATTCTGCTCCACCATTCTTTCCTCATCTAATAGATTTTTAAAATAATAATTACATATACTGAGTGTGAGATAATGAGAAGACTTGGATGCTCTGACAGGAAAAATCACAAGAGTACATGGAATGAGGAAATGAAGCACGATGGAGTATGGCTAAGGGTCTTCCCTTAACATAGAACATCTTACTACTCAAGCAAAGAAAGTATGTACTTTTCAACTTTCCCTTTCTGGGAAAATTTAGTAAACAGTGCTTTCAAAAAAAAATTAAGAAAATATACATTTGGTGATACAAGACATTTTAAAGGTAAGCTGATAAGCTAGCACACTCAATTGAAACAAATGCTTATGAAGTA
>NW_006289214.1:3837120-3846789 GCF_000327345.1 Myotis davidii
CTTCCGGGCGGAGGTGCCTCCAAGCCTCTCCTGGCTCCGGAGGCCGGAACTGCCTTCAGTCTTAGCTCCACAGCTTCGCACCTATGTATGCAAATTAACCGCCATCACAAGACATTTTAAAGGTAAGCTGATAAGCTAGCACACTCAATTGAAACAAATGCTTATGAAGTAGATAGAAAAGAGAGGAATCAAAAATATCATGTAAGAAAAACTAAAATGCAAAAAATTTTGTTTACATTGGAAATAAAATTCATAAACAAAATGTCATAACTGAATTTATGATATAGAAGACAAAATTCCCCAGTTTATGTGGAAAAGAAAATTACCAGGGAGAAAAGGCATTTATGGAAAATTAATCCTACTAAATAAAACACTTAAAATATTTATTTTAAACCTGAAAACAATAGCTTTTTATATCAAATTTTGGGAAATATTTTAGATATATATTATTTTAGATATAACTATTTTAGGTACAATTAAATACTTTTGATTTAAAAAATGAGAGACTACTGACTTACATTTAGTTTTGTTTATTTGGGTGTTTTTTTCATATGGTTTACTACTAAATAGCCATTAAAATGTGAATTTCCAAAAGTTCTTAATGCTACACTAATATTTATTTACAATTTAGGTGACAGAAGCAGTATATATATATATATAGTACTAGAGGCCTGTTGCACGAAAAGATTCATGCAATAGGCCTTCCCTTCCCCTGGCTGCCGGCACCGGTTTTCCTCCGACACCTGGGACCCAGGCCTTCACTCCGGGCGGAGGAGCCTCCAAGCCTCTCGTGGCTCCGGAGGCCAGAACTGCCTTCAGTCTTAGCTCCACCGCTTCGCACCTATGTACATCAGGACATGTGAAGGCGCGTAGGGGAGGGAGGCAGCCAATCAATGTATCTGTGTCTGTCTGTTTCTGTCTCTGTCTCTTTCTCGTCCTCCCCCTCTCCTTCCCTTCTAAAAAGGAAAAATCAAAGAAAAAAATATCCTCGGCTGAGGATTAACAAAAAGTCAGGGCAATTCATTCACCATTTACTGAGTACGTATGGTAAAGGGCTATCAAGCCCAGGAATATTACAATGAATGATGCTTATAAAATATCAACATTTAGTGAGCTTATAAAGCTAGGGATAAGAGACAAAAACAGCCTTAACCGGTTTGGCTCAGTGGGTAGAGCATCGGCCTGTGGACTGAAAGGTCCCAGGTTTGATTCCGGTCAAGGGCATGTACCTTGGTTGCAGGCACATCCCCAGTAGGAGGTGTGCAGGAGGCAGCTAATCAATGTTTCTCTCTCATCGATGTTTCCAACTCTTTTTCCCTCTCCCTTCCTCTCTGTAAAAAATCAATAAAATATATTTTTTAAAAAAGAGACAAAAACAATAACATATACAATTTCAAGAACAGTGAGTAGTTTGGAAAGGTATGCAGTGTTGCCTGTTTTAAATACGATGGCTAATAAACAACTTCATGTGAACAAATTCTGAGATGAAACCTGAATGATGAGAAGGATCCAGGCACCTGAGATTTGCTAGAAACAGCATCTCAGACAAAAAAAAAAAAAAAAAAAAAAAAAAAAAAAAACCACATACACACACAAAAAAAACATACCTTCTGAAGAAAAGAAAACACAAAAGGCCTGAGTTGGCTTAGAAGCTGCCATATTTGAGGCAGAGGTAAAAGGGCAACTTGGCTGATACACAGAGAAAAAGGAGTAGACAGGGGCAAGATCTAGGGGCTCCTTGTAGGTAAAGACATGCATTTTATTCTAATTGCAAAGAGAGCCCTTGAAGAACACTGACATTATTTGCATTCATAAAAGGCTCTTCTGGCTGCGTTAGCAAGTGGACTGTATGGGAATGAGTAGGGAGGCCAGATTGTTAGTTTGAGCAGTTGTCCAGGCAAAGATGTTATTAGCTTTGTTTAGGCCAGGGGTTCTCAAGGTAATGAGAAGGATTGCATTTTGCCATCCCCAAGGACATATGACAACGTCCGCAGACCAGATTGTTAGTTTGAGCAGTTGTCCAGGCAAAGATGTGTTATTCGCTTTGTTTAGGCCAGGGGTTCTCAAGGTAATGAGAAGGATTGCATTTTGCCATCCCCAAGGACATATGACAACGTCCGCAGACATTTGGTTGTCACATTGGCTAGTTACTCTGGGGTCAGAGTAACTAGCACCTAGCGCATATAAGCTCAGGATGCTGTTAAACACCCTCCAATGCGCAGGACAGAGCCTCACCCCCAACAAAAATATATCTGGCTCAAAAAATACGAAGTATTAAGGCTGAGAATTCCTGATATAGAGTAAAAGAAATAGAAATTGTGAAAAGTGACCAGACTATTATATTTAGGAAACAATTATATGTTGGGCACCAAACTTCTTATAGCCTTTTGAAGGCTCATCAGGTAATTTTATCAGAAAGAATATTAAGTTTGCAGATCTTTAGTGAATGTAATTTTCATGAAATGTATTTGATACATCTTTAATCAGTAATTCATGTGAAGAAGTTTTGGTTTCTATTTTATATGAAGAGACAACCAGAAAAATACAGTTTTTCTTGACTTGTCAAGTATCCATGAAGACTAGTTTTTTTTGTTTTTTTTTTAAATATATTTTATTGATTTTTCATAGAGAGGAAGGAAGAGGGATAGAGAGAGTCAGAAACATCGATGAGAGAGAAACATCAATCAGCTGCCTCCTGCACACTCCCCACTGGGGATGTGCCCGCAACCAAGGTACACGCCCTTGACTGGAATCGAACCTGAGACCCTTGAGTCCGCAGGCTGACGCTCTATCCACTGAGCCAAACTACATATGTGTCCTTATCTTTTTTAAAACAATTAAAATCTGAAGATATTTTTAAAAGATTTTTTTTTAATTTCTTTATTGATTAAGTTATTACATATGTGTCCTTATCCCTGCTCTGGTTTCTCTTCAGACCGTATAAATCTTTCGCCTTTTAAAAAGATTTTAATTGAACAATCTTACTAAGAGTTAATTTATAAGAATATTCACTCAGAAATTTTTTTTTCTCAGATAAAAAGGAAAAATCTACTCACTTGCCATTCAGTGCTGCTACACCAACTGTGCTTCGGGCAATTGACATACTTGCAACAAAAGTCCACTGCTGACTCTGGGGATCCCATCTCTCCACTGTATTCAGATAGCTCCAGCCATCATGGCCTCCCACAGCATAAATCGGGCCTTCAAGTACGGTCACACCTAGAACATAGAAGTGAAAAGTGAATGGATTTATTTCACAGTGAAGTTTTAAAAATCAAATTGATAGTAAGCCCAGCTGGGGTGGCAAAGTGGTTGAGCATCAACCCATGAACCACAAGGTCACTGGCTCGATTCCTGGTCAGGCTGGGTTGCAGGCTCGATCCCCACTAGGGATGTGCAGGAGGCAGCTGATTGATGATGTTTCTCTCTCAGCAATGTTTCCAACCCCCCATTCCTCTCCCTCCCTCTCTCTCTAAAAATCAATAAAAACATATTTAAAAACTTGGTGGTAAAATATATGATGTTATTCAGAACAGGCCGTAGATGTTAGGAAACAATTGCAATGCTATAGAAACTGTTTACTAAAGTTTAATCATTAAATTGAAAACATTTATAACCAAAAATAAGTAGTATGACCTAGATGCTTTACAAACTTAAAGAAATTTTCTTATTTATGTCCATGTGAAAAAGAAAATTCTAAAATCAGAGATGATACATCTTGTGCCTCTACGTTGAAGAATATTTTTATACTGCAATTTCAAATACTTTATTACTTTAAGCAATGTTGTATTAATCAAAGTAACATCAATTTGAACAGAGCATAGTATGTACCTCTATGTTATTAAGATTGTCTTTAAATTCTCCCAGTAATCTTTTTCTAATTAAAAAATTCCTATACAATATATATTTTATATTTCTTTATTTCAATGTATGCTATCGATATTTATGCATTCAATTTTTTCTTGCTGAATCTATTTTTTAAGTTAATGAAATATTTCTTCTCTATACAGTGGTGATTCTCACCTTAAAGGTATAATTTTTTTAGTTATTAATGAACCTACATTAAGATTGTTTTTGTTCCAGGATACTGATCTTTGACTTACATGGTTACTTATCCATCTATATTTAATGTAATAGCTGGTTATTTTTAGATTAGATTTTAATGTTTCTCCTATTTCTTCTTTCCATTCATCTTTATTTATTTATTTAAATTTGTCTTTATTGTTGAAAGTGTTACAGATGTCCCCTTATTTCCTCATTGACCCCTTCTAGCCTGCCTTCCCTTGCCACCCCCTGGGCCTTCACCACACTGTTGTCTGTGTCCATGGGCTGCCACCCCTGGGCCTTCACCACACTATTGTCTGTGTCCATGGGTTATGCATGTACACATATAAGTTCTTTGGTTAATTCTCCCCACCTCCTGCCTTATTCCATGTCCCTGGATTTATTTTGTTCATCAGTTTATTTTGTTCTTTAGATTCCACATTCTTAAAGAGTGCCTACTTTATTGCATTTATGATGGTAGATTAAATACAAAAGCCATAGTATATTACTGGTTGATAATTAAGTTAGTAAATTTTAATTATTATAAAAGTAAAGTGGTCAGTATAATCCATCTTAGAATTAGTTATTAAAGCTGTTTTGTTAAGATCTGCAAGCAGGACAAAAGCATAATTGTAACATATTCTTTCATTTTCAAAACTTATATTCCTTTCCCAAACAACTCTAATAGTTGAGTACGAACTATATATTCCAAGGATTGTATATTTTAGTAAACCAAATTTGAAAACTATTCAAGTTTACTTTAAAAATATTCATACTTTATGCTTACAGATTATAAAGAAAGATATTCATATAGATTACCACAGGATTTCTGAATTCTGGATGCCTCACAATGTGATTTGCATGTTTCTTGCAGCTGCGATGATTCCCTTGCAGAAAGGCCTCATTAAATGACGTGAATAATTGGACCAGAATAATTTGAAAATCAGAGTGATACTTCAATTTCCTCCTTGTGCTTACTAAAAATATCTTTACAGATGTAGGAAAGCAAGGCCAACAATGCAAAAAAATATTTTTCTGTGCTATATTCATGTAACAATGTTAAACCTGCATTAAAGCATAATAATCTAATGAAAACAATAGAAATATCTAAAGTCTTTTTTTTTATTCTCATCTGAAGAGGATATTTTTTTCCATTGATCTTTTAAAGAGAGTGGAAGGTTGGAGGAGGGGCGGGGAGAGAGAGGAGAGAGAGAGAGAGAGAGAGAGAGAGAGAGAGAGAGAGAGAGAGAAGAGAGAAACATCAACTGGTTGCCTCCCACTTGGGCCCCAACCAGAGCTGGGGATCGAATCCACACCCGAGGAATCAAACCCATGACCCTTTGGTCCACAGGCTGACATTCTAACCACTGAGCAAAACCAGCCAGGACTCTAAAGTCATTTTTTGTGTCTCTAACTTAATAATTGTATAATTTCCTCTGACAAAAATTTGTAAAATTTATTTTTGATGTTTATAGTTACCAAACTTTTTTAAAATTTATATAATTACTTATATATTTTATACAATACCACAGATATTATTTCCCTTGATAATTCTGCAGTAAAATCTCTTTTAGAACTTTTCTGTATAGCTTTCCTTCAAGATAATTCAATGAAAGTAGCAAGCTATCCCACACTTTTAGGTAAGACAGCAAAAGTTAAAGGTAAGCACTTTCCATATAGGTTTTAGTTGCTAGTAATATTTTTTATGCAACCCTACAAAGTATCCCACCCTTGACCTACTGAATTAAGATCTTCATTTTAAGAAAATGCTCAGGTAACATGCATATTAAAGCTTAAGAAGTACCAGTGGTCTCCGAAGTGGGGGACCTCTTTCTCAGAGGGTGCACAGTGCTATACTCTGGATATGCAAATAATAAATTAGAAATTATATTGTCTTATTATTTAATGTGTACCTTTGCATGTTTTATAATAATTGTAGTTTTAAACATTTAATATATTTTTATAATTAATAAAAAACCTGTTGGAGTAAATAATTAATTTATGAAAAATCTATTGCTGTAAAACTTGTTTACCAATAATCATGCTCATACAAAAATGTTGGAGACTATTTCTTAGCTAATCCCTTGCATAGCTATCATATTAGTACATACTAATTGCAGGTAAGGTGAGTTTTTGAATCAAAACTAAAATTGTTTTATAATTAGAGTCAAACCCTTTCTACAGAATTTTTAAAAGGCTAAACACTTACCTTTGATTTCTGTATTATCTATGTAGCAGTGACTGATAATTTGCACTCACCCTGTTTTTTCTTATCCTATCATAATAAAGCCACTAATTTTTAAGTGGTCGCATAGCTGCTCAAAAAAAAAATGTAAAAAAAGTTACAGAAGAACAATTAAAAAGCCTGTTGCAGACTGTTATAATTTATAATCCTTGGTTCCGTGATGCTCGAACATTAGACTTTGATCTCTGGGAGCAAGTAGGTAGGAATTTAAAGAGAAATCAGGCCCAGGGAAAACGAGAGCCCTTGTCATCTTTAACTATGTGGGCTCTTGTTCAAGCTGCACTATGCCCACTTTATATTGAGGATCAAAAGCCTACAGAATGCAGGAGGCCTTACCACTGCCCCTTCCTTCTGAGGTAGAGCCTGTAACACCTAAGGCCCCGTCATCAGAAGAAACCCATCCCGATTCTCCTCCTCCGGTGGGAAGGCTCATGAACTAGATCCCCAGTTATTGGATCATGTGACAGCCAACCTATGTTAGAAGGAGAGCTTTTGGCGTGTGCAGTTATGCAAGATCAGCAAGGTAATCGGATTCATGAGCCACTCTCCTTTAAAACCTTTAAGAAATAAGGAAAAGCGTTAGAGAAAATGGGGCTAACAGTCCATTTGCAAAAGGACTCCTTAATGTCTTGTCTGGAAATTGCC
The DNA here is from genome assembly GCF_000327345.1 of Myotis davidii. Lineage (NCBI taxonomy): Eukaryota > Metazoa > Chordata > Mammalia > Chiroptera > Vespertilionidae > Myotis > Myotis davidii. Next base: position 3,844,055 of record NW_006289214.1, read on the forward strand.
ATTTGAGGCCTTGGGACTGGCAGATTTTGGCCAAAACAACTCTGGACGCCAGTCAATAGTTATTACGGAGAGCAGAATATGATGAGATCTGTGAACAACAGGCTGTTTGTAGGTGTTCACTGGCGACCGCACCTGGGAGCCCTCTGGGCCACAGTCTGGCTGTAAGTCCCAGGCACTTTAAGACATCTTCTGAAGATCCATGAAAAAGACTGTTTTATTAAGTCTTGTCTGTGGGTTATGTGTGCCTATAAATATTGTATAGAAGAATGTCTGTTGATTGTTGCTTTATGTCTCTTTGTTGTTTGGTTTCTAATGAGTGTTCTTGTCTGTCTGTAATGTAACTTGGTTGCTGATTGATGTTTTTTGCTTGCTTTCTTATTTTGGTGGGACTTAGTTTTCACTGCACCATTTTATGAACATAGGGGATCCTCTGTCTCTGCTGTTTGGGCTCTGTGCCACTCAGAACCCATTTGCTGTGCTATGTTAGTGTGAGATAAGCTTCGAAGGCTAATGTCCCAACCCACCCTTTTATGAGCACTCATTTATTTACTGTAGGGTTTTTTGTTTCTGTTTTTAAGATCTCTTCTTATATGCAAGATTTCATTTTGTTAGTCTACTCAGAAAGAAAAAAAAATATGGGAAATAATAATTTAAACCCTACAAGTCTTTTTCCTAGGATGATTAGACCTATAGCAGTGCCCTCCAGCAGGCTGCAGAAATAGCAGTGGGGGCCACTTTGATTTTTCAAGAAAAAATAAAATAGAATAGAACTTTCACATTAAAGCCACTAAAGGCTGGCGAGTTATCCCAGTTACAAAATATGCCAAGAAAATGCCTTGGATAATAATAATTGGCTTTAAAATCTCAAAGAGAATAGGTGTGGGTATATCTAGTTTAAATTCATTATTGCTACATTTATTTGTGACTAAATCATTAAGAAGTATTTTGGGAAATGAAAACAAACATGTTATTCATTACTTTTTCTTTCAGGCTTACCTTAGAATTATTTGCTTAAATTTGAAAAAAAAACAACTATTCTAAACATTGCAAAACCCAGATTTATTTATTTTTGGCTTTAATATATAGATAACGTTTAGTATATCAAAGGGGTAGTGAGGAAAAACATGTTTGTTATAGATGACTTACCCTTTTTAACAAGTTTTATACACTTACTAATGAAAACTCTGTTTTAACAATATATCTTCTACTCAATCAAGAAATATTGATCTACACTAACATAATCACTATCATCAATTCATATTAAAATTAATTGTATAAAATATTAGTAGATCAATCACATACTAGTAATTTTAATGGAAGATTTTATTTGCAAAATAGCTTTTACATCGTCTTTCTTTTTGATTTCTCCATAATTTGTCTTATTTAATTTTCACTTTATATATTTCAGCAGCTTTCTAACTCAGTTTACTATCTGCCTATCTGCTTTCTCCAACTGATTTTTGATGCTTCTATGAAATTGAGATTGATCACCCAGTATCAAAAACTAGCCGTGCTCAAAAACTTTAAAGATTTTTCTCTGTAGAGAAAATTTTAAAGAGTAAACTTTATTATAAGATATGTTATTCAATATCTGGCCTTAAACTTTTAAAATTATATCTACCAGGAGAATATTTATAAATTATTCAAATCAGTCTATGTAATACTCGGTGTTTCATCTAAGTTTCATGTAAGCTACCTTTCATGGCATTTCTTAGATTGTACCCTATACTGCAAAAGATCTCTGTAGCATATAAAAATTCTGCCCATCATTTAAATCTTTATTCAAGTTTCCAGAGATAAAATTTTACTTTCCTTACCAAGCTGCAAAAAACAAACAAACAAACAAACAAAAACCCAACTGTTTGGGGGCAGTTTTTAATTATTTTCTGGATTGTATTAAAATAATTTAGGGTTTGTGTCTAAGAAACTGCAGGTTCTGTGAAAATAAGATTTTTTTTCTCTGGTTAATTGTTGCATCTTAAAAAGCACTTAGAACTGTGATTTAGACCTAATGAACATTCAATAAATGTTTGTTCACCAGTGGCATGAGTAGATGAACCATGGAAGATTATAGGAAGAATAAAAGAATGTATTAATTTAGCAAACTAAAGCCTAGAGTAACAAATTGATCTTTTCAGTCATTTGAAATGCAGTATATGATAGTAAAGAATCCCTATAAAGATGTGGAAAGGGTTGGTCAGTAATTTGAAAGTAAATTAAGAGATAATGCTTTAAAAATTTTTCTCTATGAAAAAATTATACTGATTGTTGATTATATTTAAGTTTTAATATAGAGCACAATGCTGAACTAATGGCAATCTATACTAATAAAAGGGTAATATGCGAATTAGACCGGACGTCCTTCTGGACAAAGCCATGGTGGCGGGGCCAAAGCAGAGGCAGTTAGGGGTGATCAGGCTGGCAGGCAGGCAAGCAGTTAGGAGCCAGTGGTCCTGGATTGAGAGAGGGATGTCCAACAGCTGGTTTAGGCCCGATCTCGCAGGGGCTTAAACCGGCAGTTTGACATCCCCTAAGGGTTCCCAGATTACAGAGGGTGAAGGCTGGGCTGAGTTACAACCCCCTCCCATGCACAAATTTTGTGCACTGGGCCTCTAGTCATTTAATAAATGCTTAGAGAATAAATTTCCAAATTATAAAGTAAAAACTATAAATTAAAACTTAGATGTTTTATTTAAAAATATTTCTTTCTGTGAATAGTAAAATGAAACACTTAT
>NW_006289214.1:3847932-3855275 GCF_000327345.1 Myotis davidii
CCTGGACTGGGTATCAAGCCTGCAACCGAGATATGTGCCCTTGACCAGAATCAAACCTGGGACCCTTCAGTCCAAGTGCTAATGCTCTATCCACTGAGCCAAACCAGTTAGGGCTTAATGAGAGTTTTAATGTGAGCTAACAATGTTTTAGGCATTTGTGAGCAGTTAAATGAAATGGGTATGACAGCCCTGGCTGGTGTGGCTCAGTTGGATGGGTATTGTCTTGTTCACTGAACAGTTTTGGGTTTGATTCCTGGTCAGGGCACATGCCTGAATTGTGGGCTCAATCCCCAGCAGAGGGCATGCAGGAGGCAGCCAATCCATGTTTTGCTCTCACTTCTATGTTTCTCCCTCCCTCTCCCTTCCTTTCTCTGTAAAAATCAATAAGAAATATTTTGAAAAAAATGAGCATGACATAGTCTCTTCTAGAAGCTAAGAGACTAAGCATGAAACATGTTTAACTAAATGATTATGATCTACAAAAATGGATGCTAAGCCACACCCACTATGTATCATGAATGCAGAGGAGAGGATAACCAGCATTACTATGGGTGATAAAGGAAGACCTTGTCTAGGGAATGACATTAGACTCACTATTATGGGTTGAGTAAGAATTCTAGGTAGGAAACAGAGGAAGGGTCAATCTGGGAAGAGACAACAGCATGAGCAAAGCAGGCTGTAAGGCAGCTTTGTGTATCTGGCTTGGTAAGATACCTTGTGCGATAAATCTCAGGGTGTAGTAACAGAAGCTGGTTTAGGCCCGATCTCGCAGGGGCTTAAACCGGCAGTTTGACATCCCCTAAGGGTTCCCAGATTACAGAGGGTGAAGGCTGGGCTGAGTTACAACCCCCTCCCATGCACAAATTTTGTGCACTGGGCCTCTAGTCATTTAATAAATGCTTAGAGAATAAATTTCCAAATTATAAAGTAAAAACTATAAATTAAAACTTAGATGTTTTATTTAAAAATATTTCTTTCTGTGAATAGTAAAATGAAACACTTATATTTTAAGAACTTAAAAAAAACACATTTTTCCCATAAAATGATCTGAGTTTTTTTCAGATTAAAGGAATAATTTCTGTATGGTAAACCAAAAAGAAATTACAGTGTAAACTTTCTAAGCTAACATAGTTTGATTTACTCATATAGTAAATCATAGGATTTTTCCAGGGTCATTTTCATTAAAGTTTTTAACAGTAAAAAATTACATAATTGTCATTAAAAAATATATCTAAACAGCAGATAAAACACAATTTCACTGTTGTCTTGACTAAAACAAGTGTCCAAAGGTTTAAAGAAGATATTGTAACAAGTATAAAGTCAAGTCTAACATATCAAGTGATTTCTAGCTATTAAAAAAATACTTTCTATCTGACTTGCTTAGGGATTAATTGTCCCCACATTTGCATGCAGTTTGTTTCTGTTACACATTGACCTTGAGGTGGTATGATTAAAACCCACCCACTAATTATTAATAACTTCATTAGTTAAGGTCTTGTTTATGCTTCTGTTAATTATTAATTATTTCTTCCTTGAACTGAGATTTCTTGACTAAATATATATGTACTTGAATGTCAGGTACTTACAGAAATTGAACAAGTATGATTCTTAACAAGAAACTAAAATATTTTTAAAGGTTTTATCAATATATTAGAGGCCCAGTGCACATGCACCAGTGGGGTTCTTCGGCCTGGTCTGTGCCCTCTCACAATCTAGAACCCCTCAGGGGATGTCAGAAAGCCAGTTTCAGCCCATCCCAGCAGACCAGGCTGAGGGAACCCACCGGTGCATGAGTCTGTGCACCGGGCCTCTAGTATGCATATTAAGATCTTTGGTTAATATCTTCCCGTCTGCCCCCTCCTCTCTTCCCTCTGAGATTCATCAGTCTGTTCCATATTTCCACGCCTGTGTATTAAGTGTCTGCCCCCTGGTGGTCATTGCATGTCATAGCTACCAAACATTCAGACAGTTTAGGCTTTTTTAAAAAAATATATTTTTATTGATTTCAGTGAGGAAGAGAGAGGGAGAGAGAGAATTAGAAACATCAATGATGAGAGAGAATAATTGATTGGCTGCCTTCTGCACTCCTCCAACTGGGGATCGAGCCTGCAACCCAGGCATGTGCCTTCAACCAGAATCGAAACCAGGACCTTTCAGTCCATAGGCTGATGCTCTATTTACTGAATCAAACCAGCTAAGGATATATATACATTTGTAATTGATGACAGTATGCTATACTGATTTAATGAGTTTTTTAAAAAAAATATTTTATTGATTTTTTTTACAGAGAGGAAGAGAGAGGGATAGAGAGTCAGAAACATCGATGGGACAGAAACATTGATCCGCTGCCTCCTGCACACCTCCTATTGAGGATGTGCCCGCAACCAAGGTGCATGCCCTTGACCAGAATTGAACCTGGGACCTTCCTGTCTGCAGGCCAATGCTCTATCCACTGAGCCAAACCAGTTAGGGCTTAATGAGAGTTTTAATGTGAGCTAACAATGTTTTAGGCATTTGTGAGCAGTTAAATGAAATGGGTATGACAGCCCTGGCTGGTGTGGCTCAGTTGGATGGGTATTGTCTTGTTCACTGAACAGTTTTGGGTTTGATTCCTGGTCAGGGCACATGCCTGAATTGTGGGCTCAATCCCCAGCAGAGGGCATGCAGGAGGCAGCCAATCCATGTTTTGCTCTCACTTCTATGTTTCTCCCTCCCTCTCCCTTCCTTTCTCTGTAAAAATCAATAAGAAATATTTTGAAAAAAATGAGCATGACATAGTCTCTTCTAGAAGCTAAGAGACTAAGCATGAAACATGTTTAACTAAATGATTATGATCTACAAAAATGGATGCTAAGCCACACCCACTATGTATCATGAATGCAGAGGAGAGGATAACCAGCATTACTATGGGTGATAAAGGAAGACCTTGTCTAGGGAATGACATTAGACTCACTATTATGGGTTGAGTAAGAATTCTAGGTAGGAAACAGAGGAAGGGTCAATCTGGGAAGAGACAACAGCGTGAGCAAAGCAGGCTGTAAGGCAGCTTTGTGTATCTGGCTTGGTAAGATACCTCGTGCGATAAATCTCAGGGTGTAGTAACAGAGGGAGGTAGCAGACTTTAAAATGGCATGAGGCAGCCCTAACCGGATGGCTCAGTGGATAGAGCGTCGGCCTGCGGATTCAAGGGTCCCACGTTCGATTCCGGTCAAGGGCATGTACCTGGGTTGTGGGCACATCCCCAGTGGGGAGTGTGCAGGAGGCAGCTGATCGATGTTTCTCTCTCATCGATGTTTCTAACTCTCTATCCCTCTCCCTCTCTGTAAAAAAAACAATAAAATATAATAAAAATAAATAAATAAAATAAAATGGCATGAGGCAAACAGTAAATATTAATGAGCTGTGAATATTGCTTTAAGGAGTTTCTTCTTCATAGACAGGTAAATAGACAGATTTGTGTTTCAGAGAGTTAACATCTTTTAGGGAGAAATAAATAAAGGGGAGAGATCAAGGTATATTGACAGTTTTTTATCCATTGTCTTCAAACCTTAAGCAATGAGAATCAACTCCCTCATTTTACTTTTAATAAACCACTTAACTTTCACTTCCCATCCTAAATCTTTTAGGGAGATGCAGAGAAGTTAATAAATATTTCATAAATTTTTAGATGTAAGGACAAGGTTAGAGACCCCATCTATAGACTCTTTCAATAATGGCCCTTATCTGTCATTTCATGCTTGCTTGCGTTCTGGCAGCAATTGACCTTTGCTGGCACAGAGTTATATGAGCTGTTTTTAGTCAAAAGCAGTTGGGAATGTCAAAAATGAGAACTAGATATAGTTTATTTGCCAAGAGGGGCTTACAATAAAGGGATTGGGGTGCATAGTTTTAGGTGTTATGGTTTCCTAAGTGCTAAGATTGAGGGATAATATAGTGTAAAATAATTTTGGGTGCACTCTGTTTAAACAAAATGATGTTGTAATGTTTCTTTACTCCTTGCCAAAATGATGTCAATAAGGAGACTTGAATAAAAAAGTGAATATATGATATCAAAACAGTAAATTTCACTAAGATATTTTTTCAGATTTGTATTTTTTTTAGTATTGCAAAACTTATAAATGAATAGTATAAATTAGATAAAATAATTGCAGTAAGACTAGGATCTCAGAACATCATTTTAATGTCATGGATTTATACAGTTCTTTGCTGATACTAGAAAATGCTATTTTTTAAAAAAATATATTTTATTGATTTTTCACAGAGAGGAAGGGAGAGAGATAGAGTTAGAAACATCGATGAGAGAGAAACATCGATCAGCTACCTCCTGCACATCTCCCACTGGGGATGTGCCCGCAACCCAGGTACATGCCCTTGACCGGAATCGAACCCGGGACCCCCCAGTCCGCAGGCCGACGCTCTATCCACTGAGCCAAACCGGTCTTGGTGAAAATGCTATTTTTGAGGAAGCAGAGAAAAGCACTTTTATTTATTTACTAGAGGCCCAATGCACAAAATTTATGCAAGGGTGGGGTCCCTACTCCTGGCCGGCAATCAAGGCCTATTGGGCCATCTGACCCGATAGGGGCCGGCCCGGCCAGGGCCTGCCAGCTGCTGGCTGGAGTCTGGGGGCCTGCCAGCCGGGACCTGGCGGCCACCGGCCACTGGATGGGGCCTGCTGACTGACGGATGGGGCCTGCTTGACAGGGCTTACCGGATGGGGGCAGGGGGGAGGGTTGGGCAGAGGGACCAGGGGAGGTTGGCTGTGGGAGTGCACTGACCACCAGGGGGCAGCTCCTGCATTGAGTGTCTGTCCCTTGGTGGTCAGTGTGCATCATAGCGACTGGTCGACTGGTCGTTCTGGTTGTTCCAGTCATTTGGTCGTGATGGTCACTTTGGCTTTTATATATATAGATACCAATTCTGTTATACCTATGCAGCTGTATTCAATTACATGGAAACAAATGAAAATTAGGATAAGCAAAATAAGCAACTGTAGCAGTTGAAAATAACTGCTCACTAGTTCCTGAGATGTTGTTACCTGTTGACCCCTCTTTTTTTCTTTTTAATTCTAGCTCCACACACATCATTCCATTCAAAAGTCTCAGAGGGAAGGGTGGTGGAAGTAGATTAACCAAATAACTTATATGCATAACTCCTAGACACAGACAATAGTGTGGTGAAGGTCAAGGGGGGTGGGGCAGATGCAGAGTGGAGGGGGCCAATGGGGGAATAAGGGGACATCTGTAATACTTTCAACAATAAAGATAAGTAAATAAGTCTTAGGGATTTTCCCATTGCCTGGGTGTTATTGACTGATATGAAGGTGTTTTCTAACTTAGAACTGAATCAGAATATTAATAAAAAGTACTGATTAGACCATGAAATTGGAAGCAAAAAGTTTTTGGTATCCTTATGATATGCTTTAACACTTGAAGCTTCTTCAGTTTTCTTATCTGGAAAAGAGTGGTAATAGTGGCATTTACCTAAAGGGGCTATTGTGAGAATTAGGTGCAGCCACTGTGGAAAACAGTATGGAGTCCCCTCAAAATATTAAAAATGTAACTGCGTTTTGACCCAGCAATTCTAACTCTAGGAATGTACCTTAAGAATCCCAAACAGCCCTAACAGGTTTGCTCAGTGGATAGACCGTCAGCCTGTGGACTGAAAGGTCCCGGGTTCAATTCCGGTCAAGGACATGTACCTTGGTTGCAGGCACATCCCCATTTGGGGGTGTGCAGGATGCAGCTGATTGATGTTTCTCTCTCATCAATGTTTCTAACTGTCTATCCCTCTCCCTTCCTCTCTGTAAAAAATCAATAAATTATTTTTTTAAAAAAACTGAAATTTAAAAAAAAAGAATCCCAAAACACCACTTTGAAAGAATATATATGCCCTTTTGTTCATAGCAGCAAAATTTACACTAGCCAATATCTGAAAACAGCCCGAGTGTCCACCAGTAGATGATTGGATAAAAAAGCTGTGGTACATTTATACCATGGAACACCATACAGCCATAAAAAGAAGGAAATCTTACCTTTTGTGACAGCATGGATGGACCTAGAGATGCTTGTTCTAAGTTAAATAAACCAGTCAGAGAAAGGCGAATACCATGTGATCTCACTTATATGTGGAATCTAATGAACAAAATAAACTGATAAATAAAAACAGAGTCACAGATACATGGAATAGACAGCTGTCAGAGGGGAGGTGGGAGGAGGAACTTAATGAAAGAGGATGAAGGGATTAGACAAAGAATATATATGCATAACCCACAGACACAGAAACAGAGTGGTGATGGCCAGAGGGAAGGTGGGGTTTGGTTTGGGGGGCAGATAGAAGGGCAAAGGGAGAGGAAATGGAGACATCTGCAATAGTGTCAACAATAAGCTTAAAAAAAGAAAATGTTCTTAAGGTATGGGGGAGAGTTTTTAGCACTTGGCTTTTTAAAAAAATACAACTCTTTGTTCTTTGTGATTTCATATACAAAGAATCAAAAATAAGGTCAAGTTCAAAATGCAGTCCAAGCAGAAACAAAAAATGATCTGGATTCACATGAATCCAATTGCTGTTTGCACCATTTTTCTTAGAATTCTCTCCTTATTCCCCTTAGTTATAAATTTTACATATAATGTTGATATTTTACATGTATTTCCAAAATTTGGCAATTATTAAAATTCAGCATCAGTTACTGCTTGAGGATGTTGAATAATCAATATATTTTTGTGTATATTGATTTATGAAATGTGCAACCATTCATATTTGTCATCATCAAAACAGGAAAAAATCAATAGTAATATTTATTTGATTGTACTCTATATATATGTATACACACACTGAGTGGCCAGATTATTATGACCACCCCCATCGTACTTCATTGGGCCACCTTTTGCCTTCAATACTGCAGCAATTCTTCTTCGGCCAGATTATTATAACCACCCCATCATTACTTCATTGACACTTCCAAAAATACTGAATATTGAAAACTTCCTAAGCAAATACTCTCAAGGTTTTATTATTAATAATAATTATTATTATTATTTGCATAACTAATTCACTTCATTGTACTGATTGGGGTGGTCATAATAATCTGGCCACTCAGTATATATTTTATAATAATATAAGACAAAATAATAGACTGTGTTTTAGAAAAGATTAACAGGTCTGTTTAAATAAAAGATAAAAACTTTAAAGTGGAAATAAACATTATAGATTAAAGCATTTGTCTTTTTATTAACAAACTAGAGGCCTGGTGGACAAAATTCATGCAGGGGGGGGTCCCCTCAGCCCAGCCTGCACCCTCTCCAATCCAGAACCCCTTGGGGGATGTCCAACTGCTGGGCATG
>NW_006289214.1:3855531-3859509 GCF_000327345.1 Myotis davidii
ACCCTCAACTGCCCCCTCTCTGCCATCCTGGTCACTTCTAACTGCCCCCTCCCTGCTGGCCTGATCACCCCTAATGCCCGCCCCTGCCAGCCTGGACACCCTCACTGCCCCCCCCCACCAGCCTGATCACCACTTACTAACCCCCCTGCCAGCCTGGTCGTCCCCAGCTGCCCCTCTGTGCTGGCCTGGTCACCTCACGAAGCCTGTTTGTTCAGTCGTTTGGTCATCCCCCACTAACCCCCATGCCAGCCTGGTCATAGGCAGCCATCTTGTGAGGGTGTGAGGGTCAATTTGCATAGTACCTCTTTATTATATAGGATGGCATGAGAATCTATACATTTAACATAAGATAATGTAGAGCAACAATTTAAAATTGTTTTCATAAAAATACAAATGTTTCAATTTCTATATTCTCTGTAATTTTTTAGAATATGTCAGCATAAGAACTAAAATATATATATTTCATATTTTTTACTTCAGTTTTTATTGAGACCCATTAGTCAACATTTAAATTAGCTGCTGTAAATAAGAGTTGTTTGTTATTATTTAAACAAGTCTCATCAGAAGCTCAGATACAGGTGTGGCCTATTACAAGATCATCAGCTATGTCAATCATGTTTATTTTGTACAATTAATATAAACATTCTATCCCTTATTGAAATGTGTGGTCTTTAAATTAAAGTATGTGGAATAAGATGAAATATTTTATAAGCACCACTTCCCTCACCACCAACAAATTATGTGATTTGAAAAGAAGGTTATAAGATTGTAACAGGTTGTTCAGTAGCATATTCAAGGGTCTTTTTAAGTATAGCCAAATATGGGGATTCTATTGCCTACTTTAAAACACAATTTTTGATGTATGTAACAGCAAAGGATTGCAATTTGTTTAGCATACAAATCAAGCAGTGTATCTAGTTTTCCTCATTTTTATTTGATTTGCATTGACACAGTCTGTGTGGGAGAGACGTAGATTCTGGCTACAGATACCTATCAAAGAAACCCAAATATTTATATTCTAAAATCAATATATTTATATAAAAGACATTTTTATTATATATATATAATTCATTTGTATTTCCTCAGAGACACTCATTATTTTGTCATTAACACACATATTATGTAACACAGTTTTTTATAAAAAGTACATTTATTGTTATTTTAATGTAATAGCATGAAACTGAGAAACTTTCTTATAGAAAAACTTTGAAAATCTCAATAGGATGGTTATAACTATTATAATAATGTACACATTTTATTTATAAGTATAGCATTGGGGAATATAAGTATAGCATTATATATTCCCCAAAAGAAATTGTGGTAGAATCAAAATAAATTGTCCTAAAGTCAACATCAATTAAATACATGCTTTTTTTGTTATCTTACAAAATCCAAAGCAATATGATAATCTTGTTTGTTCAGTTTTCTGTTTGGTATCCAGAAAAGTCCTTGCTGAATGTATAAAATTACACTGAAAGTTTTGATCTAACATAATAAACCATCAAGTTGAACTTAGTTTGGCTCAGTTTATTATCTAAGTCTGACAGTTTTATAATAGATCCTGTATTAAAAGCTAATTATTTTTACAAAATTAAAAGTGAGACAAATAGTTTAATTGCAAAAATAACGAGTATAAAGACTCTTTTAACCTTATTAAAAGAGTTCATATCAAAGAAAAAAAAAACTATTTGTGTTCTAAAAAGAATATAACTATGCTGCAATACTCATGTTAACATAAAGACCTGAAATTTAGGCCTTTCAGACTAAGGATAACATTGTAATTTACTGTTCTTTATAACAATATACAAAATCATAAATATATACATATATGGTTGAAAGATGTATTAAAATGTATAAGTCAAAAAGGCTTTAATTAGATTTTGACATGAAAGTACAAATATATACTAGTACTAGAGGCCTGGTGCACAAAATTTGTGCCTGGGGGGGTCCCCTTAGCCCAGCCTGCACCCTCTCCAATCTGGGACCCCTTGAGGGATGTCTGACTGCCAGACTTCCCTCTCACAATGGAGTCCCAGACAATTTGCATATTCCTCTATTATTAGTATAGATGTGCAAATATATATATGGTTATATATATAATATTATATATCTATATATGGATACTGTATATAAATATGTGGTCTGTTTTAAGTTCTTAAATTTTAATATATTGGGGTTTTGTATATCACATTAAAATAATATTAATTATTCTGCATTTTTATCATTCTTTAAGAATGTAAAATAGTGCTGTTTGGTAAGATAATGAAAATGATTTTTGCTTTACTCTTTTTCCTTTACCAAACATAAAATATGAGTTTATTTTTGCATTCTTTTCTTTTCTTTTATTCCAAAGTTTAAAATGTATTCAAAAAAACGGTATAAGTAGCTATGTCATTCTATTCAAGTGGAACACATTGATCTTATACTTTTTTTTATATTAACTTTTTAGAAAAAATTTAACTGAAGGTCTGTGATTTATCTTTTATTGTATAAGTCAGCTTACCATTAAAGCTACTTACAAATTCTATTTGAACATCTACATTTAAAACTATATTTTAACTGAAACCATCAGGAAATAAAATGTTGCTAGGACATCATTTTTCATCTTTATTGTTTCGTGAGTAGAAGCTTTATGTCTTGTGAAAAGGTGAAATGTTTTTGGAACAAACTTTTTTCTATATCAAATCTGACAATCTAATCCCTTTCTCAGGGCAAAGGGAAAAAATTGCATACATTTTTGTTTGAAGCTTTTCCTGGGAGTCCTGAATGATGAATTCATCTAATCAAACTAATAGATCAGTCATGACTAAGGGCAGGACTAACTTCCTATATATGGCATAGCTAATGCACTCAAACTTAAGTACTTAGTATCTTGGAGTGTTTGCTGTTACATAAATGAGGACAGAGGCACACTGAGCCTACAATGTCAGTCAAATGTCATAAGAATAGGTAGTAGTGATTCAAAAGACTAAACATTTAAATAAAAGATTTATATTACTTGTCTTATAAAATTAAACATTCTTATAATATTCATATAAATAGTTGGTAACTATAGCAATACCTTCAAGTTTATAGGGCACACTCTTTTATTTAAAAATATTAATTCATTAAAAATATTTGGTTTCCTATATGTGTTGGGTGCTTGTCAGACCAGAACAAACAAAAGATTATTTCCTCTTGGGCTTATATTCTAGCAAAGGTGATTTTATTAAATACATGAAGAGGGTTGATTTCATTCACCTAAAAACTAAAACATAATAAATATATGTAGACATATATATGTGGTCTTTTCTTTCACTTTAATGAAAGTATATTTTTTGGGTAATTTAGTTAAAATCTATTTTTTGAATGGCTAAGGATTACAGTACAAAAATTCATTATATCACATCAATAAAATGGCAAATAAGAGCATTTCACTGGTGTTATAACGTTGGCCATCACAAAGGTATCTATAGTTAATCTCAGGGTAGCTGCACTTGTTATAAATCTCTAGATTTATATGAACGACAGTTCTAAAGAATTAGAACTATTTAATCAAATCAGTCACCCTGGCAAAAATCATAAGCATGCTCATCCACAGATTTCCAGTTGGCTATTTATATAGTTATTTAAAATGTCTTAAGCAATAGCACATTTATAGCCTGAAGGTATAGGCCACTGTGCTTATGGCTTTTCTACACTACATAAAAGAGAAAATAATTTTTAGAAAATGTAAAACTGTATATAATCTATTTTAAAATTTTATCTTTATTGTTGAAAGTGTGGCAGTTGTCTGCTTTTTTCCCCATCGACTCCCTCCATGCCGCCCCTGCCCCCTTTAAGGCCTTCACCTGTCTATCCTCTGTGTCCATGGGTCATGCATAGATGCATATAAATTATTTGTTTAATCTCTCCACTCTCTCCAATCCATCTGAGGTTCATAAAACTATATATAGTTTTGAATGCAGTATGAATTTATATGTAACTTAGAAATATCAT
>NW_006289214.1:3861344-3865560 GCF_000327345.1 Myotis davidii
TATAATTTTTAAAAATATGTTTTTATTGATTTCAGAGAGAGGAAGAGAGAGGGAGAGAGATATAGAAATATCAGTGATGAGAGAGAATCAGCAATTGGCTGCCTCCTGCATGCCCCCTACTGGGGAGGAAGCCTGAAACCCAAGCAAGTATCCTGACCAGGAATTGAACCATGACCTCCTGGTTAATGGGTCAATGATCAGCCATAGAGCCACACCAGCCAGGCTAAAATATAATTTTTGATTATTTAAGAGGTGGGACATCCAGAGACTATAGAGGAATTATGTTGAAGATCAATCACACAATTTTTGTGGTATGAAATTTTACTTCTGAAAATGAAGAATAGATTAAGTAAAACAATATTTGTACCTGAATATATAATTTTTATTTGTAAGAAAGAATTTGCAACTAGTGTATATAACCAGTGTGTATATTGCAAGTAGGTATTGATTTGTATTCATCTCTTTTTCCCTAATACATAATGGAATTCTTAGCACTAAAAGGTCATCAATGTTTATTTAAATAAAAACATAGTTCAGTGGAAAGACACCAGGAAATATCTAAGCTTAGAATTCAACAAGTAACAGGAACACAGAAGGCTAAATATATAATAAGGGCTTCAATGATATTTATAGTTTATAAATCAGTGTATATAAAATCACATTCTATTAAGAGTTGAGTTTATTGTTTTTCCTTCCTCACTTTTTTTTTGCTGACATTGCTAATGGCATATGTTTTATTTCCCAGAGAAAGTGATAAAATAAAAGTAAAGCAACAATGTTCCAAAAAATTTTTACTGTACACAGGGCTATGTCTATAGCACATCTGCATAAGTAATAAGAAAGGTGACATGGCATTATTATGATTTTGTTTACTCAAATATTAAAATTTCAAATGAAAATGGTCAAGTTTGACCATAGCCTCTTCAGAATTTTCCCTATTTTCTCAATCAGATATGCATAATTACTGGAAACTTTGGATCAGTGTATAGATTTGTATATATGTACTTATGAATGTGTATAGGAATGCATACTATAAAAAAAAGTCTTTTTTGCATCCCAATGTATCTATTATATATACATATTTTTCTATTTTTTACTATATCTTTTTTAATATAGCTGATACATAAAACTGAGTTGACAGTTTTAAATCTTTAATTTTGAACTCTAAAGAAAGAATCCTTTTAGATAAACATAGGTCCTCCTTGTTTTGTGAGAAAATTAATTTTAAAGTAAAAAAAGACATGAAGAGGACAAATATCACTGATGTAATTAAGGAAATGTAATTAAAGGACCAAGGTGAAATAAGTGTTCCTTTTAAGAGCAGTTTAAAATGAGATTTTCTAGTCTAATGGGTTATATTACAAATATGTGCAAGGCTTTATTATGCTGATTTTTTCAGTCTATTTGTTACTTGTTGTTATAAGTATGTTTTCTAAAAGCCAGTGAAAAGTCTCATAATAAATGTCACTTTGGGTTCCCTTTCTTCATATATATATTCAGGAATTTTATCCACTTAAATAAGTTGAGTTCTTTTTTCTAGGCTCTGAAAAGCTAATTAATGCCTGTTCCTATAAATAAAGTTTAGCCAATAAGATACTCCCAACAGGAATGAACAAAACAAAGAGAGAAACTAAAATTTTGTTTTATTTTTGATTTGGTAAAGTTTGCGGCAGTATCTAGATTCTGGGGCAATGCAACTGCGACTTATCTCACAGACAAGAGTAGGTAGAAGCAGAGATGCCAGCTCCAGTGTCTTCCATGGAAGCATCTTTGTCCTAACCAGGCTTTCAAAGGGATGTCATTTTTATCTTGAATTAAATACCAGGTCTGTTTTGGTTTTAGGTAAGTTCCAGGGTACTTAATAGGTTTTCTAAGGTAACCATTATGTTTTGTTTGTTATTTATGCTAAAGTGCATTGTTTGGGGATTTATGCATTATGTTCATTCATTATGCATGTGTTTTTTTCAGCTCAAGCATGGCTGACCTTACTTTCCAAGGGGTCATTTGCCATCATTGACAAAAGGCCAATGTAAGTGTTATTCTCATTGTTTTGAAAATGTTTTTCTGGTAATGGGAAAAATTAAATTAAAAATTTTAAAATGAAAGAAAGTGTTTTTCTGTTGCTGATGGGAAGACCATGTGTGTCATTTCTAAGCTTTTAATAACCATTGTGATTTTAAGAGATTCCTTTTGCTCATGGATCAGTCAGTATCTGCTTATTGTACCCATGCAAAAACAATCCTAAGGCTGCCATCTGAGCAATGGAAGACTGAGGACCTCCAAAGACCCACTACCTCATAAAGCTAATGAAAGCACTGGCAAAACAAACAAACAAAACACACACACACACACACACACACACACACACACACACAAACAAACAAAAAACTCTGGAGAATAACTTAAGGCTTAAAATTATCTAAGGAGCATTTATTTAAGAAAAACAACTTTATCTAGATAAAAACAATGAGCTTTGTGATGTTTTAACATATCCTATTCCCATCACCTCCTCCATAGCTTTGCAGTAACCTTAAAAGCCAACAACCTCACAGTAAAGGGAGTTATGAAATCCGGCGGCCTAGCTGCCACTGGAGGAGGCTGGGCTAGGTTTGAAGATTCCCCAAACATCAATTCCTCAGGAAATTGTTATTGTATGACCTGGCTGGCCGTTTTCTGGAAATTTCCATGTGTAGAGCTTGTCCTTCTTTCACCTGACTGAGGCTTTCATTTACTGAGAATGTCCAGGGTATGTGTCAAAACAAACAAAAAAAATAGTGGCAATTACATTTGTCCTTTGATCAACACTGGTTTGAACTGTGTGGTTCTATTTATAAGCAATTTTATTTCAATAAATAGATAGTTGGCCCTTGTATCCCCAGGTTTTACAGCCATGGATTTAACCAACTGAAGATCAAAATTAGTATTTTAAATCTCTAGTTGGAAATCCAACTAGGCAGAATGCCAACATCCTATCTAATAAAAGAGAAACATGGTAATTGGGGTACGACTGCTACCCTTTTCATTGGCTAATAAGGGTGATATGCAAATTAACCACCACCCAAGATGGCGGCTAATTTGCATACTGCCGGCAGGGCGGGACAGTGCCAACACCAGCTTGCCTCTATCAGGGGCTGGTGGCAGAGGTCCCCACCCTCATCAGGGCCTCCCGGTGGACTCGGGGCTGGAGGGTGGGACCCCAGTGATCAAGCACCCGCCCCGCCCTCATCAGGGCCTCCCGGGGTGGACATGGGGCTGGCAGGTGGAACCATGGTGATCGCGTACCCGCCCCGGTATCCCCTGTGTGAAGGGACATGGGGCGGCAGCAGTGATCAGCAGCCAGTGCATCCTATGTGTCACCCCACCCGGGGTGGGTAGATTGCAGGCAGCCTCAGTCAGTGCCTCAAGCCCCAGCAGCAGCAGCAGCAGCAGCGGCAGTGGCAGTAGCAGCGGCGGCAGCAGTGATCAGCAGCCAGTGCATCCTATGTGTCACCCCACCCGGGGTGGGTAGATTGCAGGCAGCCTCAGTCAGTGCCTCAAGCCCCAGCAGCAGCAGCAGCAGCAGCGGCAGTGGCAGTAGCAGCGGCGGCAGCAGTGATCAGCAGCCAGTGCATCCTATGTGTCACCCAACCCGGGGTGGGTAGGTTGCAGGCAGCCTCAGTCAGTGCCTCAAGCCTCAGGCAGTGGCAGTAGCAGTGGCGGCAGTGCCCTTGACCTGCCCACCCAGGTGTGAGCAGCCCCTAGCGGGCAGTGCGTTCCATCAGCCGCCACCCGGGTACACATGCATGCAGTTGAAGTCATAGGCGCTTGCTTTCCCACAGGCCTGAAGCTCTCAGGCCTGTGGGAAAGCAGGCGCTGTGAGCTGGTGATCCCAAAGGCCTAATAGCCTGGCAGTGGAGGCGGTGTTGGGACTGGGGAATGGTGAGCGAACAGAACGTGGCTCTGATTGGGCCAGTCGCTATGACACCCACTGTAGCCAGCACACGCCTGATCAGGTGGTGGGGCCAGCAGCCAACTTCGCAGCCCCTCCCCGCTGCAGGCCTTCCCCTGATAAGACTCTCCCATCCACATCAAGAGCAGGGCGAACAGAGCCTGGACCCTTCCTGGCAGCCCTGAGTCCCTGGGGTTGAGAATTCTGATGGCCCTGCCCAGAGAGTAGAGGTGCCTGAGTGGCAGGGACAGGGACCACAGGCCTCCAGGGAGCACTGCAGAGTTGGAA
>NW_006289214.1:3866402-3868767 GCF_000327345.1 Myotis davidii
AATTTTTCTTTCATAATGTTTTAAAATGTGAGGGAAACGGAAAAATGCTCAAAGTCACTAATCATCAGAGAAATGCAAATTAAAACTACAAAGTGATATCACCTCACACCTGTCAGAATGGCTACCATCAATAACCATAAACAACAAGTGCTGGCGAGGATGTGGAGAAAACGGAATGCTAGTGCACTGCTGGTGGGAATGTAGACTGGTGCAGACACTATGGAAAAGAGTATAAAGTTGCCTCAAAAAATTAAAAATGGAACTGCCGTTTGACCCAGTAACCCCACTTCTGGGAATACTAGAGGCCTGGTGCATGAATTCATGCACAGGTGGGGTTCCTCTGGGTGGCCTGCAGGGATCAAGCCGAAACCCGCAGTCCAATGCTGCCTGCAGATCCTACCTGCTGCTCTCTCTCACCCCAGCCCCACTGTGCCTGCCACAGACTCGCGCCCAAGCAGTCCCAATAGGGAGAGGCTCTCACTGTCACAGCAGCGCTCACCACCCATGAGCCCTGCATCTGGCGCCCTCCCAGGGGGAATGGCCTGTGAGATCAAGCTGAAATCAACTCTCTGACATTCCCCCAAGGAGTCCCAGATTGGAGAGAGTGCAGGCCAGGCTGAGGGACCCCTCACCCCCTCCCCCCAGTGCACGAATTTCGTGCACCGGGCCTCTAGTAAGATATAAAGAATTTTGGACTGTGTGGAAGGTCGGTGCCCTTAACCCTGTGTTGTTCAAGAGTCAACTGTATTTAACATCATAGCTGCCTGAGGTGGTAAAAACAGTTGGGGCAAACAAAAAGTTGACTAAAAACTTAAAAGTAGTACTGGGAAATATGTCCATGGGGGGATTTGAAAAGATTGATACATTCCTGGTACTCTTGAAGGTCATGTGCATGTGCAGGGCTGTACACATGTTCAGATAAAATCTGAGAAGGTATTAGGCTCTTATCTCTGGCTAGTCTTGAAGATTAGTGTAAGCAGGAAGTGACGGTTAAGACATGAGAAGTTCAGACCTGATTGCAGGCAATGACAAAGGCTTTACCTGGCAGTAAAGCTGTTCTCCTCACACCAGTCTACAAAACCGCAAATCCAAATGAAGAATAAAAACCTATGGTTAGGTGAATATATTTTTAAAATAATGTATAAGTGCATTTTTTGTGTATAATGAGGAGACAGAGGGAAGCTAGGTAGTCAGAAATCAGGACTATGGTAGGAGAAGGAAATAAAACCGAGGAACCCAGCTGGGTGGAGTTACTAAGACACCCCAACTGGGCTGGGAAGGAAAGACACCCAGGAAAGAAACGAATTTTAAAAATGTATGGATGTTGCTAAGAAGACGGGCTAATAAAAAGATTATGGACCATGACCTAATGAGGTTTATCTAAAGAAGCTCATATGAATTAATATCAGAAAAGCATTTGATATACTAACACTATACTAGTAGAAAAAAGAAAAAAAGTTACATACTCTTTTCAATAGATGCAGAATACTTGATAAAATCCAATAGCCCTTCAGTGATAAAACATTCGCCAAACTAGGAATATAAATGACTTTCTGTAACACAATAAAAAGCCTCTCAAAAAAAAAAAAACAACACAAAATAACAATGATAACATCTTATTTAATGGTAAAAGACTGAAACATTTTCCCCTAATTTATGAGCAAGGCAAAAATGTCCTCTCTTGTCAATTCTATTCAATATTGTACTGGAGGTTCTTGCCAAAGTAAATAAGTAACTAAATGAAATAAAAATCATGATTTTAAAGAAAAAAGTAAAAACATTTTTTCTTCTCAGATAAAATTACGTTATTATATATAATCATAAGAAATCCACAAGAATCTACTAATCTATTAAAAATGTTTCTTGGGTGTCAGGACATGAGTTAATTACAAATATAAATTGTATTTCTATACATAAACAATGGAAAACTTGTAAATGAACATAAGAAATTATTCCATGTACAATAAAATCAAATGTAATAGACTAGAGGCCCGGTGCACAAAAATTTGTGCACTTGGGGTGGGGGGAGGGGTCCCTCAGCCTGGCCTGTGCCCTCTCGCAGTCTGGGACCCCTCGGGAGATAACAACCTGCTGGCTTAGGCCTGCTCCCCGGTGGCAGAGGGCAGGCCCAATCCCTAGGTGTAGCCCCTGGTCGGGCTCAGAGCAAGGCTGAATGGGGAGTTGGGGTGCTGCCCCCGTCATGCACAGAGCAAGGCAGAACGGGAGGTTGTGATGCCACCCTCAGTCATGCTCAGGGTAGGGCCCATTGGGGGGTTGGGGCACCACCCCCTGTCACACTCAAGGCAGGGTTGATGGGGAGGTTGCGGCACCACCCCCTGTCCCGCCCAGAGCAGGGCCCATCAGG
>NW_006289214.1:3869431-3885441 GCF_000327345.1 Myotis davidii
AAGAAATCTCCCATCATTTCAGGATATGCAAATTAGCCTTCCAGCTCCCTGGCTGCTGGCCGCCATATTGGCTGGCAGTTAATTTGCATATTTCCCTGATTAGCCAATGGGAAGGGTAGCAGTCGTATGCTAATTACCATGTTTCTCTTTTATTAGATAGGATAATAAAACAAGAATAGATAATAACAAAAGTTGGAAAAGATGTGGAAAACTGGCATCTTCATACATTGCTGAGGAGACAGAAAATGGGGTAGTCATTATGGAAACAGCTTGGTTGTTTCTCCATTAGTTAAAGATATAGTTACCATATGAATCAATAATGCCCCTCTTATGTATATATCCAACAGAATTGGAAACATATATGTACACAAAAATGCATACATGAATGTGCGTAGCAGTTTTATTCATAATAGCTAAAAAGTGAAAACAACCTAAATGTCCTTTTATTGATTACTAGAGGCCTGGTGCATGGGTGAGTTCCAGCTCACCTGCCCCAATTGGGGTTGATCAGGCCAGGCCTGCGGGGGGAGGGGCCACAGGAGGTTGGCCAGCCAGCCCTGCCCCTTGGTTGAAATCCTGGCCCAACTCCTGGTTGAGGGGACAATTTGCATTAGCCTTTTATTATATAGGATGCATAAATAAAATGTGGTAAATTCTAACCATGGAATAGTCTTCAGCCATAAAAGAAATTAAGTATTTATACAGGCTATAAAATGGATAACTATTGAAAACTTTATGTTGTGTGAGGGGAAACCAAACATAAAAGGCCACCAATTATGTGATTCTGTTTATATGAAATGTCCCAAACTGGCAATTCCATAGAGACAGGAAGTAGAGTAATTGTTGTGAAAGGCTAGGGAGATGGGGCAATAAAGAGTGACTGCTATTCTTGTACAGGCTTTTTAGGAAGACAGAAATGTTTTGGAATTTGATAATGGGGATGGCTGAGCATATCTGTGAATATACTCCAAGTATCTGCTCTATATGTTAAAACTTAGTTTTCTGGTATGTGAATGTTATCAATTGAAACTAAAAAACACAAAAACAAAAAGCCCTCACCATGTATTTAACATACAACATGGTGCCTGGCATTTAGAGAATCTTACTAAATAGCACTAAAGTAATCTTTATCAATTTTTCCTAAACTAACTTAATTGCAAAAAGTTTATTGAACTAATATTTTATTCAATTTTATACAATATAAAATGTGGTGAAAAAAGTCATGATGTACCAAAATGTGCCTCAAAGACATAAATGCTAAAATGAAAACTCTTAGCATATTGAGCAAACTGTGCTCTTAATTAGTTTAATCCTCTAGGTAGATGCATTGCTCCCTTGTGTCATAGACTTAAAATGAATATAATTTTATATACTATTTTATGCAGCAGAATGTGCCTTCTTCATTTATTGATAACTATGAAATATTTTTGACCACATAATCATCTTTAGCAACCAAATAATTCATCTGACTTTCTTGTAAAGTCATACAAGGATTTTTTTTTTCCATACAAATTAAGGAGAGGGGAGCTAAGCTATCTGGGTTAAATAAAATATTTTGCATTTGTATTTAATATTTTTAAATTTTACTTTAGACTCTAGCCCCTTGTCACTTGAATATATTATATTAAATTACATAGTCAGTTTTGTAATTACACTGGATACCACAAAGTAGGCACTGATTCACTGTGGGAAATAACATAGTACCTTCTGGTTTCTGAACAAATAGAAAATTAGCTCAGGCAGCTGTTGGTTTATACTTGAAACTAATCTTGAAGATTATACCAAAGGGAGAGTCATGATATGTGTTTGAAAAATTAACATCAAAATTGTAAAAAACAACAACAAACAATTAGCAAATCAGAAATCAGTTCCAGCTTCCTCAGTGAGACAGAAATTCAAGGAACTGCCTTTAGGGAATATCTTGGAGGAAAACTTGATTTGTGCTCTTTTTATTACCACATATTCTCTTCAGAAGAGCTACTGTGTCTTCTGCACTCCCAGGCAGTGAAACAGCAGTGCCTGTTGGGAGCTTGTCATAATTGGTTCTGAAACGGAATTTTTGGACTAGAACACTGATTCTTTGTCCACTGGAATTGAAGAATGAATCCACGAACAGAAGGTGGTATAACAAAGGTGGAGATTTATTGAAGAACAAGTACAGACTCCCACATGGGGAGAGAGAAAGAGTCCCAAGTAGGGAGGCAGAAAGGGTAACACTGAGTTCCTTTTCCCTATGGCTTATAAAGGCTGCAGATCCTTGTGCCTTGATATCCCCTCTGACTGGTCACTATTCCCTTGGACTGGATACTATGGTAATTCCTGGGCTCAAAGGTCAAACCTCACATGGGACATGAGGGGTTCTCCTCCCTCCTTCCTTATTGTTTTCCTATTCCCTTTGGGCTTTCTTCTTCTTCTGGATGAAGGGCTTCCTTCTCTTTATTTTGTAAATATAGACCTTGTGCTGTTCCCAGCTCCCTCATTCTATGGAAATGCACCTGTTGCAGCTTTTCAGCTCCCCTATTCTATGGAAATATACCTTCTGCTGCTCTGCAGCCCTGCGCTTCTTCCACGGTCCCCTTGATTTCTAAAATTTCTAAAACTTCCTAAATCTGTCCTATATTACCCCTAAAATTCCTGTCTTAATTGGATAACATCAGGTTACCATCAGAGCCCAGCTTGGATGTGGAACTGCTAACGGCAGAATCAGACTTGTTGGTCCAGAACATTCCCTCCTCATCTCCGCTCCCAGTACGGTGGTAAGAGTATCAGAGATAAGGAAAAAATGCCCTAGGAAATTGATGTGCAAATGTAAGTAAATCACCATGTGTCTCTGGCCCTATATTTTAGGAATAATAGCAGATAGGTTGGTCAAAGTTAACTTGCACGGAATGAGCTTTATGCCCACATATAACTCCCCTATCCACTATTGAGTGATTGGGGAGCACACAAGAATGGCAAATACCTCAGCTTTTCATTAAGCTAGTCAAAGTATCTGATATGTTCACATGAGTGCACAGTTTAAAATTACATATTTTAATAGTTATAATGACTGTTAAATAGAATTAGAAGAGGAGAAAGAAAATGAAGAAAAAGAAATGGCAGGAGATGAGGAAGAGGAGGAAAAAAGGAAGAGAAGAAACAGAGGGGGAGATGAAAAGGCTAACAGGAGAAAGAGGAAATGAGAGAGAACTTGTCAAGGAGGTGGGGGAAGAGAAGGCGAAGATAATCACCAATAATAAATAAAAAAGAAGTAATTAAGTAGGGAGACAAGAATTTGAAAAAGATATAATAAATTGTCTCACAGAGATAAAGGAAGTTATCGATACCATTAAAAAGAAGAAAGTAATTATCATTTATTACCAAGTAGGAACATGATCTCAGTCATGTGAAATCTAAATGAAAGGAATTTTTAGGGGTGAAAGAGGCAGGTTTAGGAAATTTTAGAAATTAAGGGGTCCATGAAAAAAGCACTGGACCACAGAGCTGCAAAGGGTACATTTCCATAAGACAAGGGAGTTGGGAGAGGCAACAGTTACATTTCCATAGCCCCACACTTCCCAGCTAGTGACCAAATCAAAGGGGACAGAATAAAGAGAAGAAGGAAGAAAGTCCAGAGGGAATAGGAGAACAATGAGGGAGGAGGGCCCCACACTTCCCATGTGAGGTTTTGACCTTTGAGCTCAGGAGTTACTATAGTGACCAAATCAAAGGGGAATATTGACCAATCAGAGGGGATATCAAGGCACAAAGAACTGCAGCCTTTATAAACCATAGAAAAAGGAATTTGGTGGGACTCTTTTCCCCTCCCCACATGGGAGTCCGTGCTGTGGGATTCTCTCCTCCTCCCCACATGGGAGTTTGTACATGTTCTTCAATAATTTCCACCTTTACTATACCACCTTCTGTCTTTGGTTTCATTCTTTGACTCTGATGGACAAAGAGCCCAGGAAAAGCCATCTTGCCCAGGGAACGCTGCACATTCCAGTCCAAAACTCCCATATCATAAACTGATGAACAAAATAGATTCAGAAACATAGAAGCATGGAACAGAAATAAATCTCAGAGTGAAGGCAAGGGTGGGTGGCTGGGTGGGAAGAGATTAATCCAAGAACTTATATGCATATATGCATAACCCATGACATAGACAATAGTGTGGTGAAGGCCTGAGGTGGGGAGAGGGCAGGCTAGAAGGGGTCAATGGGGAAGAGAAGGGGACATCGGTAATACTTTCAACAATAAAGATAAATTAAAAAAAAGAAAAGAAAACAAATTGAGATCAATACATACAATTAGTATCATGATACACACAGATTAAGAATAATTTGAAGGTCTGGATATTACAATTATTTATCAAATAAAAATTTAGTTTATAAGATATGATGCATTAAATAAGAAATATAAACACCTATGTAAACAGAAGTCCCTAGAAGAAGAGAGAAGATAAATCAAAGGCTGATATATTATATGGAAGGAACAAGAATTTTAGTCTGAGGATGTTAATTGCATTCGAGTATGATACATAATGCTGAACTTCCCGAGATGAAACTGATCATAAAGAATGTGATTGATCCTAAAGGAAGCACTCTGGTTCATCACAGAACATACATGTGTCTTGTGTTATTACCGAAAGGATTTAGAGATAGGAAAGGCAGTTAGGGAAGGGTCCATGGGAAAAGAATGCATATGTGATGGGTCAGAGATAGCTCCAAGCAGCCACATGGTTTTTCTTACATACACAGAGGACAGAAGAATGTAACAAGACTAGAGGCCCAGTGCACAAAATTCGTGCATGGGTAGGGTCCCTAGGCCTGGCCAGCAATCAGGGCTGATCAAGGCCTTCTTTCCCCAGCTGCTGGCTACCAGCCAGAGCCTTCCTTAGTTCTGTGCCACCCTCTAGTGGTCAGTGCATGTCATAGTGAGCGGTCAAACTCCTGGTAGGTAGAACTCCTGAGCAGACAATTTGCATATCAGCCTTTTATTATATAGGATAAGGGGGAGGAGATGGGGGAAGCACTGGGTGAGCTTTGAAACTTTGGAACTGATACCATGCATGGAAAAGGGGGAAATTGGAAAAAACACAGGGGACATAAAATGAGGAAGGGTCCAATTAGAAAGTAGCACATATAGACAAAGAAGCTGCCAGCATCTATACACCCTTAGACAAAGAGACTTCACTGGTTATCCATCTGGGAACCCCTCCCCATGTGGTAGTTTGTACGCTTGCAATAAATTTCCATATTTTGGCTTAAAATCCTTTGTCCATGAATTTTATTCTTCAAATTATGTAGGATAAGAACACAGATCCAGCTTGCCGTTCAGGGTAGCACGATCAATCTAGCTTCAACTGATTGGACCTGGATTGGCATCCATGTCAAAGGCAGCTTTCTATCTACCGGACATTGCTAGCACTTTGTGAGATGCTCTGAAATGAGAATGATGCCTTCTGTGATGATATTACCTACTAACTCAATCAGATCAAATCTTGGGGAGTTTTTTAGTAGAGGATTTAAAAAAACAACAACAACTGAACAAAACCAAAAACTCTTAGGAAGTAAAACACATAAGAACCCAACAGCATGCTCTATATAGGAGAGGTGACCCACCTGACAATTAGAAGTGAAGGAAAACAACAAAATAAAAAATAGGAGGAGAGCCTTCATCATGAAAACAGACAACTATGAGAATTGCTATTGAGTCAATAAAACTTGTGGAAAAGCTACATTACATTTTGATGTTGTGCTACTTGGCACATGTAACTTTTTATGTAGCCTTATTTCCACATGGACCTTTACAATGAACTCTTCAACAAATACGACAAACCAAAGACACTGTGTGAGATTACCATCCTGCTCAGCCCTGGTGCTGGTGTAATAGAATTTGAGGCAAATAGGATTTAGTATACTTGAAGCACATGGAATTATACCACTTAAGGTGCATTCTTGGTGAAACATTTTCATGTATGTTCTCTTGACATGTAAATATCCTACATAATCAATATATACATAGTTAAACCTGGGTATACCTTAATAGAAATGAATTAAATTTTCTAAAACAAAAAGGGGGAGACATTAAATTCTAAATATTCCAATCCACACTGCATATTCTCTATATTCCCCCAAAACAGGAACAGAGGCTGTTAGTTAACTAATAAAAACAACATATAGAGCTTTTATATGGATATGAAAGCCAAAATGCTCTAATTTATTTGGGAGGAGAAACCATTTAAGAAACCTTCTATATCCATGAATATTACCTGGGGAAAATCATTTGGTATTCATGTTTCTCATATTCTAATTTGGTTCTATATGATTTACAGAATTTAAGTGGCTTTTATAGAAAACACAGAATTTTAGAACTTAAACTTTCTCAGACATTTATTATTATTTTATAATTTTACTAAGGAGCAAACTGAAGAAAAGGAGGTACAAGAAGATGATCAAAAAGGTAGAAGATGGAAATAATAATTTAGTTAATCTATTTTAATAATTTATTTTTTATTTCACTTAGATTGATAGCAGTGTAGACAAAAATGAGGAATGCAGTTTTGGAGAACTCAAAGTTAGACTATCCTATATAATAAAACCCTAATGTTGCAAATCGACCACATGGCAGAAACACCTGCTGAATGACTGGTCACTATGACATGCACTGACCACCAGGGGGCAGACACTCAACTTATGAGTTGCCCTGGCCCCTGGCCAGCAAGTGGATGGTGTCAGGCCACCAGCCAGGGGGGTGCCAGTGGGGGGCTCCCCCAATTGCCTTGCCCATCCCGCAGAAGGAGGAGATTAGCTGCAGTGGTGGGGGGTGGGGCAGCCAGCAGGTAGTGCCAGACTGCCAGCCAAAGAGGGTGCCAGTGGGAGGCCCCCCAATCATTTCGCCAGTTGCCCCACAGATTGGCCCTGATTGCCGGCCAGGCCTAGAGACCCTACCCTATATATTGGGAACAGTCTCTTAGATTTAAAAATTAAAACCTGGCAAGGTTACTCTAACACTGAAAAAACAGGATGATGCAGTGGTGACTTGCATGGACTCTGGCTTGCACATTCTGTGGTCAGCCCTGACTCTGACACTTATAACTGTGTGACAAAGCCAATTACTTAACTTCTCCCTGCTTCAGTTTTTCCACCCAATAAGATGGGGAAAATGGTACTACTGCTTCAGAAGGATAATGTTATGTACTATTTTTTATAATCAGGGCAAAAAAATGTACCTGTCCTTACAACAGCAAGGTGCCTTTCACCTGCATGTAAAGTATGGTCACTGGTGCATGCAGTGTCCTGGATTGCAAGAGGGATGTCTTATTGCTGGTTTAGGCCTGATAACCCGTGAGGGGTCCCAAATTGTGAGAGGGCACAGGCCGGGCTGAGGGATCCCCCCTACTCCCCCCAAGCATGATTCCATGCACTGGTCAGCTAGTGATTAGTATTTGTTTTTGAAATGCTCTCTAATTTTGCTTGTCTATTACCATCTAAATCAGTGGATTTGCAATTAAACCCTGATATCTTTCTAATGTGTATATTCAAAGTATATGAAAGACACTTAGTTAACTCTCTGTCATATTCTAGGTCTTCAAAAAAAGTAATTTGCATTTCATACAATCCCCATGATACAAAATGCAAATTCAATAACTGTTAGTCTTTATTAAATTCCTCTTTTTCAAATATTTGTATGGGGCTTGACAATTATCATTGTTAGATTTTTTATCTACTTAATGACCTTGAATTGGTAGTGAATTAGGAAACTAATTCTGGCCCAAAATCATGTCAATATTAAATAGTAGATGGAAGATAAGACTCACAACCAGATCTTCTGATATAAGTGTAGTTCTCTTATCTTCAGGTTACTCCACAGTAAAGATCAAGTGAATCCTATCATATTGACACTTGGTAACAGCTGAGGAGTCACTTTTTCTAAAACTATATTTCCTTCTCCCCATGATTTTTCAAGATGGAAATAATGCAAATATATAACAAGACTTGTTTATCCAGTAATGTGGAATGAGTCATCTTAATCCACATTAACTGTTTCTTTTTCTGAACTATATTGCTCTGGCCTCTCCATGATTGCACTGCATTTGTTATATCAAATTTCACATATTAAATGAATGTCAGATTGTGAAAACATTGTGGATAGTTGGAGGTTTACTCATTTTGGTATTGTTAACATCTCTCTCAACAATTAAATGCACATTGGTCAACACAGGAAAATGTGAAGAACTTTAAAATAATGCTCCAAATAAGCCCTGGTATACCTAAAATTAATAATAACTGATGACAATAATACTATACTTTTATATATTTTTTCACTATTAATAAAAATGTTTTTAAAAGTAATATCAATAAAGTAAGAAATCTTACCTAGACCATGTCGATGTGTTGACATCGGTGGTAAGACAGTCCAGGTCTTTGTTTTGGGATTGTAACATTCAACAGTGTTCAATGTCTTTAAGCCATCTCGACCTCCAATTACAAAGAGCTTGTCATCAATAACAGCCACACCAAACTGCAATCTCCGGCCATTCATCATCCCTGCCTGGATCCACAAATTTGTTCTGAGGTTATATTTCTCTATGGTTGTAGCTCCTGATAAAACAAAATCACATAGTCACCATTTACTACTACAATATACAACTCGATCCAGTTGTACAAATTATTAGTAGTGTAAATTTAGGATGTGAAAATGCTCTTGTCATGTCCATTTTTCTTAAAGAAAACATGTCAGAAAAACAAAGGGATTAGTAATTTAATTACTACTACATTTTCTCTACCTGGTGGATACTTATGATCAAATGGACACAAATGTTCAGCTTTTTTTGAATTACATATTGGTGTCATGCTAAAATATAGTTAAATGGAATAATTTTGGTCATTATACAGTTCTAGCAGTAGATTTTACAAAGTCCCTCTATCACTGTTTGCCATTTAAAGAGTATATCATAATCCTAGCCTGAAAAAAAAAATAACCTTTTTAATGCCTAAGCTATGCATATTATATGTAATTCTGAGAGTTAAGAAGTTAATTTAATAAACTATTTACCATGTTTCTCTTTAAATTTGTCTTATGCATTAAAAACAAAACTTTTAAAAGTCAACTTTAAGATATGCAAACAAATGTCAGTTATGCTTGTTTTTTTTTAATCCTCACCTGAGGATATTTTTTCCATTGATTTTCAGAGTGAAAAGGAGGGAAGAGGAGAAAGAGAAAGAGAGAAAGAGAGAGAGAGAGAGAGAGAGAGAGAGAGAGAGAGAGAGAGAGAGAGAGAGAGAGAGAGAGAGAGAGAGAGAGAGAGAGAGAGAGAGAGAGAGAGAGAGAGAGAGAGAGAGAGAGAGAGAGAGAGATCAACTGAGATAGACACATCCATTGGTGTTTCCTGCACTTACTCAGATTGAGGGGTGGGGGGTAAGGGTGGAGAGCAAACCTGCAAGGCCCTTGACTGAGAATTATTGAATGCAGGCTGATGCTCTGACCACTGAGCAAACCAACCATGGCAGTATGATGCTTTTTTAAAATATCTTTTAAAAAAATGCATTTGGAGAATACTTCAATAGAATTTAGAGACACATGATGATCTATCTTTATCAATCATGTTATTGTCTTTCCTAAAGGCTTTTTATGTATAGAGGCCTGATGCACAAAATTTGTGCAAGAGCAGGCCTTCCTTCCCCTGGCCACCAGCATTGTAAAAATCTTATAATCATAACAATACTTTTTGAGTGATTAATAAGCAATCAACATCTACATTTCTCCCTGCTGTAAATAGAATCCATTTATAAGGTAGTAATAGTCTGATACGTAGCTATGTGTAGAGATATAAATGTAAGTATGTCATTAAGCTTAATGCTGGATTTTAAGTGGATATATAAATCTCAAAATCCAGCATTATGTTTGGTTTAAACTATTTCTCATTCAAAGCCATAATTGTAATTATTTGTATTATTTGTAACAGTTCACCTTAATAACTAAAAATTATTACTGTTAAAATCTTAGAAAAATCAAATATTTAGGGAAGTTGGCAAATCAGATAAGCAAAATACAAAAATCAATCAATGTAAGGTTTTATAAAATGAAAATCACCTAGATCATATAAAGAACATAACTTATTTCAAATAGTCCACTAGAAGTAAATTATTTAAAAGTCAAAGCAGCAGGATAGTGACTAGTTCTAGATAAAGAAAAAAAAATTAAAGCTATTAAAATAAGTCAATTTGAATGAATGGGAAGAATCATACTAAATTTTAATAATATGACTTGTTATTTCACATGTGAAAATTATTTTCTTACATAATTACAATTAATAAAATAATGATATTTTGTACAAGGCATTTATGAAATTATATTTGCATCCCTCTAGAAATTCAATTGTAAAATATTAGGAAATACATTTTTAAAAGCCAGACAATCTCTAAATACAAAGGAGTCTTGAGGAAAAGAAATGGCCTACTAAATATTTTAAAAAATATTGTATGCATATAGAGATTTTAAAAATTGCCTTATGATGAAGAATAATTACTATGTTAATGACTCTGAGAAGAATTCCAGAAAAAACTCTAATACATCTATAATAATAGAAGTGTAATATGCTAATTAGACTGGACATCCAAACGACCTTCCAGACATCCTTCTGGATGAAGCTGCAGCAGCAGGGGCCAAGTCCGAGGCAGTTAGGGGCAATCAGGCAGACAGGCAGAGTAGTTAGGGGTGATGAGGCAGGCAATTGGTTATGAGCAAGTGGTCCTGGATTGTGAGAGGGATGTCTGACTGCCGGTTTAGGTCCAATCTTGCAGGATCGGGCCTAAACCAGCAGTATGACATCCTAACCCAATGGCTCCTGGATTGTGAGAGGGTGTACCAGGCCTGTACTATAAGTATAATATTATAAATATGGCTGTTCCAATTAATGTAAAACATTTTATCACTCAAAAGAAGCAATGTTTAGATAGCTAGGTATCCTTTGGAAAGAAACGGATGAGTAAAGTTGGACTCTGCCTATTCTTCACACCAGAATGACTTTAGTTGAATCAATAACTAAAGCACAACACACGTGGCCACAGAACTCACCAAGTGTTTGGTTCTCTTTTCAGGGCTCCACATAAATAAACAGACAGGGATAATTTAAAAACAACCTGGTCTGGGTCATGCACTACTAAACCTTAAATGTCTTTAATTTTTACTTTGCGGTAGGAATAAAATCAAAGGCCCATGAGGGAGAGCCACAAGACCCAGAAATTATATTTATCTAAATATGTCACATATGAAATACACAAGCAAACAAAAAACCAAACAAACAAAAGGCTAAGAGCATTAACAACAAAATATTTTTATAAATATAACAAAAAATTAATTTCCCTGATACATAAAAAGTTTTTTTAATAAAACAAGAAGTAAATATACAGATAATCTATAATAGAATTGTAGACTTGAAACTTACATACTCTTATTAATCAATGTCACCCCAATAAATTAAATAATTATTTTTAAAAAGAGGTGACTTGGAAACATTAAATAGAAATAGGCTAATGACATAAGCATGCAATTAATATGAAAGCTATGTTCATGACATGCAAACTTCAGAAATGTATTTATGCTTTCCTAACAATTAAGTAATTCTAAAAAATTTCCAAAAGGGTTAGAAAATGTAACATTTTGATGTTGACATCAAAACCAGTTGGCTGCTCTGGCCAGTGTGGCTCACTTGTTGGAGTGTCTTCCCTTGCACACAAAGGTGATTGTTTGGATTCTAGGTCAGAGTTAGAGCATATACCTAGGTTGTGAGTTCAGTCTCTGGTTGGGGCAGGTAAGAGAAGCAATCATTTGATATTTTTCATGTCTTTCTTTCTCTCTCCCTTTGTCTTTCTAAAAAAATCAGTAAATATATCCTGAGGTAAGGATTAAAAAAAGTAACAACAAAACAAAACAAAGCTGGATGACATTAAATGGATGCAGCTTTCTGAGAGGTGTGAAGTGTGTGTGTGTGTTGTGTGTTTTAAAATACATAGTAAATTTAGGAAATGGGGTACTTGAGTTTTTTTGTTTTTGTTTTTTTAACTTCTTATTTTATATATTTTGCCATAAATATGTCTTAGTTCTATAATTAAAATACTGATTTGTTATATTTAAAGACAGCTTTTGGTATTGCTAATAATGTTCTAAGAAATGGACTTTTTTGGAAAGGTAAGCTAAAGATGATAGTGTTGTGATCATCATTACTTCCAACGAAGTGCTCATATCTATATACTACTATACAAAAGTCTAAGCGACTGAACAACTGAACGACTGAAGGACTGATCAACCAGTCACTCTGATGTGCACTGACCACCAGGGGGCAGACGCTCAATGCAGGAGCTTCCCCCTGGTGGTCAGTGAGCTTCAACAGCAAGAGTGCCGCTCAGCTGACCGACCCGTGAACCTGGCACCTGGTGTCAGTTGGTCAGCTGAGTGGTGCTACCGCTGTTGGAGCGCACTGACCACCAGGGGGCAGCTCCTGCATTGAGCGTCTGCCCCCTGGTAGTCAGTATGCATCATAGCGACCAGTCAACTGGTCATTCGGTCATTCAGTTGCTTGGGCTTTTATATATAGAGATATTTTTCCTATACATAAATACCTATGATAAAGTTTACTTATAAATTAGGTACAGTAAGAGATTAACAAAAATAACTAATAGTTAAATTGAATAATTATAACAATATATTGTGATGAAAACTGTGCAAATGTGTCCCTTTCTCTCTCTCTCTGATAAGCCATTTGATAATTGAGAAGGCTGTTAAGTGATTAACGGGTGGGTAGCAGAGTGCGGAGATGCAGGACTAAGGGTTGATTCATGTCCTGGGCAGGATGGAGGTACACAATTCCACCAGGCTACTCAGTACAGCATGCAATTTAGAACTTATGGAATGTTTATTTATGGAATTTTTCATTTAATATTTTCAGAGCATGGTTGACCACAGGTAACTGAAACTGTGAAAGCAAAACTTTGGATAAGGGGGAAATACTGTAGGTTATTAAAATACCTTAGGTTCCAACAAACACTTTCCACACAATTATATTAGAATGTTTCTAGCTTTCATTAAAAATATGGGCACTGGTGAATGAAATTTTAAATGCCTATAATGACATTTGGGTTCTAGTTCTTAGTATTACTGATTGTATGGCAGAAATTGCACAATCATTAAAATGTCTCTTCATAAGTGTACTAAAAGAACAAGAGTTCTCCACTTAAACTGTAAACTCCTGCAAAATACATGCTTGCCTTTTTCATAAACCAGCACCCACCTTTACCAAGATATATTAATTGAAGGCTCCCTGGGATCTACTGATATTTATTCATTTCAAGGTGAACACTTAAATTAGTAACACATTAGGTAAAAATATAATGACTTCTACTTATCTTTAGATCTTTTACTTCTTATTTTCTGTGAGTCTCTAACATGGCAGTAATTTAAGCCAGCCCTGAGGAGTCTCACTCATGGCCAGAGAAGAGCCACGCAGTGGAGGAGTAAGATTGGGAGTGCATAAAATACAGGCACAAACACACACAGGCTCATTCCCCTGTGGGTCTGAAGTAATTCCATTACTGTATATTCACAGGGAGATTGATAAAAATGATGTACTAGGTAGTCAAGGATTTATAAAGATAGTGGTCATTTTATCACAACACATGAATTTATTATTCAATTCACATTGATTGAAAGACCTACAGAATGTATAGTGACTTGGCCCAATTCTATGACAACTAAAAAGTAAACTAAAGTCATTGATAGACTTAATTTTGAGAAATTTGACCTACAATTTTAACTTTGATCCATCCTCAAAGGGGACACAAGAAATAGTAACAGCCTAGATAGTCATTGAGCTTGTCTCTTTCGAGTGAAGCTGAGGCTATGAAAGAAAACTTTGCCGATAGGTCACTCACTTTTCACCTGAGAGAGCCTTTCTTCACTTTTCAGTGAAGTCATGACTTCCAGGACCTGAAAGTTTCTTGTCTGCTGACTCACTGGGAACAATATAAACAACTGACATTTAACTTAACAAATGAGCATATTTTTTTTTTTTCCTGATTATAAACATTTTTTTAAATAAATAGATACTTTAACTTCATTTAGTTTTTCCCTGAGATCTTTGGGGAAGTATGGTGCTTCCCTAGAATATTGCTTAGCGGCCCAGTAAGGAGACATCTATTCCATAAAACAACCCTTTGTGTCTGAAAAACAAACCGGCCTCAGGCTGATATGATGTCATTCATGGTTTTCAGTTGTTTCTATGGCTCTGTGCAAACTGATGACCTTAAACTGGTAATCTCTAATGATATACTTCAAGTTCAAAAATGAAGTACTCAAGTGGAACCAAAGTGACTGAACGGAGTTACTGAGGCAGACATTCAAAAGGGCAAAGATGAAAGAATACGCTTTCTCTGATTGCACTGCTTTTCTTCAAAAAAATTTGCACAGCATTTTTAAGTTATTTCTCCCACCTAATTGCAAATGTTCAGGGTTTTTTTTCTGACCAGGGAATGCTAAGTGAATCATTTTCTTAAGCCACATGATGATTACTATTGAGTTAAATGCTTTAAAAACTACCCAGTTGTAGAATTGCAGCATGAAAAGCTTTTCTTTAAACGTTCTTGATAGAACAGCTTGTCCAGTTCAAGCCAAGGAAGTAAAAATCAGGTCAAGATGGTTAATTCTATCTCTTTATTTCACTTTCCATTTTTGCCTTTCAACAATACTGATAATAATGCAGGGAAAAGAGGCACATTTAGGATAAAATGACCTGGCAAAGTCCTTTGAATAAGAAGAGAAATGTATCAGGAGTTATCCCGAGGTTAGATAATTTTTAAATTTTATATATGTGAAAATCTGAAGTACACATTAATTATATTACCATGATTTAGGCTCTATAATAAAAGATTCAATAAAAAAAATCTCAAGAAAATAATTTTTATTTTATATTTAAGAATAGAAGCTTTTCTGGCCTTTATGTTTTTTAATGATCAATATTCTCCTTATGATTAGCTATATTAATAAAATTTGTTTTGCATTCCTGTGAAAGAGGTGGGGCTGTCTCATCAGACACCAGGCTTAGTGAAAATCGATAACTGACCTGTGGCTGCGACTAGGCTGTCAACAAGGGGACAATGCAAATTCACAGAAATAAGACAGTTGAATTCTTCTCTTGTCCACTCAATCAATTACTATCTAAGAGAAGAGTCACTGCCACTGTGACCTTGACATGCCATCCGCCTACTTGGTTTATCTTTCACTGGGCTCCATTTAGTGTTCACATCTATCTCCCATAAGATGATAAGCAACACAATGCAATAGTGCTATTTTCTTAAGTGCTTTTCTCTCTTTTGCATTAAAAGAATATCAGTTTGAAACATTTTCAGCTTTTAACTCTTTGTTTAATCTTTTCCTTTTTTTAAACTACATGGTTTCATAAATGCCTTAGTCCCAGCCAGAGACCCTGTGTTTGCTTGCTGCCACACTGTATGTAGGAAGCGCACTGGCTGCTTTGTCATGAAGAAAGTGATGCCTCGTAGAATCTTGATTCTCCTTCAGCCAAACAGAGGCTGGTTTTTCATAGGATTGTACCTACAAGAAGGACTTTGCAGTTGCTATCAGCATTATACCCTAACATTCTAGTCCTATTTCTCTGTATGAAAGAGCATAATTCTACACTATCTCCTCATGTATAGACAGCCCTGGCTTGCATGTTTCCGATATCCATAAATTTCAGTTACCATGCTTTGGTTAAATAACACCAGTCCCCCTATAAATTTCAGTTACTATAATACACGGGTTGGCAAAGTAGGTGTATAGTTGTGAATATGTGAAACACAAAGTTTATTCTTGTTATCATTTATTAATTATTGTATCATTTATTTGTATTACAACTATAAACCTACTTTTGCCCACCCCTGTTTTTAACTGTGAGTAATTTGCATAAAGTACAAACTTTGCTGTTAGCTCTTCAGCCCACAGATGCACATCATAATCAGTGGCCAATCATG
>NW_006289214.1:3885670-3893102 GCF_000327345.1 Myotis davidii
AGTAAACTGGAGGTGGGGGAAGGGACTGTGTCATTTGGCAGCAGGAGTTCCTAGAACTATGGTAGAGAGGTCTACTTTTTCTATAACAGTGGCTGGAAAACTGTTCCTGTAAAGGGCCAGAAAGTACCTTCTTATGGGACCCTTTGTTGCAACCATATAGTCATTATAGGGGGAAGCAACCATAAACAATGGGAAAACAAATGAGCGAGTCTCAATAAAACTTTATGGCCACTGAAATTTGAATTTTATGAAATGCAAATGTTCACTAACTGGATCATGAAATATTATTCTTTATTTGATGTTTTCAACTATTTTAATATAAAAATGAAAGCCATATGAAACAGATGGTGGGCTAGATTTGGACTGTGGGATAGTTTGCCAACTTTTATTCTTAAATATCAATAAAATATAAGTATTCAGAGAAAACTGTACTTTAAAGATGTTTATTGGTCATAATAATGTTGAGAAGTCTTCATTTTAGAAAGAAATAGATTGAATTTCCACATAAAAATTTATATATAATATTTCACTTATCAGAGTGGCCTTTTGCTGCCAATCTTTATAAATAACAACACTGTCCCCTCATCCTGACCCTCCATTACCCTTTCTTTATATTATATTTCACTATAATTTGTCATCACATTAACTATAATAGCCTGTGTGCTTGTTTATAGTCTCCTGAAGATAATTTAAGCTACGATAGGCCAGGAACTTTTCATGTTTAGTTCACCAGAACCAAGAACACTGACTGGAAATTAGTAGGTACTCAACAAAAGAGTGAGTTGATAATCTGGGAACCCTAGAAATGCTTAGAAATGGACGGTAGAAAGACTAAAATTATAATCCAATTTCATAATTGATATATTTCAATTATTAAAGCACAGATCTTTTAAAAATTTATTTATTTGTTTTACTAATTTGGGAGAAAAAGCAAAATTATCA
The DNA here is from genome assembly GCF_000327345.1 of Myotis davidii. Classification (NCBI taxonomy): domain Eukaryota; kingdom Metazoa; phylum Chordata; class Mammalia; order Chiroptera; family Vespertilionidae; genus Myotis; species Myotis davidii. The sequence continues at coordinate 3,886,613 of NW_006289214.1, forward strand.
GAACGGTACATTTTCTGCTCAACATGTGAGCACCTAAAAATGATTTTAATCCAATAGAATTATAATTAGTAAGACTGCAAGTATATGGCACCATTACTTATTCATGAGCATGCTTTAGAGGTAGATGATTTTCTCCAATGTTTATGTTGGCATAAAAATTTTTCCTTATGCAATATGGTGATTATTTATATAAGTATCATTTATATGAATATCTTATTGTCTTATTTTCTCTCCTGTGTCACCTCACTATATTTCATAGAACCCCCTGTAATCTCATGTCTCCAAAGTTCCTAGATGGCTTCACCTTATTTCATATTATGATTAGGAAATTCAGCCACAGGTTGCTACTAAGTTCTCTTGCAGTCTCTTTGATATCAAACATTTTTGAATGACTTGTAATAGTTTTGTCTCTTTACATACTCTACCTCATTTAATTATAATAAATTTTATAGAAATGGAACATAATACTGAGAAAAGAGAAATTGTACTAGAATTTTAAGTGACAATCATAGATTTGAACAGGCATTTTTCTGATTTTAAAGACTGCTTTCTCCACTAAGAATGACACCTGCTTTCAAAGACCTCTGGAGTTCAAATCAAAATCAACCTGGTTAAGTCTTCCCTTAAAGTCCGCTTGTATCTTTCCCCCATGCACATGCGTTCATTTCCCCACTGGCTGTATTCCAGCATGACAATTTCTCTCCATTTTTGAAGATGTCATATTTTTTCAACTGTAAAACTTCACATTTGATGTATCTTTAGTCTGGAATTTACCACCACAACCACTGTGACATTTCAATAATGTGCTAAACTAATGCCTAGTAATTCTTTAGATTTCAGCTGGGAAAAAAAAAGACAGCATCAAATACTTCCCTTGCACTCCCCTATTTTTCCACACTAGACTGGGATGGGTCCCAAACATTGTACTGATTGCACTTGCAATTCCCTTCTGATAACACTAATTTTACTCATAAATATTTGCCTTACGATTTGTTTTCACAGATTAACTTGGCACCTTTTGGAGACAAGGTTAATATGCATAATGTTCACCATGGTCACAAGTTCTTAGTATAGAGCCTGGCACAAAATAGACATGCATCATTGTTGAATGCATATATATCCTATATAAAAAAGGCTAATATGCGGATCAACTGAACAGTGTAATGACAGGTTGCTATGATACGCACTGACCACCTAGGATCAGATGCTAAATGCAGGAGCTGCACCCCGGTGGTCAGTGCGCTCCCACAGGGGGAGCATTGCTCAGTCAGAAGCTGGGATTATGGCTCTTGAATGCAGTGGTGGTGGCGGGAGCCTCTCCTGCCTCCAGGGCAGTGCTAAGGATGTCTGACTGATGGCTTAGGACTGCTTCCCAGGGGGAGTGGGCTGAAGCCATCAGTTGGACATCCCCTGAGGGCTCCCAGGCTGTGAGAGGGCGCAGGCCAGGCTGAAGGACTCCCCACTCCCCACCACCCCCTAGTGCACAAATTTAGTGCACTGGGCCTCTAGTATGAATATAAGAAGAAAGCAGAGGAGAGGACAGTGCTCTGAATTTTCATAATATCTACAGAAAATTGTGCCCATAATTTGTCAGTCCCATGAGATAGCATCTGGATCCCAGTTTTCAGTGAGCTAAAGAAGAAAGCAAGGCATGTTTACATAATCCTTTCTAAGGCATAGTTTAAACAGGTAATTTCAAAAACTCACACCACATATTGTATATCATATGGTTTTGTATTTTATTATATTGTTCTTTTAATTAGTCATGAAAAATTAATTCCAACTTTTTGGTATGCTACATTTATTTTCTTTTTCTTTTCTTTCTTACTTATTTTCTTTCTCTTGTTTTTTTTTTACATTTTGTTGATTCATTTCCTTTGCCTCAATGTCTTTCAAGAAAAGAGAAAACAATTTTAAGATAAAATACTAATGTTTATTTAACGTGTGGAAAATACTCTTAAACAGTAAAAGCACAATGGAAATACATGGGATTACCTTGAAAATGCCCTAGTTACTCTTTAAATACCTTGAGACATTGGGGTTCAATAAGCTTCTGCTTCACCAAAAGGAAAACAAACAAAAAAAGGCTTTCTGAGGTTTGCTATTAAGTGTTATATTTTTTATTTAAGTTTATGAAATATATTTAATATATAATTCTTATCAGGCTGAAGATATGGTAAAAATTCTTAAAGGTTTCTTCAAATAATTTACTTCTGTTTTATTTCTGATTTAATCAAGAAATCTTTTTAAACTCCTTGTATTATAACATTCTTTTAAGCCTCTAACTTCCTGGATAAGTGTATTAATAAACAAACTTAGTTTTATTTAATGCTAAAATGAAACACATTTATAATTCTTATAAAAGTTCATTTTTAAATAATTTCTCTAATCTCAAAAGACTACTGTGTAAGATTAAGGAAATTCAAATTCTGGCAAACAGCTTAAATAGTTAGACTCCATAGCTCAAATTTTTTTATGTTCTAGTAATTGTATTAATTCACCATGTTTAAAAATTCAAGTTAGTCACATGCTTTTGTTCTTGAATAATAGTGATTTTTGAACTAACATTTATTTATTGTTTATTTTTTAGTCCTAGCCATAAGCTGACCAAATTCAACCAATGTTTTTGATTATTTATTTATTTAAATGTTAGGTGAACACTCCAAAAAATGCAAGACTTCCAAGCTCTTTTTAGAAGGCAAGCATTATCCTAGTTCCAAAACCAGATGAAGACACAACAAAGAAAGAAAATTATAAGCCAATATCCCTGATGAACATAGATGCTAAATTCCTCAACAAAATATTAGCAAATTAGATCCAGCAATATATTTAAAAAATCATACACCATGACCAAGTGGGATTTATTTTGATACAACCTATACACAAATTGAAAGATTAAAATTACATTTTCGTACACCATGACCAAGTAGGATTTATTTTGATACAACATATACACAAATTGAAAGATTAAAATTACATTTTCATATCAATAGGTTCAGGAAAAGCATTTGATAAAATTCAGCACCCATTTTTGATAAACACTCTCAGAAAAGTGGGAATAGAGGAATCATTTCTCAGCAAACATCATGCTCAATGAGCAAAAACTAAGAGCAATTCCCTTAGGATCAGGAAGAAGACAGATGTCTGCTTTCACAACTCTTATTCAACATAGTACTGGAAGTCCTAAGCACTGTGATCAGACAAGAGGAAGAAAAAAAAGGCATCCAAATTGGAAAGGAGGAAGTAAAGTTGTCACCATTCACAGATGACATGATATTGTATATAGAAAACACTAAAGACTCCACTAAACAACTACTAGATCTAATAAATGAATTCAGGACACAAAATGAATACCCAGAAATTGGTGGTATTTTTATACCAATAATTAAATATCAGAAGGAGAAACTAAGAAAACAATCCCATTTACTTTGCAACAGCAACAAAAAATCAGGTACCTAGGAATAAAGTTAAAAAGTGGTAAAAGATCTACAGTAGGAAAACTATAGGACATTAAAGAAAGTAGATGATGATACAAGCAAGTGAAAGCACATATGTTCATGGATTGGAAGAATTAATATCATTAAAATGCCCATACTACCCCAAGCAATCTATAGATTCAACAAAATACCAATAACATCCTGGCTGGCATGGCTCAGTGGTTGACCATCAAACCTATGAACCAGGAGGTCATGGTTTGATTCCTGGTGAAGGCACATGTCCAGGTCGCAGACTTGATCCCCAGTAGCGAGTGTGCAGGAGGCAACTGATCAATGATTCTCTCTCATCACTGATGTTTCTATCTTTCTTTCCCTCTCCCTTCCTCTCTGAAATCAATAAAAATATATTTAAAATATATGTAAAAAACAATAATGTATTTCATAGATATAAGGCAAATATTTCAAAAAATGTATATGGAACAACAACAACAACAACAACAAAAAACCCTATTAGCCTCAGCAATCTTGAGAAAGATGAAAAAAGTTGGAGGTATTGCAATACTGGATATCAAACTATTCTACATGGCCATTATAATCAAAACAGCAGTACTGGCATAAGAACAGGCAAATAGATAAATGGAATAGAAAAAAGAGTCCAGAAATCAACCCACACATCTATGGTCAATTAATATTTGAAAAGGAGGCAAGAACATACAATGTAGTAGTAAAGATAGTCTCTTCAATAAATAGTGTTGAGAAAATTGGACAGGTACATGAAAAAAAAATAAATTAGACCACCAAATTACACCACACACAAAAATAAACTCAACATAGATGATAGACTTAAATGTAAGTTGTGAAACCATAAAAACCCTAGCAGAAAACATAGACAATAAAATCTCAGAGATCTCTCGTAGCAGTATTTGTGCTGATATATATCCTAGGGCAAAGGAAACAAAAGAAAAAATAAACACAAAGGACTATATAAAACTAAAAAGCTTCTGCACTGCAAAAGAAATCATCAACAAAATGAAAGGGGAACCCAAAGTATATTTGTTAGTGATACTTTAAAAAGGGGGTTAATTTCCAAAATATATAAAAACTTTTATAAGTCAACACCAAGAAAACAAACAATGCAATAAAAAAATGAGCAAAGGACTTGCATAAACAGTTCTCTAAAGAAGATGTGCAGATGGGCAATAGACATATGAAAAAACGCTATGCCACTTATCATCAGAGAGATGCAAATTAGAACTACAATGAAAGAACATCTCACACCTGCCAGAATGGCTATCAGCAATAAATCAAGAAACAGGTGCCGATGAGGATGCAGAGAAAAGGGAACCTGGTGCAGCCTTGGTGGGAATGCAGACTGATACAGCCACTGTGGAAAACAGTAAGAAGTTTCCTCAAAATTTTTTTAAAATTGAAACTGTCTTTTGACCCAGGGGTCCCACATCTGGGAAAATATACTAAGGATCCTAAAAAAGCAATCAGAAAGAATGTATGCACATCCGTATGTTCATAGCAGCATTACTTACAATAGTGAAGATCTGGAAACAGCCCTAGTGCCTATGAGTAGATAAGTGGATAAAAAAAAAAACAGAGGTACATTGACACAGTGGAATACTACTGGACTGCAAAACAAACAAACAAACGAACAAACAAAAAAACCCCACAAAAAACACACACAAGGAACTCTTACCCTTTATGACAGCATGGAGGGACCTGAAAATCATTATGCTAAGCAAAATGAGCCAATCAGAAAAAGACTCCCATGTAATCTCACTTATATGAGGAATCTAACGAACAAAATAAACTTACAAACAAAACAGAACTAGAGGAATGGATACGTGGAACAGTCTGACAGAGGTCAGAGGGGAGGGGAAAGGGGGACTGGGGAAAGAAGATGAAGAGAGTAGCCAAAGAACATATATACATAGTCCATGGACACAGACATCAGAATGATGCAGGCTGGGGCCTGAGTGGAAGTGGGCAAAGGGGAGACATCTTTGGGATCATATGTAATAGTATCTACACTAATAAAAGAGAACCATGAAACTTGGTGTCACTCCACTACGCCCACCAGCCAATCAGGATGAGTATGAAAATTAACCCAACAAAGATGGCAGGTCAATTTGCATACACGGGCATGGAGCAAAGATTGAAGGCTCCAGCCCCAGCGAAGACTGAAGCCAAGACTTACTGCGGCCAGAGCGGAGAAGCCTAGCCTCAAGGCTTGGCTTCTCCGCTGCGGCCGGACCAAAGGCCTAGGTCCCTGGTAACAGAGGAAAACTAGTGCCAGCAGCCAGGGAAAGAAGGATTGTTGCATGAATCTTTGTGCAACAGGCCTCTAGTCAACAATAAATAAAGAAAAAATGTTATGTGCTCACAATACAATAATATACAGATAATGGATTATTGAATTGTACACCTGAATCTATATAATTTTATTAACCAATGTCAAGCCAATAAATTCAATAAAAATAAATTATAACAACAGTTAATAAGGATGTTATGTGTAGCTTTACAAATGGAATAGATTTTGTCTGGGCATTCTTTATGCAGAATACAGTATTCCTTAAAAACAACTGTCACTCTCCACTTCACAAAGTATATGGGCCCTGTGCTGTACACCTGAGATTAATGAAGAATGGTATTTAACATGAGCTATGGTTAAAAACAGTGCCACTCCTTTGTCTTTAAAATTCAATAAACATGTATAAAACTATTGCCCATTTATGAACTCAAGAGATTTGAATGAATGTATTTATGGAAAGTCACTGGAAATCAGGAAATTTACTTTTATAAGTAAAATGAATTTATAATATTACTGTAAACTTTGCATACATCTACTCTAAGAGATGGCTAATTATTTCATGTGGCACATTATTTGCTGTTTGTCACTCTCATAAGTACAATGTAGACACAGGTAAATATTTGTTTTCTTAAGTTGAAAAAATTTATTTGGCATTTTAGTATAATTTCTAATAACTTTTCAGTCAGATTTATACCTGATGTTTCCTGTTTTAGCACTTTAAAAAGAGGATTTT
>NW_006289214.1:3893163-3901958 GCF_000327345.1 Myotis davidii
AATTTGAATATTTGTGGCCCTAATTTTTTTAAAGCAATCTTAGAAAGTTTTAAGGATTTCTCCCCACTTTCTTTATTTTAATGTATTTTTTATTGATTTCAGAGAGGAAGGGAGAAGGAGAGAGAGATAGAAGCATCAATGATGAGAGAGAATCATTGATTGGATGTCTCCTGCATGCCCCCTACTAGGGATCAAGCCCACAGCCCCAGCATATACCCTTGACTGAAATTGAACCTGGGACCTTTCAGTCAGCAGGCCAACGCTCTATCCACTGAATCAAACCAGTTTGGGCTAATCACATAAATTATTAGCTACTATTTATAATCTTACTTCACAGAGATTGAAGTAAGTTTTCTTGTTTCTTTCTGATTCTTTCAAAGCAAAGCTCCTTTAGTAGAAGTTGATTATGGGATCACACTCTGTTGAGAGCATCTACACGAATAAAAGACGAACATGCAAATTGACTGTACCTTCGATATGCCTTAAGCCACACCAACCAGCCAATCAGATTAACTATATGCAAATTAACAAAACCAAGATGTCAGCCGGCAGCCACGGAGCTGGAGCAAGCAGGAGGCTTGGTTTTCCCAATGATGGAGGAAGCCAACCTTCCTGACTGCCACGGCCGCTCTGAGAATGGCTGATCATGGTATGGTAGGTTCAGAGTAGGATTTTATTTTTTTAATTTTTATTTTTTTAGTTTTATTGCTTAAAGTATTACAAAGGGTATTACATATGTCTCCTTTTTTCCCTCACCCTTGACAATCCCCTGGCTTCCCCTACCCTCCAGTGTCTTATGTCCATGGTTATGCTTATATGCATGCATATAAGTCCTTCAGTTGATCTCTTCCCCCCTCTTCTTCCCCCCTACTGACATGTTCTTTTAAAGTAATGGTGTTTATTAGGGAGAGAGAAATGGAGGACATAGGATGACAGGGAAGAAGAGAGAGAAAAAGGAAGTGAGATTAATGCCATTTTCTTAGTTCTTACAGCAACATATTATTTACACTTGAAAAGTGATGGTTATGCTTATTATATGTTATTATTTTAATATTCATTTAATATGATAATTATTGGAAATCAATATCCCAGTTAATGAAAGTTAGGCTTTTGAAAAAATTAAACTAGTTAAAAGAATTTAATATCTACAAGATCTGTCCATTAAGACTAATATGGGAATGCATCATTCTCTATTGATGATATTTAATTATTTTTTAATTAAATACATTATTAATATTATTATTTAATATATTTTATTGATTTCAGAGAGGAAGGGAGAAGGAGAGAGAGATAGAAGCATCAATGATGAGAGAGAATCATTGATTGGATGTCTCCTGCATGCCCACACTGAGGATTGAGCCTGGAACCCCGGCATGTGCACCAACCGGGGATTGAACTGGGGTGTGGCCACAGAGCTGTAGCAAGCAGGAGGCTTCCCTCCCGCCTGCCTCGAGCAGCTCTGAGATCCACTCAAAGCAACAAAGTTTCAGTTATAGAAAGTAAATAAACCCCAGAATTTAAAAAAGAAAAAAAGGAAAGGCTGGGAGCTTCAATCACCCAGGGGCTTGGCCAGCCTGAAAACAGCCCTCAGCCCCTCACCCAGACTGGCCAGGCACCCCAGTGGGGGCCCCCACTCTAAAGGGGGTGTGGCCAGCCAGAAAACAGGCATCAGCACCTCACCAGTCTGGCCAACCCTCCATGGGGTGAGGGTCCCCACTTTGGGGGGCTTGAAAAGCCTGCAAACAGCCATCAGCCCCTCACCCAGGATGACAGCTTAGGTTTGCTCTCTGCTGGCAAGTGGACATCCCCTGAAAGGTGCTGGGCTTCCAGAGGGATGTCTAACTGCCAGCTTGGGCCCGATCCCCCAGGGAGCAGGCCTAAGCCAGCAGGTGGACATCCCCTGAGGGGTCCCAGACTGCAAGAGGGCATAAGCCTGGCTGAGGGACCCCCCTAAGTACACAAATTTTTGTACACCGGGCCTCTAGTTAAATATTTTATGGATAGGTATATCATTTATTTGTCACAAACATATGACATGCATTATTTTTCTTCTGTACTTGTTCAAGAAAATTAACACCCATATAAGAAAGGCTAAAGAGGAAATATATTTATAAAGAGTCTTTTTAACTAGGAAATGCAAGAACAAAACCTTCAAGTACCCATGTTCAATTTATAAACAAATCATCCACTTTCTTTTGAAGGCCAAAACTGTTAAAACTAATAATTTTGAAAGTTATAACTGTCACATTTTTATAGTTGTTTGTAATATTTTTTTTTAATATTTGACTGGCTTCTGTGTGAAATTCAGAACTTCTCACAAGCCTAAACTTTCTACATAATATTGATTTTAGCAAGCAAGTACCTGGGGACATTACATTTTCTTTACTTAGAATGGAAATACAGTTCTAAATATTTCCAAAACCTATTTTGCCTGTGCTTTCTAAGTGCTTTAAATCCCCTTTTTTGTTTCATATGAAATTCGAACATAATTCATCAGAGTTAAAGGACTTAAAGATGAATAAGAAGCAGAGGCAGCAGCTACAGACTAAAAATAAGAGGTGTTTTCTAATTATCCCCTTAATTTTAAATCTTAATGGATAAACAAAGTTTATGAGAACTTTGTTGACATTATATAGATTGCAATGTTAAAATTGTGTCATGGTATGACATAGGGTATCCTACATAATAAAGAGGTATTATGCAAATTGACCATCACACACTCACACAAAATGGCCACCCCATGTGGTCAAAGATGGCCGCCAGAAGATGGCCAGCAGGGGAGGGCAGTTGGTGACAACTGGGCCAGAAGGGGAGGGCAGTTGGGGGCAATCGGGCTGGCAGGGGAGCAGTTAGGCGTCAATCAGGCCAGCAGGGGAGTGGTTAGGGGGTGATCAGGCAGGCAGGCAGGCGAGCGGTTGGGAGCCAGCAGTCCACAGATTGTGGGTCTCAGATTGAAGAGGGTGCAGGCTGGGCTAGGGACAATCCCCGGTGCACAAATTTCATGCACCAGGCCTCTAGTGTATTACATATAGATCTAGATTTATATACCTTTGTTGTTATCCATTCCTCCTACAGCATACAGAGTTCCAACTGTAGATTTTCTAGGTTTAGTTCTTGGACTTTGCATTAAAGTTCTTCTTTCTGGCAATAGATGATATTTCATTGCTTCCAGAATCAACTTTTGACATTCCAGATCATTCTTAAATAATGCGTGATTTTCTAGGTCAGCCAATATCTGTAAAAAACACACAAATATTGTTAATGCTTTATGGAAATGTGCATATGATATCAGTAGTTAAAATTAGAAGCTTAATGTCTATGATATTACCCCTTTATTGAGAGGTATACAGAATGTAATAAGAATTAATTATATTGACAAATAAATATAATTAAAATGCATGCCTTCTAAGAGAAACAGAATGGATATTATTTTCCATTCAATATTTTTTATTATCACTTTAGGACAGAGTATAAAGAACCTTCCAGTGATCTCTTTTCCATTTTTTTTTCTCTTACAAAAGCTGTTTATAAATCAAATATTCTTCCTGTGTTGGCCATAAATATGTTTGATGAAAGAAATTAAAAAGTAACTTTCAGCAAATTGGTTCATAACAATCCTATCATAAATACTGGGTGGTGAAAAATAGGTTTACAGTTGTTCATATGGAAAATAAGAAAATCATTAATAAATAATAATACAAAAATAAACTGTTTCACATAACCTACTTTTGCCTCATCCTGTATTTACATATTTCCTTTAAGATGTTCCAGGTACAGTTTAAATGCATTGCAGATTAGAAAACAACTCAATAAAAATGGGGAAAAAAGGCAAAAAATAGTTTCCAATAGTGAAACTAAGAATTTATTTCGAAAACTCCAGCACCTTAGTAAACAGTAGAGGAAGAGCAGCAGTTTTAAGTTACAGTATGTCTCTCTTGGCTGCTCCAGATTTTCATCCCCACAAATTTTTCTGTGTATATTTCTTGGAACATATCTATAGTATGCTTTATTTTTTTCTTCCTCTATTTCTCTTTAGATTCTCTTTTTCCTTAATTCTTTAGTAGCACATTATATTTCTTAATGAATCAATATATCATTTTGAATGAGAGTTAAATCTGTTATATAGATTTATAAAATTAATAGTAATTACTAAAGAATTTAATATTAGCTCACTGACCTTTTCTCCTACATTGGTAAGAAGTTATACTTCATCTGAACACTAATGTTTATTGAGTGAGTGAGTTAATATATCATGGCAGCATAAAACTAAATAATTACTTTTAATGCTATAAATTTAACCTTAATTAAGTAAATTTATTTAGTCTTTTTGATACATAAATTATTGTTGGAGGTGCCAGGAAGCATATCAAGGACATATAAGATGTCGTAAAGAAAAACAGAATAAGTCTGAGGTTGAGTCCTATCTAATAAAGACAGAATATGCAAATTGACGTCACTACACGACAAAATGGCTGCAGCCAGGCCAGGATGCTGGAGTCATCACCATCACAATGATGCCAGCATTCTGGCCTGGCTTGCCTGGGCCACTTTGCACCTGTGCACACTGCCCACTGCCCCACCTTAGCCTCTCTGCACCTGTGAGTGCTGCCCACTGGCCCAGAGCAGCTGGGGCAGGGTGGGACACCTGGCTACTTGGAATGCTGCCTCTTACAAGCTATGAAAGTAGTTCAACTTTCCCGAGACCACAGTATGAGGAGCCCAAATTAGCCACAGGAAATAGGCCCTGTTGAGGATGCTGTTCAGGTTCTAGCCTCATTCATAGGAAATTCAAACTAGAGTATCTAGATGTCATGTGGAGGGAGGGATGGGCTTCTGGGGCCGACGTGAGGCCAGCATCCTGTGCCCGGGCCATGTGGAGGGAGTGAGGAGCCTCTGGCCAGAGGCCAGGGTGCAGAATGCTGGTGTCATTGCAATCCAGGCTGAGGGATGCCCCATCCCCCCGTCCCATGCACAAATTTCATGCACCATGCCTCTAGTCTATATATGTAAAGAGGTAATATGCAAATTGTCATTACTCCGTAATTGTAATGACTGTTCAACAGGCTGTGCGCACAGCAGGAGCTGGTGGGCGGGGACTTGTGCCTCTGGGACATGAAGCTGCCTCCCAGCCCAACGCCTGGCCGGGGATGTGAGGCTGCCTCATGGGCTCCTCATGTGAAAGGTAAGCTCGGATCCTCATTCTTATTCAGTGTAGTGGAGCATGGGAATTGGTTTATAGGATCCAGTCCCACTTGGGGAAATGTTACTGCAGTCTGGGAGTAGATGCAAAATGGGGATCATAATTATTTGCTCACAGGCTTGCCGTAGACCAGACGTGGGCCCCTTGGGAACAGTGGTTTCTGACACTACGAGAATCCCCTCCCCCCACCCCAGCCTCTGGGTGCCTGTTACACACAACCACATGTGCGGGGATGAGGGCTCCGGGCCTGCGGTGGTGGGGTTAGGGGACAGAGGACCTCCTCCCAGAAAGTCTTCCCCAGCCCACGCAGCATCAGGCTGTGTGGCACGCCCTGCTGATAGCATTACCAGGTGATGTTACCTAGAGGAACCGCTCAGGCGGTTTCCCTCAAGAGCTGCATGCGCCCAGCTCAGAGGCAAGGAGGTACAGGTTTGGGGGCCAAGTGACCTCTCACAGCCCTTGCAGTGCAGCCGAAGCTGAAGCTGCAAGTCTGTCTGGCTGTCGTGGGGCCTGGACAGTGCAGTGGCCCCAGCACTGGCGGCGAGTGCTAGGTGCCTGAATCCGGGGAGCTGCCCAGACCCATGGGCCTTCCCAGATAAACCACTCCCCTCCTGCATCCCTCACCAAAACCAGGTCTGACCCTCATCCTCCCCACCAGACCCCAGGGACCCACCCTCCCAAATGGTGACCTTGGACTGCATGCCCTCACCCTGGCATTTCAGTCTCAGAACCTAATACCGCCCTTAACCCCCTCACCTCTGATCTAACCTTTAACAGGATCCATTACCAACCACATCTTCTCCAGCACCACTCTACCCCCTCTAGCCCTCCACCTTCCTCCATGGAAGATGCTATTGCTTCCCGTAAACTCAAACAAAATAGGATTACTCAAAGAAGAATATGTTTGAGCAAAGACCTTGAACTAAAGAAGAAATAAGGTACATAATATACATGAGAAAATTTAAGTAATCAAGTTATTGCAAAGGAAAGATACCTGGAACTTTTGAAAAATCACAATATTCAGTACTGGAGAGGATGTGATGAAATAGACACCTGATAGCACTGGTCTGGAATATAAGGAACAGCATTTCTGGAGACAGCTTGACAGGATGTAGCAAATATTCAGGCTCCTGGGCTGGGTGATTACATTCCAGGAATTTATCACACATAATAATCAAAAAGTTGGGCCAGATAGCATCATCATAATAAAAGGCTAATATGCAAATGGTCATCACACAATGACACTGTAGGACCAAACAGCAGGAGGCTGGGTGCAAGTCAGGCAGGGGGAGGCAGGGAAGATGCGGGGATTTGCAGCCAGCCTGGGACGTGAGGCTGCCTCCCAGCCTAGCGCCAAGCCAGGGGACGTGAAGAGCAATATTAAAATATTTCCTCTAATTAATTCTCTTTTAATGTGCACAAATTTTGTGCACTGGACCACAAGTAGGAGAATAATGTATTAGAGTTACCAGATGCTTTGGAATATGAAAGGAAAGATGTTTAATTAACTCTAGGATATGTTTCTCTTCTTGTATATTAAAATGATTCAGCATCCTATATAATAAAACCCTTATATGCAAATAGACTGAATGGCGGAACGACCAGCAGAACGACCGGTCACTATGATGCACACTGACCACCAGGGGGCACATGCTCAATGCAGGAGCTGTCCCCTGGTGGTCAGTGTGCTTCCACAGTGGGAGCAGCCGCTCAGAGGGTGAGTCCACAGCCACTCAACTGACTGGGAATGAGCAGTGCTCCCACAATGGGCTGATCCCCGCAGGCCATGCCCCGCACCAGTGCACGAATCCATGCACCAGGCCTCTAGTACAAGATACAGATGATGTTTAAAGAACTGCACACTTGAAGCCTACATCATTTTATTAATCAATGTAACCCCAATACATGCAATAAAAATAAAAAATTCAAAAAAAAAAAAAAGACAGTATGAAAAAGGATAAGGGATCAGGATGAGGGATCTCCAGTGGACATTTTTTAAATGAGCACTATATTATTTTTTAGTGACATTGTTATTTTTAATTACCAAAGAAAATATCTATTTCTAACAAGGACCTGGTTGTCTATAAAAACTTCAAGAATAAACCTGAGGGAAGAAGAGAGAGAGGGAGAGAGAGAAAAAAGGGAGAGAGACATTTTGATGTAAAAATAGATTTTCTGTATATCTAAACCTATTTCTTTCCTTAAAAATAAAAATACTTAGCCATTACCATAATAAATTTATATACATCTGAAAATGGCTTCCATCAATTATTTTTATTTTCTATTTTACACCCTTTATGATAAAAAATTCCAAAGATATGTACTTCTTTACTCTGTTTTTCCTTGGAAAAGTGTAACTCAGAATAAAAAAAATTAACTGGGAGTTTGAGTAATGGTATAGGTTTTACATAAGTTGTAAATATCTTTAAATATAGAGGGTTATTTACATTATTAATATTTCATAGACTATTCTTGATATTTAGATAACTCTTTAACTAAATAGAATTGATTAATTTTAGCTTAAAATGACCTGTATGCCTACTTGATTTTATTGCCACACAAGAATAACTTTAGCACAATATTTAATAGGTATAAAATAGATTAAATTTTTAATATATTAAACTTTAGAAAAATTGTATATTGGTTATATGGATCTCTGCAGGGAATAATTAATTTAGAAAATGGCTTAGGAGTACCAAAATACAAAATCATTAAAAAGAAATATCAATAAATTATATCTTCTGTAATGGTTTGATCTTGTGACTTTTTGTAGTGCTACAAAAAAAAAATACTTACTGTGTTGGCTTACATTATAAGCTTTTTGTCCTTGGACAACTTTAAGACAATAAACTAATATTATATTGATTAATTAATAAAAATTCTTAAATAGTTTTTTTGATTTACAATTAAGAAAAGTTACTAACATGTTAATTTATATGATATAATTTGTCAAAATAAAATAAAATGTGTTTTCTTGGACAAAAATTAGAGAGGATTTGTCTTCCTGTCTGTTTCTAGTTTTCCTGTGGCAGAAAACAAATGTCATTCAGGCTAAATTATACTATTAATACAAAAGATGAAAGAGAAATAGAATATGTATACAAGGTAAAAAAAATATTGATTTATTTGTTTCTTAAGGAAAAGTTATAGCTTAAAAATTATATAACACTAGAGGCCCAGTGCACAAAAATTTGTGCAATTTGAGGGGAGAGGGGGATTTCTCAGCATGGCCTGTGCCCTCTCGCAGTCTGGGACCCCTGGGAAGAAAACTACCTGCTGGCATAGGCCTGCTCCAGGGTGGCAGAGGGCAGGCAATATTGATTTATTTGTTTCTTAAGGAAAAGTTATAGCTTAAAAATTATATAACACTAGAGGCCCAGTGCACAAAAATTTGTGCAATTTGAGGGGAGAGGGGGATTTCTCAGCATGGCCTGTGCCCTCTCGCAGTCTGGGACCCCTGGGAAGAAAACTACCTGCTGGCATAGGCCTGCTCCAGGGTGGCAGAGGGCAGGCCCAATCCCTAGGGGCAGCCCCTGGTCAGGCTCAGAGCAGGGCCGATTGGGGAGTTGGGGCACCACCCCCTGTCATGCACAGG
>NW_006289214.1:3902847-3905190 GCF_000327345.1 Myotis davidii
TACAGACAATTAATAATTTTTAAAAATTAATTGCTGTGCCCTAACCGGTTTGGCTCAGTGGATAGAGCATCAGCCTGCAGACTGAAAAGTCCCAGGTTTGATTCCAGTCAAGGGCATGTCCCATGGTTTCGGCACATCTCCAGTAGGGGGTGTGCAGGAGGAAGTTGATCGATGTTTCTCTCTCATCCATGTTTCTGACTCTCTGTCCCTCTCCCTTTCTCTCTGTAAAAAATCAATAAAATATATTGGAAAAATTTAATTGCTCTATGTCCATAAATGCATGCATAATTAAAATATATTATGAATTACTTATTTCAAACTATGGCATGGGAGATATACAAAATAAAATTAAAGTTTGTATTATTTTTATAAAATAACCAAGGTATTCTATACTTAAGTAATATTTTTCACGTTATTAACAAACCATTGTATTACATGTATTAACTTTTGTATACTTTTAATAATTTGACAAAGTTCTATATTTTAAAAGAAATTGAATTCTTTGTTATTGTGTGTTTTCAAGTTATTATTTGTAAGTATGTCTTGCTTATAATATTATGACTAGTGTCTATATCATATCTCTGACAACATTTTTAGGATTACTGTTCCATCCCAAAGTAAGGCACAAGGTCAGAATAATAAAATGACTTAGCTGGTTTTTAAACTTGAATTGTTTTTAGATTTTCTGGAATAATCCAAGATTAACACAAATATTGCTCCTCTCTATAAAATAAGAGACAGACCAGCCTGTATTGCTCAGTGGTTGAGCAAATGACCTATGAATCTGGTAGTCATGGTTCAATTCCAGATCAGTAAACATGCCCTGGTTGTGGGCTCAATCCCCAGGGTTAGGCGTACAGAAGGCAGCCCATCAATGATTCTCTCTCAGCATTGATGTTTCTATCTCTCCCTCTTCCTTCCTCTCTGAAATCAATAAAAATATATTTTAAAAATAAATAAATAAAAGAAAAGAAAAATTTTTTAAAAAAATTCTTTGATTTTTAATGAAAACTGAACTACTGTGACAGCTTTTTGCTTGTCTAACTTAGAAAAAATATAAATGTTTCAATAATTGTATACTACTTAGAAATATATTCAAGTTTTTATACATTATTTGTACATTATATTGTACATAATTTGTACAACAGTTATCTACACATTACATTTTATTCTAAAGATTCTACATACCAATGCCCTATGCAATCAGGGATAAAGATAGCAGAATTCAGTTTCCAAAAATAAATGGCGTTGAAAATTTTTCAATATCTTCACTGTTAGTACATTCTTAAACTTAGAATAATAATCAACTACCACCATTTAAATAAATTATATGTTAAAACCCAAGAAAAGATTCCACCATTTACAAACAAATAATATTTCAGAATATGTTGTCATTTAAATGATATATTAGAAAAAAAAAATCCTGAGACTCAATATGAAGGGCAACATAAGTTATATTAACTATTACAATTACATACAATTCTAAGAGGTTGATACTTGGCAGTCACTTTACAAATATGCTCTATTTCTTTGTAACCTTGATAGGTTTTTTCTGTGACTAAATAATGATCAGTGAGTAATAGCATAAACCTGTAACAGCAGAATAGAAACATGGTCAAGAAATTTATGAAATTTATATAAGAACCCTGTTTATGATATTCAGCATTGACTAATATAAACAATCAGAATAATTTACCCATTAATAGTTAGCACTCTCAGCAGTTACTTGTCTTTATTTACAATATATTTTATTGATTTTTTACAGAGAGGAAGGGAGAGAGATAGAGAGTTAGAAACATCGATGAGAGAGAAACATCGATCAGCTGCCTCCTGCACATCTCCTACTAGGGATGTGCCCGCAACCAAGGTACATGCCCTTGACCGGAATCGAACCTGGGACCTTTCATTCCACAGGCCGACGTGCTATCCACTGAGCCAAACTGGTTTCAGCAGCAGTTACTTTGTCAGAGCATTCCATTTGCCAGGAATGTTATGCAGTTTTGATTAGAATAAATATATTTTTTAAAAATGTGTGCATTAAAACTTTTTCTTTTTATACATTGCTCTTAAGTTCCTCTGGTTTTACCACTAATTTTGCTTTGATTAGAAAAAAAATAAAGCCCTAGCTGGTTTAGCTCAGTGGATAGAGCATCAGCCTGGGGATTGAGGGATCCTGGGTTCGATTCCAGTCTAGGGCACATGCCCGGATTATGGGCTCATCCACAGTGGGGGGCATGCAGATGCAGCCAATCAATGACTCTCTCTCATCATTGATGTTTCTATATCTCTCCCTCTCCCTTCCTCTGAAATCAATCTACACTAATAAAAGAGAAACATGGTAAT
>NW_006289214.1:3907644-3912993 GCF_000327345.1 Myotis davidii
TATTTTCAAAGACAGAGGAAAATGGACAAGTGAACTGAAAATTTGTCAATATAACTTAGTTGGTTCACCAATGCTCACAGCATTTTCTTAGTTACTATATGAGTTTCTGCTGTGACTGGAACAATGTATGTTTGCACAAAGAGAAAATAGCTGAAATTTAGCCAGACTATTAGTCTGAATCCTGAAAGAAACTCATAAATATGAGTAGATAGATCCTCATATTACACTGAAAGTCTTGTTAGGATTAGTTGAAAATAATTTTGGCCAAGGGCAGAATCATGAATTAAAGAGACTGAAATATATATTTTTTAATCTTTTTACTGGTAAAATCACTATTCTTGCTAAATTATTTGAGGATATGGTATCTATTTTCACATAAGTGAGAAAAGTAGTTATAGTAAAGTTTCTGTTTTTTCTTTCAGTGCAATCATTAAAAACAACAACAACAAATACAAATTCCTGACAAGCTAAAGCTTGCATCAGTACAGCTGAACAAAAATTGCTCAAGTGTTTGCAAAAACAAAAAGAAGCCATCTATGAAATGAGGAGCAGGTTCATTGATTTTATTGTGAATACGGAAATATTTGATTGCCTAAGAGGAAAAGTAATTGGCTGAGTTGACAGTACAAATAGAGAAGAATAATGACATCATCAAAACAAGTAGATCTCATAAATTAACTCAAATAATAGTTCTTATTAGCAACAGATGAAATGAGTTTAATACTTCTATCATTTATGATTACATTTTTATTTATTTAACATGGGTTTACAGTCTCATAGATATTTTGAAAACTCAGAATTTCTAAAAATGAAATAAGCGATCTTCTTCCCTGCTTGAAAATGTTCACTGAATTCTAAGTAAGCTCTGGACTTTGCATTCATTCATTCATTCATTCATACATTCAGTAGATATCTAGTCAGCACCAATTTTGTGCCAGGTGCTGTAATAGGTCCCAGATATCTGCAGCCTCTCTCGTCACTAATTTAGTCTACTCAAGTCAACCCTATATCCCATCCCTTAGAACACGTACATTAATGTGTTCATGCCTACACTATATTCAAAACCATGAATAATATCCTTATTGTTTGCAAGATATTATTCAATATTCTCAGACCAACATGCCAAAAATTCTATAATACAATTCCATATTAACTATCCACTCACTTTCAACAATAGTGCACATTACTCTATATTTAAGTTAGCTCTACTGACCTCTTTAATCTGAGTAGATCATGACTTTTCTTAAAGGAATATCTGTGTAATATTAAGTTGTGATCCAATTCTAAGAGTCCAGTTTTAGTTCTTTTATTTCATTGAGGACTTACATAACTGCTCAGGCCATAGTCAACACAATTTTTTTCTATCAGTCAGATGAGACTTTAATCAACCATCCTCTATGTAGACACTTAAGGTTTATTAATCATGGTAAGTCATAACTTATAGGAAATCAGGAAAAATCAGGCAACACTTGCTGGGTATCATTAACAGGGTTATAAGCTCCTAGGAATTGCTCCATAAATATTTAAGTGATTTATTATTTACTTTAATGATATTTTTATTTTTAAATAATGTATTCAGTATTAAAGTCTAAACATATACAATGTATAGGCAAAATATATTTAATATTATATCTTAAATTACTTGCATAAATTAATCATCTTCATAAATAGCATATGGTCTTTCAGAAATATCATTACTTAATAACTAAACAAATATTTACATTTTTTAGTGACTTATCCCATAACCAGCTGATGGTATGCTTATTTCCAGTCATAGTAAACAGCAAAATTACACTATAAAATAATTTGGGATCTTATACACTATTTCCTTTCCTTTCCAAAAGCTATCTCACTGGTTGACATTCTTATCTACTCTTTTTGACATTTTAAGAAAGATTAATAATTTGAAATATTTCATGTGGTACAAATAATCATAAAAATGTTCATACTATTTCCATATAATGCCCTAAAACATAAACTTTCAAAATTTACTGTCTTGCTGTCTCATTTTAATTTCTTGTGTTACACTTGAAAGTATTTCCTAATGTAAGTTAAAGCACCTAGTTGCAGTTCATTTCCCACTGTATCTCCAGACCAACCTTGTACTCTGACATGGCTATTCTATTTGCTATCACCCACATGAACAACTTGTTACATCTTTAACATGATTTTTAAATCTTTGAACTCTCTGACTTTTATTTACTCAACTTGTTTTAAATGAACATTTAAAAGTGCATCTTTTGATATATAAATCAATATGCTTAGGACTTAAGACTATGATCTGTGATGGCCTGAATTCATGACCTAGTACTGTATTGCTTATACTTAGTAGTCACCAATACAAAAAAAAAAAATACTGTTTTTATCTTTCTTTTATAGGTTTATATATAGTTGTCTCATTTCTAAATATTAACTGTATTTACTTGAATTTTAAAGGTGAAATCTGAAAGAGTATATTTTTATAAAATTTTATTATTTGTAATTTTATTTTGCAAGAGAATTGTTGGAAATGAGCATGTTCAAATGTGTGTAGATTCATTAGAGGGACCATTATTTGTGTTTATTCTTTTTTTTAATCATTCACAAACACATTTCTGACTGGGAAACGCAGGTCAGAGTGCTTGGTAAGTTATCTCTGCCATCTCAGTGAGGAGTGAGACACAGACACAAATTGAGAAGAATGTGAAGTGTACATTTATGTTTTGGGAGGACATCATGAGATTTATGATACAGAGATTTGCTTAATCTGTAGCACTGAATTGACTGAAGGCATTCTTAATCTTTGAGTCACATGTAGTAACCACTTTCAACTTGTTAAATGCTATTGGAATATATTTGTATTATACTCTACATGACAGAGATTCCTTAAGAACCAGTATTTGTTTTTAGTGATATTATACTTGAGGCATTATCACATTGTTTAATAAATATTATTGATGCATCAATAACATTTATCCTAGAATAAAATCATTAATAGACATTTGTATTTGCCTTGCTGCTTACTTTCTAAAGATGCACAGCATGCCTGAAATTGTATTATAGTTACATGAGGTACTCGAATCACAACCTGAATTCAAACCATCGTGTGGTAATTAAAGTACTCCTGAAAGGGTACAATTTAATTATGATTTCAGTGTGATCTTGCCTTTCTGTGCATTTTTCTGACATGAAATTTCTCTGAGTTAGGAGGTAATGCCCACATACTAACTATAGCTAACAAGTGCAATGGACTAAGTGCAAAAGTCATTCTCAAGCATACCTTCCCAGAAGTGGACATATCTGTAAGTGGCCTATACACTATGTCCAGAAGTAACAACCATGAGCCTGCAAAGCATATCTGGTGCTAGAAGAAAGATGGAAAATTCTTCCTCTTCTTCTTTCTTGTTTTATTTCAGAGACATTAATTCTGATGGTGAGAACAAAATGATGATCCTGAAAGGTCTTTGACACAAATCTTTAGGAAAGCAATTGAAGAGACTGCATTCAATAATATTAGGAAAACTGGATTCCCCGATTTCAATAATAATGTGGACCTTATATCAAATATTTGTTTTGCTTTAACCTTAAGTTAATTATCTTTAAATAAAAGCCTTTTAATTTCTCCCACAGTAATTATAAGGTATCAGTCAGTATGTTACTTCCCTCCTTTCACTAAGAGAAGATGGAGGTAGAATTTTAATCACTGCATATTTGCAAATTTCCAGATTTCTTTAGATTTACTCTGATCAAAGCCCAACATACCTCTTTTGATCATCATCAGGGAACTAAGTTTCTATAAAAACATCAAGGTGGATGCATCTTGCAAGTCAATAAGGGATTATAATAATTCTCCCAAGTGATGCTAATTCCACTGGGCATACACTCTGTAGAGTTTCTAAAGTTTGCTCATGAAATAAGTTGTTCAAACAATTTGATTGAACAAACTTCAGGGATAAAATAAAATATAAGCTTTTTAATCTTAACACTAGAGATCTTGAAATGACAGACAATTTGTGGTATGCAAAAAGTAATGTATAAGTTTTAACAAATAATTTATAATATAATTTACATTATAATGGAGCATATAATTAATATTGTCTAGTACTTACAATTAAGTAAGTATTAAGATGTATTGTGAAGCCTAACATGTCTTTATCCAACAACAATATTTTCAGTTGGTTGACTTTTCGAAACAGGAATCATTAAACTATTCACTCTTCTTCTGTTCTTTACATATAACTCTCTGGAACTAAATAATAGTTGAAAGTATTGAAAAAAGTTACATTTAATCAAATTTATATCAGAAATGTAACTGATCTCACAGGGACTTGCAGGGATTGGGCCTTAACTGGCAGTCAGACATCCCTCTTGTAATCTGGGACCACTGGCTCCTAACTGCTTGCCTCCCTGCCTTCCTGATAACCCCTAACCACCTCTGTCTGGTGCTGTGATGACCCTAACTGCTCCCCTGCTGACCTGATTGTCCCTAACTGCTCCCCTGCCAGCCTGATCGCCCCTAAGTGTGCCCCTGGCAGCCTGATTGCCCCTAACCACCTCTGCCTGCCTGCCTGATCTTGCCCCTAACTGCTTGCTCCCCTGCCGGCCTGATTGCCCCCAACTGCCTCTGCTTTGGTCCCACCACCATGGCTTTGTCTGGAAGGAATTCGGATGTCCAGAAGACATCAGGTCGATCCGGTCTAATTAGCATATTACACTATTATCTATCTATCTATCTATCTATCTATCTATCTATCTATCCATCTATCATCTATCTACCTATCATCTATCTCTTCGATAGATATATATATATATATCTATATCTATCTCTCTCTCTCTATATATAAAATTATTTAATGTGGTACTAACCAGATTCAGCAATTATAATCTAATTCTGGCTACTTATCCAAAGAAAGTAAAAAATGAGGAAACCAAGATGGCGGCATAGGTAAAGACCTGAGTTTTCTGCCTCGAACAACCACTTCAAAAATACAACTAAAAGACGGAATGGACATCATCCAGAACCACAGGAAGGCTGGCTGAGTGGAAGTTCTACAACTAGGAGGAAAGACAAAAACATATCGAGACTCAGAGGAGGCGCAGTGCCAAAGTAAAATACAAAGGTGTGGAGGTGCGTGCCAAGTGGGCTGGCGGCTGAGGGGGAGGTTGTTGTTTTCAATTGGGAGGGAGTCTCAGGTTCTGAGCTCCAGTTTCAGGAGAGTCTCTGGGGACCCAGACTCAAATGGGAGAAGTGGGACTGTCTGGCATCGGTCGGAACTCGAGGGCAGCTTTCTCTCCGAGGTACTTGCAGCGGTTGCTGGGGCACTGAGAGGCAGAGCCTCTGGGGACAGGACTGAGAGCAGCCATAACTGT
>NW_006289214.1:3913124-3913469 GCF_000327345.1 Myotis davidii
GTTCAATTCCTCACAGTGATAACTACAACAATCAAGGCTTAACTACAACAAGACTGTGTACAAAGCCCACCAGGGGGTCCACCAAGAGTGTCCATCTCAGGTAATTGGGACACTTAGCACAGAAAGGCACTCTATCGATGCAGCGAAGCATAAAAATTGCAGAGACAAAGACACAGGACACAAACAACAGAATTGGAGGGAAGCAAAGTGTTGGATATAGTTTAAAACCACACTTTTAAGGTCTTTAAAGAACTGTCTAGCAGCCGCCGATAAACTTAATAAGGCCCTCGAAAAGACTGGTGAGACTGCTGATAAATGTAGTGAGATCCTCAAGAAATCTAAAGA
>NW_006289214.1:3913696-3924062 GCF_000327345.1 Myotis davidii
AGAGGGGACATAGAAAGGGAATGGACTGACTATTCTTGGGGGGGAAGGGGTGTGGGGTGAGGGAAGAGATTGGACAATAATCGTGCACCTAATGGATGAGGACAGTGGCGGGGAGTGAGGGCGGAGGATGGGGTGGGAACTGGGGGGAGGGGGGTTATGGTGGGAAAAAAGAGTAACTAATGTAATAATCTGAACAATAAAGATTTAATTGAAAAAAAAAAGAAAGTAAAAAATGAGTTAAAAAATTATCTGCACCCCATGATCATTGTAGCATTATTTACAGTAGTCAAGACATGGAAGCAACCTGTGTTCATCAATAGATTTATATTTATTATTATATACATTATTCAGCTTCAAAAGAAAAGGGAACTTTGCCATTTTCAACAACATGGTTGGACTTTGAGGTCATTATGCTAAGTGAAATAAATAAGACAGAGAAAGACAAATACCATATGTGGACTCTAAAAAAATCCTGAACTCATACATACAAAGAACAGATTGATGGTTGCCAGAGACAAGAGGTAGGGGTGGGCGGCCAAAACTGGTGAACATGGTCAAAGCCACAAACTTTCAGTTATAAATTAAATAAATAAGTCCTGGGGAGGCCATGTGCAACAGGGTAACTATAGTTAATGGTGCTGTGTTATATATTTGAAATTTGAGAGTCCATCAAGACTCAGAGGGTAGTGTGTGGAACATAAGCATCTCCAATACATAATAATATGTATTATTGTAAATACATATAAGCATCCTCTTTCAGCAGATACCACTCTAGGGAGAAGGAAGATTGGCTAAAGACCACTTGAGAGGGAAGAGACAGCTTTACAAATAACTTGGAACTTTCAGTTTCCCGGATAGTCGTAGTTGTGAACCATATCATTTTTCTTAATTCTGTATATTTTCTTTCCTTTTTTTAAAAGATATATTTTATTGATTTTTTTACAGAGTGGAACGGAGAGGGATAGAGAGTTAGAAACATCAATGAAAGAGAAACATCGATCAGCTGCCTCCTGCACACCTCCTACGGGGGATGTGCCTGTAACCAAGTTATGTGCTCTTGACCGGAATCAAACCTGGGACCCTTCAGTCTGCTTGCGGATGCTCTATCCACTGAGCCAAGCCAGTTAGGGCAATTCTCTATATTTTCTGATTATTAAGTACTAGTGGCCTGGTGCACGAAATTCGTGCACATTAAAAGGGGATTAATCAGAGGAAATATTTTAATATTGCTATTTGCCCTTTATAATACAAGTGTCAGAGATGAAAGAAAATTAGTAAAATGTGTATTAAAATCTTCCTTCTGTCAGAGTCTAGGGCACACTGTGGGACCCAGAATCAAGTCCCCGCACAGCTGTGGCACCTCAAAATCACGCGGGACCCAGAACCAGCCGGCCCCACCCCCATTGGGTGAGATCCAGACACGGCCGGCCCCACTCTTGCCAAGCCCTGACAGGCAAGGGGTGCAGCCTCAGGTCCCCCATCAAGCCCCATAGGGTGGGGGGCACAGCCTTAGCCACTCAAGCCCTGCCAGGTACGGGGCACAGTCTCAGGTCCCCCAGTGAACCCTCAGGTCCCTTGGCCTGGTGCTGGAGCGGGGGACATGGCCTGAGGTTCCACAGCCTGGGACTAGTGTGGAGTCATGGACTGAGGTCCTCCATCAATACCTACCAGGTGGGAGGCATAGCCTGAGGTCCTCCTTCCTGGCGCCGGGGCGGGGGACATGGCTTGAGATTCCCCAGCCTGGTGCCAGGGTGGGGGGCATGGCCTGAGGTCTCCTGTCAAGCCCCACCAGGCGTGAGGTGCAGCCTCAGGTCCCTGCTGTTAAGGCTCATTACGGGAACTCAGCCTCCACTGTGGGCAGAGCCAACTTCTGTTACAGAATCCCTGCCTCCGCTGTGGGCACAGCCATCTTGTGTTATGGAATCCCTGTATCCGCTGTGGGCACAGATATCTTGACCCTTATGGTATGATGGTTAATTTGCATAATCTCTCTATTAGATAAGATAATTTATTCTGCCATCAATAAGAATAGAAGTTTAAAAACCAGATGATATAACTTACAAAAATTAAATGACTTCTCTCTTTGTAGAAATATGAGCTAAGATGAATATTTCTAACATTCAAGAAAGTGCATTTAATTAATTGATGTAATAGATATTTATTATGTTCATACTGCTTTAGAGGCACTGTCTGAGGAACATAAACATCAATATAATTCCTGTTACAGACAAAGGTGTCATAATTTACTAATAAAAAGAGATGCATCTATAATAACTTAACCAAAATGTTCTATTAGTAATGATTACTAATAGAAATATGGGCAAATTGCTATAGGAAACAGAAAGACATGCTTAGCCAAATGTTTTGTGATAAATGAATACAACAGGGAATCTTTTTTATCCTGAATCAATAAGGATAAATGCCTGTTTACTAGGCATGGAGAAAAGTAAAGGATATTTCAAGAAGACTGTAGGTTGAGAAGAATAAAAGGACATCTAGTAATATTCAAAGTAATGATATTTATCAAAACCCCAAAGGCAAGGGAAGTAAAGGCAAAAATAAATTAATGAGATTATATCAAACTAAAAAGTTTCTGCACAGCAAAAGAAACTGCCAACAAAACAAAACAACAACAACCAACTAAATGGGATATTTGCAAATAACAGCTAGTGCAAGGGGTTAATATCCAAAATATATAAGAACTCAAACTCATACAGCACCAAACAAACAAATTAAAAAATAAGCAGAAGACCTAAACAGACACTTCTCCTAAAAAACATACAGCCAACTAACAGATAAATGAAAAGATACTCAACTTCACTAGCTATTAGGAAAATGCAAATCAAAACTACAATGAAATACCACCTCACACCTGTTAGAATGGTTACTATCAACAAGACAAGTACTACGTGTTAGAGAGGTTATAGAGAAAAAGGAGCCCTCATTCACTGCTTGTGGGAATGTAAACTGGGACAGCCACCAAAGAGAACAGCTTCCTAAAAAATTTTTAGAATGTAGTTACCATATGACCTAGTAACCCCTCTTCTGGGTATCTATCCAAAAAATGTAGAAACATTTATTTACAAAGATATATCCTCTCCCAGGTTCATTGCAGCACTATTCACGGTGACTAAGACATATAAACAACTGATATGTCCTTTGCTAGATTAATTGGATAAAGAAGAGGTGGTACATATATACAATGTGATATTACTCAGCCATAAAAAAGATGAAATGTTGCCATTTGTGACATCGTTGATAAACCTTGAGAACATCATGCTAAGCAAAATAAATCAGACCAAACAAGTGAAAAACCATATGATTTCACTAATATGCGGGATATTAAACTGAAAGCAACAAATGAACAAACAAGGAAAACAAACAAAAACTCATAGACACAGACATCAGTATGGTGATAATCAGAGGAAATGGGGGTGGGCATATGAAGTGTAAAGGGGTCAAATCTATGGTGACAAAAGATGATTTGACTTTAAGTGGTGGGCACACAATGCGATATGTAGATCATGTGACATAAAAATTTACACTTGAAATGTAATTTTATTAACCAATGTCACCCCAAAAAATTTAATAAAAAGAAATAAAGTATATAAAGTAAAATTAAAAAGAAAATACACCTTGCTTAGTGAGTCTATTCTTAAAACATTTCTCTCTCTCTCTTATCTCTATCTTTCAATCTTCATTCATTTATCCATTCATCCATTCATCGAACCTTCCCCCTTATATATAAAGTCATATAATGTAACATCCTTACTGAGTCATCATTTTTTTTTCTCTCATTCAACACATCAGATCTACTGGACAATACTTGCAATCTGGCCTTCAAAATATATAAAGAATATATTTACTACTGCAACCCTAGGATAGGCTAGTATCATCATCACCTTGACTTTTAAATACCTCCTAAGTACTATATCTGCTTCCAAACTTTCTCCTTAAGATAAATTAAAAAAATAAATAAACTACAAAAAAAGTGAAGAATTGATACAGGTGGAGAAAGATGTCACTAGAGTTAAGCCATTATCATTGACTTCACTTCAAAAAATGATAATGCCTAATCTAAAGGCTATTTAAAACTTTTTAAAGTATATTTACCAAAAAAAAAAAAAAAACTTGGTTGGCATATGAAATAATAAAATAATAGCTGTTTAAGACTTTATGCAAACAGAAAACACTTAAGTCTGTTCCTAGACATGGATCATAACAAAATGATATTCTACTTTCCTAAAAAAAATGATCAATCAGTTGAAATGGACATGCATCATTTAAATAGATCTTTGCACTCAGGTTATGCCTGAAATGCAAAGATCTAATCAATTTTATGTATATATATATATACATATATATACATATGAAGAGCCCTTATTTTAAGCAATGGCTTAAATATATATGTTAGCTATAATGAACATTAGCATGAAATCTAGTAGGAAAAACTTCTATCTTTTATTTTTATAATAGATGAATATTATGAGTGACTACTGACTGAAATCAGATTTCAGGTATTCATTGTGATTAAATATTCATAAATTCTTACCATATATTTGCCATTTGTAATTTTTAGCCACCTTTTGAAAAGACTACAGCACTTATGCTGAATTGTAGCAAATTGGGAAGTCGTTTAATGGTTTGGAAAAGTCCCACAGCTGACTGAATCGAGAATACCACACTCATTATTATTTATGACTCTATTTCCAGGTCTTCCTAGGTCAGCTTATTGAATTCACTGAATATGCTGCTTTTCCAGTTCGGCAAAGCCAATTTTGCAGGCTACTTTGTCGTAGACATTTTCATAGAAATGGAAGAAAGCCAATTTTGTAAATATAAACACATCTAGAACACCTATAATTTAGGATAATTTACTCTAAATGAACATCCATTGTTTAAAACCTTTACAATCGAGAATTCCAAAACTTTAAAAACTGGAACCACCCAGAACAGTGTTTCCCTAGTGTGTTCTGTAGATAATTCTTTCCATGAGATTTTAATAGCCATTGCTTAAAATAAGGGCTCTTCAGAAAATCCAGGGATTTCACAAGTTCAAATTAAGTGAGTCTCTTTATTAGGAGACTTTGATACTGTTGTAATTAACCTAGTTATTAATAACAGGGAAGTATCAAAGGGAAGGACAAATATTATAGGCCTGTTATTTGGGCAGCTTTGTCAGGCAGCTACAACTTTACACTCCCCAGGGATCCAGCAAAGGGAAGATAAACGCATGCCTAATAAAGTTGGAGTGACATAGGGAAGGTGCTTTTCTGTCAGTCACACTTGGAAACAGGTTATTGGCCAGAATGGGTGTGGCCACTGCAAGGGTGAAAAATTTGGGGTATTTGATCTCTTTCATAAAGGAACTTGCTCTCCTGTTTTTGTTGCTTTTGGTGTGTTGTGCCTAACTCCTGACTTGTGGGGGCTCTCTCACCCCTGCTTCCTGGCATTCTCCCAAATGGCCCCCAGCCATGTGAACTCCACACAAAATGGATTAATGGATGCTGAACTGGACCAGGCTACAACCTGGTACTGAAACTCTGGACATTGGCTTTGCTTTTCGCTTTATTGAAACACCAGCTACACTTCTATGACTGGAATGGGACTTTGGAAACCCAGGGCTGTAATTCCACACTAATAAAAATCACTCACCCTCCCGTGTGAGTCTCAGAAAACTGTTTTTCTTGAGAAACCATAAGGATCCCACCCCCAGCCTCCATTAGGGAAGAGGGTACTCTTATTTCTCCAATAACAATTTGAGAGACTTTATCGTGACAATCTGTCCTCTGAAACTTCAAAAGATGGATATAAAAAATGAGTTTATAAACATATTTTTACATGAAACAGTTTTGTGATGAATACCTATACATAATATCTGTCCGGGGACAAAAGGTTGGGGAATGTTAATCCAGAGAACATCATTGAAAATATTTCAGAGACGAAATATAGATATAAGAAGGCTTAATAACACAAACCACACCATGTTGTGGTAATTAACAATTTTAGCATCAACATTTGTCACTTTATCCTGTGGAAAATATGGAATATTTGAGCTTTAAAGTTCATAAATGTAATGCTTATACGTATGTTTAATGTGTATTTAATGTACACATGTATTGAACAATATAACTCTAGACTGCCTGAGTTATTAAAAAAAAATAAATAAGTAAACCAAGGAATTGTCAAGGATTTAAATTTTGCAGAAATACCTAAATAGGAGTATATAACTTTAGGAACATCATTGTATTAAAACACAGGTGGAAATAAAAATATATTAAACAGTAATCAAAGGGGAAGAGTCTGGGGGGGGGGGCGCGCATGAGTAAAAAAAGATAGAGGGATTAAGCAATAAAACCCAAACTCATAGACACAGACAACAGTATGGTGATTACAAGAGGAAAA
Source organism: Myotis davidii (assembly GCF_000327345.1). Lineage (NCBI taxonomy): Eukaryota > Metazoa > Chordata > Mammalia > Chiroptera > Vespertilionidae > Myotis > Myotis davidii. Next base: position 3,920,102 of record NW_006289214.1, read on the forward strand.
TAGGGGTGGGGGGAAGTAGAAGAGGGGAAAAATAGTGATGGAAAGATACTTGACTTTGGGTTGTGAACACCCAATATACAGATGATATATTTTAGAAATGTACACTTGAAGCCTATATAATTTTGACAAATGTTACCCCAATACATTCAAATAAATTTTAAAAATAAAAGTCTCCTTAAGATAGTCTAGCAAACTATTTTATGTGAAATAAAATTTAATTATTTCTATACAATAACATTAATTATTTTAGGAGGAGGAGAGTTTGCTATTCGAAAAGATGTCTCTTTAGGGTAATGATTATTTTAAACTGGTCATTGTTAAGAAACAAAAGACTCAGGATAAACCTTAGACCTTCCTCCTGCCTCAAAGGAATTTAGGTGGAGGACCTGCTCCATGAAGGGAGACATCACAAGTACTAGAGTTTAAAATGAAATAGTGTGTGATAGAGAGAGGAAGTACTCTAGCAAGGCTTCTTTGATCAAAGTCCTCTCTGTGTCTCATTGTTAAAGATGGCCGGCAAACATTTACTCACTAAACATTAGCTTTTCCATTTCCCTGTGAAGTGCCTTCCTGCTCTTTAAAGTCCAAAACCACAACCTCCCTTCTCCTTAGCTGAAGATGGCCTATAAGACTTAACCACCTATTTGGTCCTGGGTCTCACATTCTTATGGAACCCCGTATGTGTACATACATATTAAACTTGGTTATTTTTCTCCTGCTAACACATCTCATGTAAATTTGATTATTAGTCAAGCCAGAAAAACTTATAAAGATAGGAGCAAAAGGTATTTTCCCATCCCTACACTTAAAATATAGATTTACTAGTCACGAATGCCATAGTATAATACACAAGTATTTTAAAATAAATCATAAAAATATTACCTTTTCATTTATCCTCTTCCATTTTTTACCTTCTGCTGTCATTAATGAACTCTCATACACTCAAAATCCTGATTTTTTAAAAATATATTTTATTGATTTTTTATAGAGAGAGGAAGGGAGAGGGATAGAGAGTTAGAAACATCGATGAGAGAGAAGCATCGATCAGCTGCCTCCTGCACATCGCCTACTGGGAATCTGCCAGCAATCAAGGTACATGCCCTTGACTGGAAGGAATTGAACCTGAGACTCTTCAGTCCCCAGGCCGATGCTCTATCCACTGAGCCAAACCAGGTAGGGCCCTGATTTTTTTTAAAGTTAGTTATTGTAACCTCTTATCACACTATGACTGTAAGAAAACATATATGTAGCCATGTCCTAGAAACTACACAATGAAAGAATTCAATGATAGAATATCAGTTATATAATTTTTATTTTTAAAGTTATTTTCAACATGGTATTTTTAAAAATGTTCTTAATAAGAAAAAATATTTTGATTTAAAATTGATAATTAAATTTGATTCTTTAAAAATCAATTTATCAGAAACACCAATCAGAAAGGATATATGCACCCATATGTTCATAGCAGCACAATTCACCATAGCTAAGATCTGGAAACAGCCTAAGTGCCCATCAGTAGATGAATGGATTAGAAAACTGTGGTACATCTACACGATGGAATACTATGCTGCTGTAAAAAAGAAGGAACTCTTACCATTTGCAATGGCATGGAATAACTACGGGGGGGGAACATATGTAATGCCCTTTGTAATACTTTAAGCATGTAATACTTTAAGCAATAAAAAAAATATCAATTTATCAAATTATTATTCCATGCCAAAGAAAAATACATTTTCTTTAGTGAAAAGGAATGGATACTTAGAAGTATTCTTGAGATATTTTAAAGTATCACAGTATTGCTTTTAGATTAGAGTTCTATAATTCATTTAGAGTCAAAGAAAAAAGAGCAGGGGTAATAATAATATGAAAACTAATAGGGTTTTGATAATCTAAATGCAAATACCTTTTGAAAAAATTAATATTTTGCAATAATATTCTGTTTAACCCCTTTTCTACAATACCTGATTTGGGGTAAATTAAGTCTCCATTTACTTATGTGTAAACTAAGTATCCATAATACAAAAATAGGTATGTAGTGAAACATTTGATAAGATGCATAAAGAACTGAGCACTATATCACCATATTTTACTGATAGTAAATCATAAAATAGGCATTATGATTATTGGAAATGTTAACAGACATACAAAAATATTGAAGTATGGTAGCAACCATCTATAGTTTAACCCTGCTGTTTGGCTTATGTACATATTTGCTTTGTTTAACAATGGACAGGTTATTTTGATTTTCTGAATTATATAAATCATCCCATTTGATTAAATGCCTTATTGATTGTAATGTAAATATCCCATGGGTGGGGTCATACTGGTCTTAGAAAACACATTCTTCTGTACCTGGGAAACAGGACAGCACAATTATCCTAAATTGTTGTAATGGCCACAGATAATGCGTTCCATCTGACTCAGTGGTCCCAAAACCAGGAGAGCACAATTACTCTAAATTGCCTCGAAGGCTCTAGAATATGAATTCCTGACAACTCAGTGGTCTCAAGACCCGAGGGCTCTGGATAATGTGTTTCTATCAACTCAGTGATCCGGAGACCCAAAACTGTAATTTAGATAACATGCCTAAATTTAACCCAGGTTACCCAAGGGCTCTAGATAATGTGTTTATAACATGCTGTTTCTGCTTCTGTAAACTGCTTTTTTGCAAACTAGGTTCCTCATTCCAAGCCCGAGGGCTCTAGATAATGTATTTCTGTCATTAAAACGCTTAATTCTGCTTCTGTAATCTGCTTTTTGGGAGCCAGTTTCCTCATTCCAAACCCTGGGATGTAATCAATACCTTTGTGATTTTTTTGCTTATATAACCTTGGAGCTGCGATCATCTTGTTACTATGAGATTTGGGGAATGGCCCCTCAATGTCCCGGATTGAAATACATGTGACTCTTTAATTTGACTTCTTGAGGCGTCCTTCTGTGATTCGTGGGGTACGTACAACAATATGTACGGTAAAAGTACAATTTTAACATGGCGATATAAAGGTGTAAATATCAATTTTCATTAATAATGCAACAAAACACATTTAAAGATAGTAATTATGAAGAGAAATATAGAGGTAGCTATATATTTATTAAGATGATGGTTATAATGAATAATGAATCAATACATAACATGTATGATTATGAATCTCAAGGAAAATTTTATAGGTAACTAATATTGCTCCTTCGTTCAGAAAAAAGAAATAATTTTAATAAAATTAGGCTTTGTGGTTTAAATTATCTAGATTCCTACTTGAAATATAACCTGAAAAACTGAGCTTCTCAGCATCTGTGTTATCACTTCTGCTGTGGGTGTCATAATGATAGCTTATACCTCAACATGGAATAAATGCCAAGACATGAGTCAAAAGATACATTTTTTTTTGCATGAAAGCTTATTATCAGTGGTGGGGGAAAAATTGTTTGAGTTAGGCTTTCAAAATTTAATTTTCCATGTATCAGTGAATTTTTCACTTAAAAATATTACCTAAAATAGTTTGGTTCAATTCTCAGAATCTCAGTTTCTACCTGCAAAACATTATGGCAATTATAGAAAAACAAATTCTATGCTGATCACAATTGACCTGATAATGAAGCTAACAGTGGGTAGGAAATGACTTCAAATTAACAAAGGTAAAAATATTAACACTGATATCTCATATATCATGCAAAAAGTAATGTATCTACTTAATAAATTATACTTGATGAAATCAATGACAGAATAGCAAGTTTGTTCTAATAGCAAAATCTGAAGTTGTTTTCATTAACTTAAAACTGATCATATAGAAAGTACCGTATTTGCCGGCGTATAAGACGAATGGGCGTATAAGACGACCCCCTAACATTTCCACTCAAAATACAGTTTGTTATATACTCGCCGTATAAGACTACCCCCTCTTCCGCACACCTTCCACACACCAAATAAAAGGTAAAACAATATCAGATTTGATTTTAACATTTT
>NW_006289214.1:3924274-3954938 GCF_000327345.1 Myotis davidii
GGAGTCTGGTCCCCCCTTGCATCAGCATCTCCCTGGGACCTCACTAGTGCGCAAGTGCGAGCTTTTCAACATTCTAACAGGCACCATGATATCGCAAAATCGCGAATCTTCAATGCATATGTAAAGAAATATACGGTAACCCGAATTTACCACACTCGCAAAATCGCACACAGCCAACCATACACCCAGTATGGTATCGCGATTCGCGATTTTGCGCTATCATACTGGGGGTATGGTCGGCTGTGTGCGATTTTGAAAGTGGGGTAAAATCGCATAACAGCAAAATCGCATAACAGCCGAGCATACACCCAGCAGTGCTGCTGATGCCTGAACGGTATGTGGAATGAAGTGGGCAGGCATCAGGAGGCCACTATGGCACGGGGCAAGCACTATGGGCAGTCTATCTGAAGTGTACCTGGCGTATAAGACGACCCCCCACTTGGAGGCATATATTTCAGGGCCAAAAAATCGTCTTATATGCCAGCAAATACGGTACATTTCTTTCAATTCATCAGGAGTATTGAATGAAAAAGTTTGATGTATATGTGAGAAATAGTAAATTGGTATGTGTGCCATTTTCTTTGTAGTTACAGTATGAAACAGCACAGTATTCAGCACCAATAAGATTATTCTAGAAAAATTTTTCTTCATATTTTAAAAAAAATGCTCCAATAAATTTTGAATGTTTATGTAAAATAATAAACAAGTATTTATAATTTTTGACATTAGCAGTGTACCATTTGTTACTTATTAAATATTATTAAATTAACAACTTTATGATTTGGGATGACCTATAACTTTTTCCCATTTTATTTGAATGGTAAAGAGTATATGTGCCTGATTCTCTGAATAGCTCTTCTCTAGGGGGTATTTGTTTTCCATTTTCTGATTCATTAATATAATAATGAATTGATTTGACTGATAATACTGTTTGATTTGACTGATAATCTTGGTAATTAAAATCTCAGTAGTAGTTGTTTCAATACATGTGTGATAAAATTCAATTCACTTTAGGTTCCTTCATAGTTTGTTTCTTTGCCTCTTAGGAATGTTTTAAATTATAGAAGTTAAGAAAATCATTTTAAAGCTTTTTTTTAAGTTGTAACATTTTTGGCCATTTAAAAGTTGATAATGATAATTGTGAAAAAAAAAATGACTACAATGGAAGGGATCTATATTTCACTAAAATCAATTTATAATTGAGCAAAAAGAGAGTTATTTATTTTTTATTGTTGTTTGTTTTTCTTATTATATTTTGAATAAATGAAAGGATCATGAGAAGTTTGAGACAACATGATTTTTTTTTATATAGGGAGGTGTACATTTCTTAATTCTCTATAAAATCATCTATCTCCATAATTTTGAACAGGGATCAACATTTAGAAAATTAAAACCTATTTTTATTCATACAGTGTTAGTGTCAGAAGGAATATTTCCATCTTCTCATAGCCCTGATGTGGAAATTGAGATCCAATGAAATTAAGTCACCTATCCAGATCAAACACTAAATTAATTTAATAATCAAACACTAAATAAATTTATAAGAATCCAAATAAGCACACACACCATTGCATCTGCTAACCTACCAACTTCTGCTCACATATATTTTTACTTTTTACCCGTTGACATAGAAAATTTTCAAATCTCTTTTCTATAGCAGTCTATTCATTGTGCATAAAATTTTACATATGCCAGTACTTCTAAAGAAAATATTGCAATCGTTTTTTCTTATATCATCAAATTTTCTAGATTATACCTGAGTATATACAAACATGCTTGACTCTGCTCCCCCAGTTTGGCTTTTATCAATTTATTAACTCTCAGCTCCAAAATCATCCATTTTGACTCTGTGAAAATGGACCCAAGCCCTTTAAATTTTTTTGTTTTCTTTACCAGCTGGCACTATGGTAAACTTTGTAGAGGGCTCTGGATAGACACTGTAGGAGGAAAAAGTTTGCTTTCCATTTTCTCATGTTTGCTTGACTTATCTTGTCAAAGTCACCTATGACCTTTATGTTGTGAAATAAAAAAAAATCAATTATTGGGCATCATTCTATTCGACCTCTTGGCAGCATTTGGTATAGCTGATCACTCACTGTTCTGTGATGATTTATTCCCTGAAATTCCAGAACATCAAGCAAGCTCCCTGGGTGTTCTACACTCTTTGAGTAGTTTCTCCATTTTGGTCACTAGCATCTTTTTTCTTTGAAATGTTTCAATGACTCAGAACATCATTCTCAGTTTTTTTCCCCCTTACTTACCTATACTCATTTCTGTGATGATACCATCTCATATCATGTCTTTAAATTATATCTAATGCAAACAACTTCCTAACTTATACGTATATCTTGGCCATACCTACACAACCCCTGAATGATGCATTTAATGCCTACTCAACATCTCCACTTAGAGGCCTCACAGAAATCTTTAAAAGTCAGTGTTCCATAGCATCCTTCCTCAATGGGGTTCAAAACAAAAAATGTGGAATTTCTATGATTCATCTCTTTCTCATTTTCTCATCTAGCCAGCTCTACTTTAAAATATACCTAGAACACAGACATTTCTCACCATCTTCATTGCTACTACCTCATTACCCTCATCTGACCACTTAAAAAAATCTCTCACCTCTATATTCCTGTCACCTAGTAACTGATTTCCATTTTCTACTCTTGTTTCCCTCAAGATATTTTCAACATAGCAACTACAGGAGGCATTTAATTGTGTACCTTAAATCAGACAGACCCTCCTATGCTCAAAACACTGCAATGGCTTCTATTGCACACCAAGGAAATTCCAAAGTTCTCACAGTGGTTTCCCAGATGTTAATGATTTGCATCCTCACCTTCCCTGAATTTTAACAACTCACTGTTTGTATCACTCTGCAGGCCACCTTAATGATCCTCAAAGAATAAGCAAAAATATTTTATAAAAACAGCAATGTGGGCACTGGATGCAGGAACAAAAGCATTTTATCTATATACCCTCAAAATTACTTATAAAAATAAAAGAACAATTATGTAATTAGACCAATTAAATTTCCTCTACTAAGGCTTTAGCTTTGAGATTTTCTCAAAGCTTAAGAGTATTCTTAAGTCTAAGGATCCTATTTTAAGCCCTAGATTTCATCTTTATATACTCCACTCACTAAAATATTAAAGTAGCTTCAAGAGTTATTTCAAAATTTACTGAATCCTAAATGCAAATCACTGGAAAGGTTTAATGATACAAACAGCTTTTGCTTTATTCCAAATGTTCTGCAATTTTTCTTAGTCCTCTTACAAATATTGTATCCTATTTTAATTTTATCATTCTTATTAAAGTAAGCATGAATAAAATATAAAATTATCTTTAATGTTTAATTGGGAAAAATAATTGTTTTTGCACTGTGTGGCCTCTTGGTAAATACTATGTAATATTTACAAAAATGCTTATGATCTGTTTTAGTATTTAAATTCAGTTTTATTTTCTTCATAAAATGTAATTTGTCTTCTGATTCATTATGCTAGCAATGCAAGTGAAACGATTTTCTTGTAGCCAACTTATTTTAAATGACCACTGACAAGTATGACAGGGATTTTGATAAAATTGTTTTATGAATATATCTAATGGAACAAAGAGATGAGAAATTATATCCTATTCAAACTTGCCTCCCCATTATCCATTCAATAAAAGATTTTTAGTAAAGTCTGAATCATATTCTGATACCTCTTTATAAGAGTGTTCCCACTGTTAGCTTCATAGCTTACACTGTTTTAAAGCTTCCTCTCATAGTCCAAGCAGATAAGACGTCAACAGAGAGTTAAAATAAATGAAGCTAAAATTCCTAAGACCTAGCATAAACTTTTAATTGGTTGATTTAGCAAATACTTACGGAGTAGAGACTATGCTATGAACTTTGTGCAGAAAAGGCCTTCAAGTCTGGTTTTCTGAAACATATCGTTATGAAGAAAGAGATAAAAACAAACTATAACTAAACAACAACAAAAAAAACAACAAAAAAAACCGAAACAGTGGGTGACAGTGCTAAGAACAGGACACATTTAAGGTGAGACATATTTAATAAAAAAATCTGGTTATGCTATGATGAGGGTGAACACCTTCTATGTAGTGAAGCAGCAGAAAAGGAGAGTGGTGGGCAGTTCTACCCAGGAGGCAGGAGTGCATAACCACTGACATTGTTTAGAACTGCCAAGGTCTAGTAAAAATAAGAGCAGACTTATCTATCTTTAAAAACACTTTTGTGTTTTTTTTCTTAAATTATTGTCTTTAATTACCTATCAATTATATCTCCCTCATCATTACTTGCTCCTGAGAAAATAGTTCAACCAACTCCACTATCTTCTCTTGGCATGCCTGTTTCTAGCCCCCAGAGTCAGCTGGTACAGGATACTATAGAATAAATAAAACTAAATTGCTCAAGAAACAGAAAAAACTATGTGCCTGTGGGATCCTGAGAACTGGTAGAAAATGAGCTCAGATGAGTAGGCATGGGAGAGCTGAGGAAGGGCATGTAGGACAGGGATATTAGGATTTTGTCCTAAGTGTATACATCTTAATAGTTTGAGAGAAATTGAACCATACTGGTTGCTAAATGGAAATCATTGTAGTGGTTAAGCATAAAAGAATAGTAACTATTTAAATGGTGCAGAAGAAAGATGGTGGTGGTTTCTTTTAGGATGTGGCTGAAGACATGTTAAGAAGAAAGATTCCAGATATGGTTTGGAATACAGCCAAAGGACTTTCAAGGAATGAATTTAACGTTAAAGGCAATAAAAAGTGGATAATTACAAATGATTCTAGGATTTCGACCTGAGCAACTAGACAGTTGGTAATGATATTTACTGAAGTGATAGGAAAAAATCTTGGGACTATGAAATCTCCCATTTCGGACATGGGGAGTGTATATAGCTATTTAATATTCAATTGGAGATGTCATGTAGCTAATTGGATCTTTGAATCTATCTTTAAAAAAAAGTTTGGGGCTAGAGATATAAATTCAGAATTGGTAATTGACTCCCATATAGTATTTAAAAGCACAAAAATAAATGTGAATCTCTATGCAGCAAAAACTGTGTCCTGGACATTGCAACATTACAGCGTAGAAATAATTAGCTATGATAATTGAGTAAGAGTGGCCAGATCAATTGTGTCAAATGCTGCTGAGGTACCAACTAAGATGAAAATAAGTGAGAAGGGGAAAATGACAGCATGGAGGATTTGGCTGAACTTTATCACTTCAAAGGACTGACTATAGCAGATTGAAGAGAGAATGATGAATAAACAGATTTAATGACTACAAACAATAACTGTATATTTTTCTGGAAAATAGAACAGATAATTGGAGCAGTTGCCACAAAGGAATACAAAGAATTTTGTTTTAAGATGCCTAAAAAAACACACATCTTTGTAAGTTAATTGAAATAATCCAATCTGAAATAAAATTGATAATGTAAATATGGACACTTGGAATACTGCAGCAAAAGTAAGACTTTCACATTAGATTTCAATTTCAATTTCTACTCTCTTCACTTCACCACAGAGAATAATGTATATGTATACATTTATACATGTGCATATCTTTTTTTAACATTAAAAGCCAATTGACTTAAAACCTGTTGAAATAAATACCTCGTGGTTTTTTAATGTTGTAACCTGAACTGTGAACATCATAGTTAAATAACCATTAATACAAATGTTATTTAAGAAAGTTTTTGTAAGACTTTAGAAGCATATATTACCTATAAACTTATGTTTTAAAGCCACTGTTTAAGTTTCTTTAGGGAAGAGTAAAATTACTCCATAATTTTTAAAAACTCTTACAGTTGCTTTGTGAAGATTATCAATTTGATGATAGCCTGATATCATTCATTAATAAGGCAACCAGCAAACCAAGGAAAAGTCAGAACAAAAAACAAAATAAAAAAATAACAAAGACTGAAGATGGACTGTGTTAATGTTTGAGTAATTGATTTTCCCTTATTCATTTGTAGGAGTTAAGAGGTGTCCATCAGCGGATGACTGGATAAAACAGCTATGGTACATTTACACAATAAAATACTACTTGGCTATAAAAAGGAAGAAAATTTTACCCTTTGTGACAGTATCAATGGACCTGGCGAACATTATGCTAACTGAAATAAACCAGTCAGAGAAAGACAAATACCATATGATTTTACATATATGGAATCTAATAAATAAAAGAAACTAACTACAAAATAGAGTCATACAGAACAGGCTGACAATTGTCATAGAGGAGGGGAGTTGCAGAACTGGTTGAAATGGTGAAGGAATTCAGAGGGGAAAAAAAAAAACACCAAAAAAACTCAGAGACACAGACAACTCACTTTGTTTATCACTGTTGTCAATTAAAATCCTCATTCTGTACCAAAATTTACATCTTCATTATACTGTTCTATACCAAATTACCATAATTCACATACTATAATAATATGTTAATTTGTAAATAATAAGAAATATCAGAGATTTTCTCTTGTGACCTTCAGGAATAACCAAACACACATAATGGGCCGAATAATAATAGACATGAAAATGCAGATTGTGAGAAATGGCTGAACTGAAATCTGCCTAAGTCGAGCTGATCAGTTGCTTCATGATATAAGACTGTTACTGTATCTAAATTTATTCTTTGTCTGTAATCAATCTTGTAACATGTTTCCTTTGTTTTTGAATTCTCTGTTTTTATTTTAATTTATTTTTAAACTGGAGAAAATATTCCATGCATTTGCTGAATAGAAACTCATAGCTAGAAATTTATTTATAGGTTATATAATTTAATTTTACCCTGAAAGCATGTATTCTTTCTCTTTCTTCCTCTGTCTCTCTCATCTTAAGCATTTCTAAATGTTAGTCTTTCTTACTTGTGCCTCTGTCAGTTCTTATGTTTTGCCTAACAATATCATAAGCTACTCACAACTGGTCTTCCAAATATTGTTCTCTCACTTACCTCTATAAAAGTTATGTTACAAAAACAAAAGCCCAATTCTTTTCTTGACTCCTTTAATACATCCTTTGCAAAATAAACCCTTACCTCACTAGAAAAATCTAGACTCTAACCCCTTTAAATAATGTTGGCATTTTAACATACAATATTGTGTTTTCTTATAACAATTAAATATTATACAATTATTAATAATTGCATATTATAATATGTAATATAATTACATGTATAATATAATTACACAAATAGAGTATACACCAGCAAATCACTTAAAGGTTGTAAAAGACCTATATATTAAGTACTGTAAGATTTAAAGACAAAACCTTATTTAATGATTCCAGGATCAAGGCAAAAATGTTCCTTGATTATCATAATGACTTTTCTTAAGGGCCTTAACATATTTTGCAACTTTGAAAGTTCTTGTAAAAAGCTGAGAAATCCTAGATTCTATTAAACTCTCTTTTAACCCTGGTTGGACATTACTGTAAATATGAAGCCAGCCACGGAAATAAATACTGAACTCACTCGCCAGCAGTGGAAAAAGCACACATTGGTTTCATATACAGGGTGTGGCAAAAGGAGGTCTACAGTTGTTCAAATGGAAAATAATGCAATAACTGATAAATAAGAACAAAAAAATAAACTCTGTGTTTTGCATACTCACACCTGTAAACCCACTCTTCTCCCGCCCTGTATAAATAGAGAAAAATCTGAGCCCTACAACTAGGTAGAAAGAAGGCTATCGTCCTGAGTCTCACTAACTTCATTTGTCAAATGGTAATAATAATATTCAATTCAGGAAGATATTATAGAAATTAAATGAGATAAACTATATGCTTTGTGTTTTTGTAACTAATAAAATAAATGTGTATGTTCGTTCCTGTACCCCTGCTCTTCTTTCTTTTCCAGCTTTTAATGGGGACCTTCAGAACTGCTGTATTCAGGACATTTGTATGAGCTTCGAATTTAGAGAGCAAACAGGTGAACAACAGAAACTCACAGAAGAACTGTCTCTGTGCATGCTCCTATCTGGCTAGGCAGGTTTGCGGAAAAACTGCATTTTCCACTAGGTCTATGGCCCTTGAAAAACCTCTTTGGAACTGTTTTCCCCTCTGTACAACATAACTAAGATTAATATTACAGCTGTGTTTTTAAGATTAGAAATATTGTATGAAAAATACCTATAATGACATGCAATTCATAAATATTAACCATGGAAGCAATAGCTCCGCCTATACCCAAGAACATTTTATGAAAAGAAAATGTGTTTTACTCTTTCTTCTTGTACGTTTGTGTTTGAAAGTATATATATACAGTTATATTTGTAATACCCCCATTTGAGAGCTGAGGAAAGAAAAATTGACTCTATGCTATGTTTGTGTTTTTTGGAAGTTATATAAGAGTTACCGTAAAAGCCTTTTACTCATTACACAAAAACAAAATAATATTTTATTTTATAAAATAAATAAATATATTTTACCAAGAAAGATACAGCAGCTGAACCAATAAGAATAAAAACTGCATATGTAATGTGTAGTCTTAGTACAAATAAGCCAGAAGATGTTCATGTTGTTCTGATGTAATAGTTGAGATGAGATGGACAGGGAGGAGAATCTCCCATTTTTATGACAAAATATTGGGGGAAGAGGGTATAAAGGAAAGGCATTTCATGAAAAGATGAAGCCCTGGTTACATTCTTGGCCTCCACTGGTGTGTGTCCTACTATTTAATAGAATTTTTGAGCACCAGTTTAACACCTAGCTTCTCACATTTCAACAGACACCAATTTTTACAGCATCTATGGGACTTAGACCTTGACCCATGGCCCATCATTCGTCCACCATCAAATCTACTTTTAAAAAGTATTTGATTAAAACTAAAACCAAAAACGTGAATACATAATGGTAAGGAGAGTCATAAAACTTAGTTTGGCAAATGTGCCTTCAAATGTGTCTTTAAAGTGATTTTTAACAGTTTAATGTTATTATTATTTTTCATGTTACTTTGAACATAAGATTTTTCAGTAAATTGTAGCTATTAAAGCAGCATCACACTTACCTGTGGTGGAAGCAGGGGCAGTCTTATAAAGGCGAGAAGCATACTCAAGTCATTGCATCTTCTCTGCATGTCATACTTCACCCACATCATTAGTGCATGGAAGATGGTTTCTTCATCAGGAACATTTACATCATCACTGGCCAGGAGTTTATGGAGCTCCTCAGCTGGAAGCAGTAAAAACTCTTGATTTCTTATAACTTCCATTATGTTTTCCTGCAGAGAGAAAACAAGAAAACATCTTGGCCTAAATTTGGTTTCGCTTTTATTTAGCTAGCAAAGCATTTCAAAAAGAAATGAGAAAAGTAGTCAATAACCTTTGTTCTCATTATAACATAATCCTTGAGAATTAATCCTTCAGAAACTAGAAGCTGTTAAGATGAAAGCATTGTTATTGTAATTGAAGTGTAAATGTAACCAAGACAGCACAGATCTTGTAATAACAGGGGGATTATAATGTGGAGCTTTGGTATGCAGGCAGAATGTACTAAGTGATTAAATGTTTAAGTTTCAAGTGGACTGCTATGTAAGATTCGGTGAATATGAAAAGAGAAGCATTTCAAATTTTTTAAAGCCTGACAGAACTTATACATGGATCAGAAAGTGGGAATAAAACTAGAAAGAGAAGTAGCACATACAATACATCACTGTATATTCAGAAGGGAATAAAGCAGCACAGATAGTCCATAGAAGTCACAAAATCTCATACATTCCACCCTTTTAGTGTCTTTTGTACTTCCTTCTCATGACAATTTCTCTAGCTTAATTCAGATTCCTGTTAATTTTCTTCCAGATTACTGCAATCACCTTCTAATTACTTTGCTTGACTCTATTCTTATCTTCTCTATTGTACCCTCCACAATAATACTAAAATAATATTTCTAAAATATAAATTATCTCATGACATTCCTCTAAAGTTTTTGTGTGGTTTAGTTTCATTTGTTCTCCTCTTGTCTTTGGTGCCAATCTCTTGGGTGGCCACACTGGTTCCTTATGATCTCACCTCTTCCTAATTCGAAGACATCATTTTCTACCTTATCTGCATTTCAGTAACACAAATTACTGCTGTTTCCCTTTGCTATGCTGTTTGACATATCTTTCCTCACTCAATCTATTACTTAAAATTATCGGCTTTGTTTTCCTAGTTTCTTTTTTTAAGACTTAATTCAAAAGCTACCTCGTATCTAAGGGCTTCTTGAGCCCTCTGCTCACTCCCATTTGTCCTGACCACCCCGTCCACTATACGCATGTGCAGTGCATGGTATTCATATCTCTAAGACAACAGTTAGCCAATCGTAGCCTCATTTTTGGTGCACTTGGGGGACTTAACACAAACATTAAGCTCCTTGAGAAAAAACCCTGCAAAGATGAGCAGTACATAGTTATCGAATAGATGTATTTATCATTTTTGTAGAGGAAAAATAAAATATTGGGAATAGTTTAGAACAGTGCAGTGGTTTTCAAACACTTTGTAAAAACTAGTTGTCAAAAAAAAAACCTGTCTTACATTTAGCAGAGAGGCCTCTGTGGCTGAGATATGGATACAGACAGCGGAGGCCTGACTGGCCTTCTCTTTGTCCTCCCCTCCCCCTCTCCTCCTCCACATGTCTCCTGAGATATCTCCAAGGAAGCTATAACTAAGGCTTCTTGGTTTAAAAGCCACATTAACTGTAAAAATCTCAATAGGGTGCTTATTTTGGAAAAAAAAACAACCAAACAAACCTTGAAATAGAGGGAGTAAATCTCTTCCAAAAATGACATTGTGACTACTGCGAAACAGTAGAAGATTCGGCAAGTGCTCATTAATCTGCAGGTAGGGCAGATTCACACCTGTTTTCTTAAGTGAGACCTGACCCATGTCATGAGTTTATCACTGGAATTGAATCCCAGGCTTGATGGGCCTTCGGTTTTCACAAGACAATGTCAACTTTTAATTTTTTTTTTCAGGTCATCTGTCATATTTATTTACATTTTATTGACATCACAGATTAGCTGATTTCCTGGGAATTGTTTTGTCTCTTGTGTTTCCTCTGTGCCTAATACAGTGTTGTGTAAATTATAGATGCCTGATACCTATTTACCAAGTGAACCAAATAAGTGTTCTGAGACTTCAAGCCACCAAGTTTCTCTAAAGAGCTACAGTAAGGTAAAGATGTTTTTGAAGAATGTTTGATAGATGTTTTTGTCCACCTATTTTCTCAGTTATTTAAAAATCTATGTCTCTATGAAACCACACACAGAATTGTTTGGCTAGACCACTAGTACCAGCACATAGTGAGGGATATAATAAAAACGCAGCTCTGTGAAACTTAGTGGTGTCTATCATAAAGATATTGTTCAAGGCATATTTCATTATATTTTACAGTGTCCCTTTTATGATGGCCCTTGGGAGAAATTTCTTTCAGGTTTTAGTAGTAGGAATAATTGCACTTCTCTTGAGTAAATTGGTTTGCTTTTATCATGGGTGTTGTAAATTATGAATTGATCAGATTTCTTTTTTTATTTGGCCTCTGGAAAACTGAGAGTCCAACTGGGATGTATCTGATAGGAAGGCTATAGCCTTTTATTGTTTGATTTCTTTTTCAGACAGCTCTGATAATGGTTTTGTTTTATATCACTACAGCGGATTTTCTTTTTCTTTTATTCTTATATCTAATTTAAAGAGATTTCTATAATTTTGTACCTTTGTGAGTCACACTAAATCTTCTAAAAACAAGTAATGTTTGTAAAAACTTCTAGGAGTAAACTGTAAATGAGGAGCTACAATCAGATATTGTTGGATCTCACACTTGCCCATATATTATGTTGTTTATCATTTTTATTTTTTTAGTTCCAGAGTTCTCTTTATTTTTTTCCATCAAGTCTTCTTTTAATGAAAACATGTCTAATATTCTTCTTTCTTATTTATTTATTTATTTTTTTACAATCTAGCTCTGGAAATTGTTTCAGTTTCATCACGTTTTATTCAGTAAAGAAGAAAAAATATCAATGCACACTGATTTCCACTGCTGGAGCACCTTCTCTAACTCTATGTTTTCTGAGAACAAATGATGAGAAGCATTGAAACTTGGCTTGTTTACCTTCTGTGGAGAGTGGCTATAGCGTTTGGACAGGTTTAAGCCTCAGAGTAATGAGGCAGCATGAACCTCTCATGGCAAAGCCATGTGCAGGCCCCAGCTTGGAGGGCAAAGCTCTCCCAGCACAATTATAGTCAAAGGCTATGGTTGTAAGCTTGGCCTTATGGTCCGAACCTGTGGTCCCAGGTGGCCGAGTGATGTGGGCTGCGGGAGGTATAGCACGTGCTGCCAAAACAAAGCTTGATAGAGTTCTCAGGTGCATGTAATTAAGTAGCTTCAAAACTCGCAAGAACATTATAAACAATTTGACCACCCCCTTACTTTGTCTTATGGATCTGACTATAAAATAAAGACGCAGCTTGCAGGCTGTGGCACTGTCTCTCCATCGGAGAACAGTGTCCCACCTGACCCCAAATGTATTCTCTTGTCTGTCTTCTTTAATCCTTCACTGTCCCTCCTCAGGTTCACCCCTGGCAGTGCTGGACGTGGTTCATCTTTTATACAATACCTTTATTTTAAATCGATTCAATTATTCATTCCACATAGATTTATAGAACTCTTAATGTGTGACCCTATATAATAAAAGCATAGTATGCAAATTGTTCCCTTGACCTGGAGTTGTCTGAGAGTTCGACCAGGGGGGCAGGGCTGGCCAGGGAAAGGGAGGGAATACCCAGCTGGCAGCCGGCAGCTGCTAGGAGCCCTACCAGTGCAGGAATTTTATGCATTGAGCCTCTAGTCCTGGATAATTATAGTGAGTAGAAAAAAATTAATTAGCATCAAAAATCTTACTACACATGTGATATCTATATAACATGCAGTGCCTAGAAGATGATTGTCATCAATTCTGTAAAGGACAGTTTTTCAAATGGACTTAGAATATTGGGTAGGTGTATAAACTAGAACGTAGGAAATGTAAAGATATGTACTGTTACCAGGGGAACCATATAAACAAGGGAGAATAGCAGATAATATAGTATAAAATGCCATATTGGGTGTGTCAACTTGACTGAGAATGAACACAAAAATAGTGGAAAATAACATTGAAAAGGTAATTTAGACCATATAATAGCATAAATTTATTCTCAACTTTTATAGTCTCTCCACTAAATTGGAATATGTGTATACACACATCTTTTACATATAAATGGAAATATTATCAAGAGAGATTTTGGCACCAAATTTAATTTGCCACTACATAAGGCACAGTAATCTTTATTAATAGCATAAATAAAGACTAAATTCTGCATCTGTTTTTCCACTACATATTATAAAATAATTTTTCTAACTATATAAAACTTAGTTTTGTTTTATCTAAATGGAATTTTCTTATTTTTTTATTTTCTGAATTTGACTTAAACAATGATTAATAATTGTTTTAATAAGTCTGAATTAACTTACACAATTAATAATCTAATATTAATTTCCTCTGTATTAATTCTATTATTGTTGGTAATATATCAACACATAGCAATCATTTTTCTTTTTAAAAATGTTTTTTATTGATTTTAGAGAAAGAGGAATAGAGAGGGAGAGAGAGAGAGGAATCAATGTGAGAGAATCATTGCTTGGCAGCCTTCTGCATGTGCCCTGTTCCCTACTGGGGATCAAGCTTGCAACCTGGGCATGTGTCCTAACCAGGAATCAAACCAGCCACCTTTTGGTGCATGGGACAATGCTCAACCAACTGTGCCACATTGGCTATGGTATAATTCATTTGAAATTCCACTAGAAATTCACTATTCTAGATTATTTTAAAAGTTAGCTAACAATGGTAACATCAGGCCAGCATATGTAAATCCCATTAATTACCATGGTTTAGTTATTGGTTATGTTTAACATATGGATAGTAAACTTTTGTAAAATATTGTATTAATGTTCAAATAACTTTGACCAGAAACTTTAATATTGTTTGCTTCATTAACAGCTACTACCAAAGAAACACACTGTACACTATGATGGTTAACTCAAAGAAACCTCTTTGCCATGAAAGCCTACTGAGCTAAAATCTACTGTCTCACCATCTTGCCCATCGTGACCACTGATCATTGTGAGGAGCCTCACACTCACTGTCCTAAGCATTATGAAGAGAAGGCTGATCTTTCTCAGGCCACCACAGAATCTCTGGTTTTATTTGAAATCCACAGAGGTCATGATATTTATTTAATTGTTCATTTAAAAGGTTATTGGTTAGAAAGAGAAATTCTTAGGAGGAACATCCTTTTAAAAAAAGAGCCCATCTGGTTTGGCTCGGTGGATAGAGCATCAGCCTCTGGACTGAAGGGTCCCTGGTTCGATTCGGGTCAAGGGCGCATGCCTGGTTTGCAGGCTTGATCCCCAGTGTTGGGTGTGCAGGAGGAAGCCAATCAATGATTCTCTCTCATCATTGATGTTTTTATCTCTCTCTCCCTCTCCCTACCTCTCTAAAATAAATAAAAAAATATTTTTAAAAAAGAAAAACTGAAAGGCAAGTAGGAGAATTTGCCACATTCTCTAGTTAAGGCTTAAATATGAAACATAAAGTTTTAGTACTCTAAAGTCATAGAATTATAAAATTATAATTCCTTAAGCATACCTTGCAAGAAAAGTTTTTGGAGTTTCTGATGCATGCATGATTCTACTGTTCTCAGGAGCAAGATTTCAACATGCATCTCTTAATTTCTAAAGCAGTGTCTTTTTCATCATCATGTACTAGATTGAATAGAGTGGCTCCTAAAAATTCATGTTCACTCAGAACATCGGAATATAACCTTATTTGGAAGTAGGATCATTGCAGATGTAATTAGTTAAGATAAGGCCATACTGGATGTGAATGGGCCCCAATCCAATGACCGGTGTGCTTTTAAGAGAGAAACTTATAGAGACACAGATATACCATGAGAAGATCATGAAGACAGA
Source organism: Myotis davidii (assembly GCF_000327345.1). Lineage (NCBI taxonomy): Eukaryota > Metazoa > Chordata > Mammalia > Chiroptera > Vespertilionidae > Myotis > Myotis davidii. The sequence continues at coordinate 3,939,263 of NW_006289214.1, forward strand.
GCAGACACAGCGGATAGAGGCCATGCAAAAAGTGGAGGGATCAGAGACAAAAGCCATCCTGCTATAAGCAAAGAATTCTAACGATCGCCAGGAATCCCCAGAAGATGGAAAAGGCAAGGAAGGGCTCATCGCTAGAACTTTCAGTGAGAATCTGGCCCTGCTCACATCTAATTTCAGATGTTAAGCCTCTAGAGAACTATAAGAAAATAAATATATGTTGTTTTAAGCTACCAAGTTTTTGGTACTTTGTTATGGCAACCCTAGGAAAATAATACATAACATAAGAAAATTTAAAAATAGCTATGTTAAAGCTATTGCATAAACCTAATTATTCCCAATATTTTAAATGACAATTTATAGGCTCTTTATTTTATATAATGATATCTTTTAGAAATATTAGGTTTCTCATGACCCAAAGGAGTATCTGGGACAGGAAAAAGTGGTCTACTCTCAGGGTCAGAGTCTCTTCAATTTATATTTTTTCCTATTGCCTCTAGAATTTAAACTTTCTAAAAATGCAGGATGGGGAAAGGCACCACTCCCAGTTATCAAGGGCTTCTTGTGACAGGTTCCTTCAAGTTGCTACACTAACAAGACGCTAACCTTTTTAGGTTAAAAGCAGTTTTCCTGAGCTTTTGATTATCTGCCTTGCCTAAATTTTTAATCCTTGCGTCAAAATTGCTGCCTGAACTCTTGAGCGCTATCTCAGAGTTCAAAGAGAACAAGACTTATTAAGAGTCACACCTTGTTACTTTACATATGAGAATGCTGAGGCTTAGTGGGCTCAAACATAGTCACAGTGCCTGACTAGGAAGAGGAATACAGTTTCAGGTCCTATTACAATTACTGCCTTATCTAGCCTTTGATTAACTTCCCCTTCTGGTTCTCTCTCCATCTAGTTTGGACTTACTGTCTCTGGTTCCGGCAACATGTATGCACTCTGATTCTTGAGTGCTCTCCTGGACCCATTTCCACCTCTTTCTTTGTATATCTTAGTTCCATAATGTACCTTTACAGTGGTTCTCAACCTGTGTCGAACGACCCTCTCACAGGGGTCGCCTAAGACCATCCTGCATATCAGATATTTACATTACGATTCATAACAGTAGCAACATTACAGTTATGAAGTAGCAACAAAAATAATTTTATGCTTGGGTCACAACATGAGGAACTGTATTCACAGGGCCAGAAGGTTAAGAACCACTGCTTTATGATTATGAAGTGTCAATAGATTATAATTGGCATGGGGAGTTGGCCAGGATTTAGATCCCAACCCTGCTACCCACTGGCTGTGTAAGTAGGAGGTTGGGAATAAAACACAGTATCCACCTTAAAACACTGTTGTGAGGATTAAGTGTGAAGATTAAATTAAATTTTCTGTTCAGAGAGAAGTAGCTGACATATAGCAAGTGTTAGATAAGCATTGACCATTACTACTTTCCACCAGAGTGTACCCTTCCCTTCAGCCTCCTTTTGCTTCAGCCTTCTATTGGTGGCTCTATCGCCTACACTCATATCTCTTTATGTTCCCTATTTTATGTATTGACTAGAGGCCTGGTGCACGAAATTCATACATGGGTGGAGTCCCTAGGCCTAGCCGGTGATCAGGGATAATCAGGTTCCCCATCTCCCCACCTCCCCACCTCCCCACCTCCCCACTGCTTCCCTTGCTGCCCATGTCTGCCACCACCCACCCCTGGTTCTGGTGACTGGGGCCTGCCAACCTGGAGGAGGGACCAGGAGATTAACCAGCAGGCCCCACTGGTGATGGGTGCCTGCCTGCGGGCTGGGGGCAACTCCTGAGTTGAGCGTCTTCCCCCTGGTGGTCAGTGCACATCATAGCAACCGGTCCTTCCGTTGAAACAGTGGCTTAGGCTTTTATATATATACAGATTTTATTATGAAACAAAATGTTGTTGAGGTTTGGGTTTTTTGTTTGTTTGTTTGTTTTGCCAAGTATGCTTTTAATACTAGAGGAACGGAGAGAAAACAAGGAGAGTTCTGGCCCCTAGGAAAGTCACTTTCTAATGTGGAGGACAATATAATATTATAAGAAAAATATGTATATTTTTAACAGAAGAGAAAAAAATGGAGAATGTAATGGAGTCCAAAGTATGGGAATGCAAGTGGAATAAAGGACGCCAAGGAGGAGTTCGAGTTCGGAGATAGGTACCTTTCCTCTCTGAAGTAACAGTTCCCAAGACAAAGAAGTGTTTCTCATAAAGTCATAGATTTGGAGAGTGGTAAAAAATGTTGATGTCATCTGCTTCAATTCTCATGTTCTCTAGCAGGGTTATAAATGGGAATTTTTGCAACCTCGTATAATCTCAAATTCGAAATAATCTTTGAAGTGACTTAAGTGAATGTTTACTTCATATCGTCTTTCTGTGTGATGCTCACCAGTCATTATAATAAAGGCCAAAAACAAATATGGAGCAAACACTGCACCAAAACCTCATTTCTGTCATTTACATGTATCTACATAGGAGTAATTAATATTATCCAGATGATAAAACAGGAAAAGAAGTGTTCAGAGTTTTCAGTGGGCAAAATTTAACAGTGCTTGTCCTGTCAATTCTGTCATGAGTGCTTAGAAAAGGACTATGGAGTATAATTTCTTTAATTATTTAAATTATATATCATTCCCTTTCTTCACAATAGCATTATACAGTAAGTACCACACGTGGTTTGGTCTGCTACAGGAAAGCTGCTTAGAGCTAAATCTGGCAGAAAAAAATGACTAGCTACCACTTCTTTATTAACATTTACCCACCTACTAAGTGTGGCTACTTAATTGGTAGTAGCTCTTTTTATAAAAACAAAACAAAACATTAAAGTGTCATTTTTTAAAAGAAGCATTTTCTAACAATTTTAAAATGATCAGTATCAAATAACTTGTGGTAGTCATTATTCAAGATTATCATATGGGATGAAAGATTATTTTAAGACTATGACTTTGTTTTCTGACAAAATGTTGCTAAAGAGGTATGAAGATTTAGAAATTATAGTGGAAATAAGTTTTTAGTAAAGAGGATTGTAAAAACGTCCCAATTCTCATACTTTCTAGTCATGATTTCCTAGGCAAAGGCACTTAATTATTCTAAGATATAATTTCCTCACCTTAAAAATGGGGTCTATAGCAACACCTAGCCTATAGACCTTTTTCTGATTTGCTCTCAAGCACAATTGAGACTAGAAAAAAAAATGACTCCTAAATTTAATAATATGCAAAGTATATCCAATTATTTTCAAGGGACTCATTAATCCTCGAAAATAATTTGGTCAGCTTCTGATACTGGAGATATATCATACACAATTTTAACATGTGATACCTATTATCTACTAATGGAAAAGGAAGCATGTAGAAATCATTTATAAACTTCACTACCAGGAAAAATAGCTCAGTCAGCTAAACATTTCTACTTTCTTTTTTCTGTTTGTTTAACAGAAAACTAATTAACCATTCTCAAACATGTTCATTGCTTTGTAAATTATGTAACACTATCTGTTCATAAATTATTAGCCAGAGCGGTAGTATTGATTTTTACAATTATTCATATTAGGCACATTAACTCCTTGGTAGAACCTAAACCTATCTCTCCCCCCTCCTTCATAAATTGCTCTGCATTGCTGTTACTATTTACCGAGTTTCTTTTAGGTGTTTTATAGAAATTGTTGAGAATAGCAGCTGCTGAGGAAAGTGAAAATCTCTTCAGAATCTCTATGAAAGCCACAGACTAGTATCTGTGCCAGCCCACAGGAGAAATGTTATCACTCCTAATTAAATCATGAGACCACAGCATACTGTGCATTCAAAGCTACTTCTTTCCATTGCTACAAAGTGTCCAGGACACCAGATCACATAAACTTTTTCTTAAAGGAATTGCAATGCTTGATAAAAGCATAAAAATAATGATGCTCTACAACTTTGCCAGATAAAGATACTTTTAATGCTAGGTAACCTATCTGTCTTCCCAGCTAGGGCATCTTGCAGAAAATTGACTGCAAGAATTTACTTAAATGTACAAAAATGTACATTTTACCAGGTAGTTCTCATGTTGTACTTATAAAAAATGGAAAGAAAATATATCTCTTAACTTAACAGAAAACAATTTTTTTTTCAAGACAAAAGAGGATTGCTTTGTGAATCCATGTTTCTATACTCTTTTGTTCTTATGCTTCTAAGCATAAATGCTTCATCAGGAAAGTCTGTTATTTGCATAATCTAAAATAGCCAGACAGTTGGAGTAAAATATATGTATAGGAGGAAAAGGGAAAGAAAAAGGGAGTATGGAAATGGCTTACATAGTCTCATTGATTATTTTGCAGCAAAAACAAAACAAAACAAAACAAAAAAAACAGAAACACAGCACTAATGTTCTTTAACAAAGGATACATTATACTTTTGCAATCTTAAGGTCTAAATGGTCTCTACAGTAGCATGTAAATTTTTAATTATAATCTTGCATCCATTTATTGCTTAATATAAGGATTTAGACTATTTCCCTTCTGGGGTGGATTAATTTACTAGCTGCCAACCAACATTAAAAAAATTACAGCACGATATATTCTCTTATATTTAACCCATTTTAAACTTTTTATACAGCAGACAATTGTAATCACTGTCAAAAAGTCAAGTAAAAATGAGAAAGGAGCTATAAAAATTTTCTCTAGAAAACCATAATATGAAAATTAATGAAAGTGTATACTTTATGTAAAATAATTGGAATGAAGACAGGTAATCCTCTAAACAGTTATACAAATATATACTAATTTTCCTTTAGTTTGTCAAATAATAATTTAATGCATGTCATTAATTTATCTCTCAGCAAATAAAAGAATGATTAACTATATTACAACATATGCTGTTACATACAATATATTAAATATGAGAGCTGGTGCCAAACATAATTCCATGGAATGTTATCTATAATAATAACAGCATAATATGCTAATTAGACCAGATGTCTTTCTGGATGACCTTCTGGACAGATGAAACCAGGGCTGCTAGGGAAGCCTGGGTTCACGGTGCCAGAGGAAACCCTTCACAAATTTATACATCAGGCCTCTAAATATCTATAATAATAAAACGGTAATATGCTGATTAGACTGGACATGATTCTGGCTGTGATTCTGGATGTCCTTCTGGACTAAGCTGGGGCCAGAGCGAAGCTTGGGTCCCGGATGCCTGTAGGTAGCCAAGGAAAGCCAGCCCGGGTCCCAGGTGCCTGCAGGTGGCCAGAGGGAAGCCTGGGTCCCGGGTGCCAGAGGGAAGCCAGTGCCGGCAGCCAGGGAAGAAAGGCCTACTCTTGCACGAATTTCATGCACTGGGCCTCTAGTTTTATAAATAAGAAGCAGTAAAAAGATGCAAGGACTACTGTGCAAAAGTAGAAGTTCATACCTCACAATAGCTATACACATTGCCATCTCAGAGAGTTTCAGTATGGAAATGGCTATTCATTATTTCTAAAAATACTCTAATGACACATTTTTAGATGTAATAAAGCTATTAAGTAACTTCCCAACCACCCCCTTGATTATTGGCTTAATAATACTCCCACTGATTACCTCACAGTTCTGAAGTCAGAATTCCAGGAAATGTGTAGCTCAGCTGAGTTTCTGCTTCAGGTTTCACAAGGCCAAATTTAAAACATTGACAAGCCTCCCTCATTTGTGGAGTCTTGGAGAGTGAATCCGTTTTCAAGTTTATTCAGGTTGTGAGGACAGTTCAGTTCTTTGTGGTTGTGTGACCGACATCCCCATTTTCTTTCATGCTGCTGATTCTGAGGGCTATTTTCAGCTTAGCTTGAAATACAGCGAAGTTTGAATCCTCAGCTTCAAATCTCTCCTAGCTCCCCTTCTGCCCCATCTCTCCTCCGTGTTATTCTGCCACATCCCTCTGATGGGCTCTTCTGCTTCTCCTTCTGTATTTAGGTACTCATGTCATTTCACTTGAATACTCCTAGATAATCACTCTGTCGTAAAGTTGATTAATTAGTCACTTCAATTCCATCTACAAAGTCGCTTCACAGCGATACTTAGATTAGTGTTTGAGTAGTTAACCAGGGAGTTTTGACAGAGAGAGAAAACTTCAGAATTCTGCTTACCAAAGTATGCCTGGCTTTCAAGTTTATCAATTTTTCATGTTTGTTTTTCAAAAATTTAGTGAGTGAAGCTTATGGATGTAGCATAAGCCATACCAAGCTTGTCATTCAACTAAAATTTTCTGCGCATCTAAATATACTGAGAATTTATATATAATACAGATAACAGTATGGTGATGGTCAGAAGGAAAGGAGGATGGTGGTAGGTGGAGGTGGGCAAAGAGGGTAAAAATAGGGACAGAAAGAGACTTTGCTTGGGGCAACGGGTATACAGTGCAGTGTGCAGATGATGTTTTGTTGAGCTGTACACTTGAAACATATATGGTTTTGTGAACCAATGTCACCCCAACAAATTCAATAAAAAATACTAAACATTCATTGAGGTAAACACACTAAACAAACTAACACACTAAATGCATTAAATATTTAGTGAATACACTAAATACACTAAATGCTTACTGAGGTAAGGCATTGCTCTACTCTCAAGAAATTCCAAATATTATAGAGGCTTCTTATGAACTGAATAAATGAGAAGGCAATTTTGGTTATTTGATTAATAGAATACTAGTATTATCTAGTTGAATGTAACTTCCTCAAAAATAATACTTTAGTGATAATTAACTTACTTAGAATCAAACAATGAAATGTTATTTCAAAGATTATTTACAAGAAGTGTTTGCTTCTCAGGAAGACTACTGTTCCTTTTCTTTAGTTAGCCCTCCAACTCCTTAGCCAAGCTTACCTTTGAGTCAACTTAGAAATCCAACAAAGGGCCTATAAATCACTAGAGAAGCAGTCCTGGGCTATTTTCATGGTCCTCTGGTGGGACCCCTAAATGTTAGACCCCTCACATGTGAGTCACATCAAATGATGGTGTAAGTTAGCTGTAAGCATGTCTCTGACATAGACAGACTTCCTGCACTGTGAGGAATTGAGTTTTGTTACTTTCTTGAAAAATTGTATAAAGCCCATTCAAGATCGTTTCATCCAATAACCCAGAGACCTTTGAGTGGTTTTCACCAAAACAAAGGTGGAGAGCATGTTGCTACAGAAACCCTTCTTACAAAGTGCCCTGGTTTTGCCTAAGGAAGAAGGGAATAGTCAGCTATGAGGGAGCATTCATACCTGAGACCCTCCCCTTCCTCAGCTGGTGACTACTTGGGCTTCAACAGGTTTGCCCCAGTGTGATAAGTTTGCTGCCACTGAAAACACAACTCAATCATCCTGGCAAAGGCCATAGCCACCTAGCAAGCCACCATAGGTGTCCTTTGGGTTTATGATGATGGTGTGGGAACAGTAGATGATAAGATTACTAACCAGACTTAGTTGTCTAGGATTGCCTATGGCACTTTCACTGGTTATAGAATCTACTTAACACTCCCCTCCCCACCCCACCCCTTATGAGATCAGATCTATCAAGCTGCAACACAATTAGAGTCATGACTGATAAATGGAAAAAGTAGTCATGAACAAATCAGCAAAGACTGACCAGCAGAAAGAGCAGCACAAGAGTGGTAATCAGGTGCCCTCTCCTGGGTTAGCTGGTTAAGGGCCTTCTTTAAGGGGTTTCTGAGTCTAGTTATTCAGTAACAAGTCTCAAAGGAGGAGATCGATGTGCTCCCCATTGGCAGCCAAGTGACCCGATAGGATCTGCTTTATGATGGCACAAGTACTATCCTTCCACTCTTCCGAGTGAGTCTAGGGCTAAATTGGAGAGCCCTGCCAAATTTTACAAGAACCTCTTGGCTGCCTTTCAAAAAATAAACAAGGAGTTAGGCAAAGGTCCCTCTCTCTGCAGTGGGAATCAGAAACTCTGTATCATGATCAGGATTGAATGGGGAGACGGGGGTGATTGCACTTGTTGGGCCTTTGAACACCAGTGCGCAAGTGCACAGGGGACATTGATACTTCCAATATCTGGCACCAGGATGGGGAAAACATAAACATACACCATCATTGGGCCTAATCATGGAGTATCTGATGTACTCAGCATGCTGTGACCTTTTTGGTGTAGAGGATGACAGTCCAACCAACTGAGCTCCCCAACTAGGCTGACACTCTAGTCTTAATAGAATACTCTGCCAGGGTCTTCCATCCAAATATTTAAATAGATGGGGGATAAGAATCGTTATTACATTGTAAAAGATGGGAGAGAGCAACCTCCTTCTCCATATTCCTTTCATATATAGGGCATGAGATTTTGCCCAGAGGGACCTCAAAAAGAATGACCATCAATTTGAGGGTTTTTGTTTGTTTGTTGTGGGTTGTTTTTTTTTTTTGCTTGGAACATAAGAGGACCTTCAACAGAAGATTTGGGTTGGCCACTTTCTGGTTAGATAAGGGTGCTATGCTTACTTGTGGTGCACGATAGACTGTCCATGTTGCAGTTAATGTGGAGGATTCCTCCAGCCCTGAACTGATAGCATATGGGCACCTTCAGACATGATAGCATAGATACAGGAGTGGGAGGGTGAGGGGTCTAAATTATCTTCTGTCTCATAGAGTACCCATGTAACTCTCACCTCACTAAGCTCAAAGGGACACCTATCCCAGACAGTCGCCACTGCCCAGAATTTGACTAACTATTAACTATAACACAACATCTGATCCTGCAGATGAATATGACTTTCATGATACTGTAGAACACAAGTGGACATTTTTCTAACTATGCATCTTTCTGGTATCACAGGACCCAAAGCATTGCTGCAACTGGACTCTGACACAACAAAAGTGAAATGTGTCCCTCGGTGTCTACTGATCCCTGTTAGACATGGAGTAACCTGAATATCTGAAACAAAGGGTGTAGGATCCACCACCATGGTTGTCATGTCTACCCAAAGCAACTTTTTAATCCCTAATACTCATCCTCACCCTGCCGTATGTTTGCCAACAACTCATGGTACACCTGAATCAATGAAACCAATAAAGTAGAATAGTTCATTACAAAGCTAGACAGAAGGGCTGTCTAGTTTAAACTCTAGTGGGCTGTGGGACATCTTTCTTTGCTTGGTAACAGTTTGGGGTCGTAGCTACATTTACTTCTCCAGGTAGAACTATTATTATACTTGGGATGATTCTGATTACGGACCTTTTTTCGTGTGTGTGTCCTTTGACAGATTAACCGATGATGTCTGATTCTTTCAAATCCATGGTGGGTAACCTATGCTTCTTGCTCAGACACTGAAGGATTAAGTGATGAAGTTAAGGAGTATGGCTTTAAGAACAAATCCTATATGATATCTTTCTGGCCCAACTATAGGCAATGACAACGCTTTACCTGGCAGGATTCCTAGAAAGAAGGTGTCCTCCACACACCATGAGGTGTCCTCTCTACTATTCTCCACTTTGACTCCATACCTTTCCATTTCTAGCCCTCCCCCTCTCCTCCTCCTTGGACTACTGCTCCATAAACTAGCAGGAATCTCCTGCTTGAGGTATCTTGGCAGTGAGATGAGTTCTGCTATCTCTGCTGACCCACAAAATGAATTACCTAGTTCCTAACCTGATGCCATTATATCGGGGGAAATGGGATAGTGTGGAGTCAGCATCACTTTTGGCATCTTGCTTAAACTGTCACCATAAGTGACTAAAGGCTCAATTATCACTTTCCGTTTGGCTCATTGTCCTAGTTGTACACTTTTACAACTGGTTGCTTGTATAGGACTCCAACAAATCTAATAGTTTAAACTTAATTTAGTTTTTTTTATCTTCTTTTGATACCCTATAATTAATATGTATAAGGACAGCAGCCATAAAAACAACTTTAAACCTGTTACCACTCAGTTATAGTAGGTCTAGCTTATGCAATAGAAAAAAAATTATATAAAAGTTATATATTTAGAAAAATCAAATCTTTTTTATATAAAGGACCACATTTTATCTACTTAGTTTACTCTAAAGCTGTTAATACAAAATGGTAAATTTAGATCTTGACTCAATAACTACTGTATCTTTGCTTTTATCACAAATTTAAAAATAATTGCAATGCAATTGTTTATGAGTTTACAGCAATATGGAATGCCTTTGCTTGAATTACTACATCGACACATATTACCACTGACTTTTTAGTAATTTGTATGAGATTCTATTAAAATTCAGAGTAATACCTGGATTGATGATAAAGCAAGGAAAAACATATTTTTTGAGACATATAAGTGAACATAGGAGTTTCTAACACTAGACAATGAGGAGAGATTGTAACCTACCATAGAATAATAAATAAGGAATGTAGTTTACATAGATTACAATATTTAAACTCTATACATGAAGAAACTGAAACTAATGAGGGGTAAGCTAGGTATCGAAGGTCATATCATTTTATAAGTGATACACAAATAAATTAAAAATTTGTTTATCTCTTTTTAAAGAAAAAACAAAACACAAAATTGACAGGGTAATAGTGGGAGCTTGTCAATTGGGATAAGTATAGGGTGAGACAAGCCTGAAAACCCAAACTCCCAAATTCTTCTGAAATGTTCCCTTCTAGATCACAGAGAAGTCCTTTCTCCTTTACTATAAAATAAACAAAATAAAAAAACGTATCAAACAAAAACAAAATAAATAAATAGCACCCAAGATGTTTTGTTTATCTCATTTCAGTTCCTCATCAACAATCACTGTTTCTGGGTTCAATACCAGAGTTAAGTCTTGGTACTGCCTGGGTAGAGAAGTGAAAACTCTGATTAAGGCAGAAATAATATGCACATCAAAGTAATTTCAGGGTCTGGCTAATTGTATGAATAAAACTAAAAAGAAATATGTGTTGTGGTTGATCTTGAGGGCCGTTAGGACAGATGGAGGAGTATAAGAATGAAGATAAGATAATTTGTTCAAGTCGGCCACTCACTCATTATTTGGGATTCAACATACTGGCTAAGAGCTATCTTTTTTTTTTTTTTTTTTTACTTGTGGACATGAATATTACACTGAAGGATGGAGAGAGTCTCACCCTGGTACAAATAAGTTAAAATGCTAGAAATTAACTGGCATATTATTGAGGAAGAGAACAAAAGTCAGGGAGGTAGAAATAGTAGAATGGATTACTTGGAAAGAACTGAAACTCCCTTCATTATAAGCTCCTTGAAGGGCCCAAAGAATGTTGTTGAGGAGGGCACCATAATTTTAAGAAGGCCAGGTTTAGGAGTGGGAGATGCTGCTATCTCCCCAGGGTTTAATATCACTGGAAATACGGACATTTCAGAGTGGAAGAATCTAGATGGCACCAGTTAATCATCAAAAGCAAGATAGATACAATTAAAACAAACAAGCAAAAAAACAGAGCAGGAAAGCCTGAGTGGCTATAGATTGCCTAGATCTATAATAATCTATGGAATTGATCTTCAAGTATCTTGGGTTGAGATGGATGGGCGTTTACTCAGGATGCTGCTTTGTGTGAATGATACAAAAGCTGGTATTAGCCACTACAGTAGCAAATTATTGTCCTTCATACAATTTCTAGATCAAAGTAGACTCACAGACTGAGAATCTACTAATTTAAGGGGAAAATGAGGTCTCTTGAGAAGTATTCCACCACAAGTATGTAAAATAATTATCCCTCTGACCCGACCCCAAATAAATCTGCAGCCTTTGCTAGGGTAGAAGTGAACTGCAAAAAGCAAACTCGACATTTCCGATAAGGGTTTGTCATGATTTTGAGATACCATATGTTTTTCTGGTTATAACCGAACCAATGGAAGCTGTACAATAAATGGAATTTTGCCTCAGTGTGGGTGGAATAGTTCCATCGCCCTTCACTGTGATTATCTTCTTAGATATAAATGTGTAATTGAGAGATACAAACAGCTGGCAAGGCTTTCTCATTGATTTCCTAATGTGTTAGAAAAACAGTTCTCAAATTTTTACATGTATCAGAATCTCCTAAAGGCAGGGCTGGATACATAATTTGTGAGGCACAAGGCGAAGTGAATATGCAGAGCTTCCTGCTCAAAGAGCATGAAAACAAGGGCTAGTAAAGCTACATATAAAGCTTTTCCTTTTCTTTGGCAGTTTATCTTTTGATTTGGTATGGTGCTTTTTATTTATTATTTAATATCATCTAAACAGAAAATTAAAATGTTAAAGTACTGCATATATTCTATTGTTCATCTTCATGTTGTGCAGTGCTAGTTTTACATGCCAGTAGCAGAGAATTGAAGTCAGATGGAGAATCACCTACATTACACCTTTTGTTATTTTGTGACTCATCTCTCATGGGAACCTAGAGCTAATCAGAACAAATAAACAGAAGTCAGACTCAGGAAGGGCGGAAGGAGGAAGAGTGTGTCCCCACAAGCATGAAGCCAGCCTTAGGTATTGCTTTCAGGCATGTAACCTGTATCATGGATATTAGCTATCTTCTTTCCTAGCCATCTCAGTGCTTCTGCAATGGACCCACAAAGAGATGAAAATAATAGCAAGGATGGAAACTATGCATGGGCCTGAAAATATGAGACACCCTGCCCCTCCCTGCCATCAACAAGGCTGACTTAGCTGTCCTATATAATAAAAGCCTAATATGATAAGAGTCTGGCCGACTGGTCAGCTATTCAACCAATCAAAGAGTAATATGCTAATGATATACTAAGACCACTCAACTACTCACTATGATGTACACTGACCACCAGGGGGCAAACAGTTGACTGAGCAACCAGTTGCTATGACTTTCACTGACCACCAGGGGGTAGATGCTCCAACTGGTATGTTAGCTTGCTGCTGGGGTCCAGCCAATCGGGACTGAATGAGACAGGCCAGACATGCCCTGGAGCCCTCCTTCAGTTCCTTCCCGGCTGACCAACCTCCCATGTTCCTCCCCAGCCCTGATCGTGCACCTGTGGGGTCCCTCGGCCTGGCCTGCACCCTCTTGCAATCCAGGACACTCAGGGGATGTCAGAGAGCCGGTTTCAGCCAGATCCCGCAGGCCAGGCCAAGAGACCCCATTGGTGCACAAATTCGTGCATCAGGCCTCTAGTATTACTACTAATCCCTAATAGGACATAATTCTTTGGGGAAGACAAGGCTCCCTTCTATATTGCTGGAGGCAGAAATCCATCTTTTTTTTTTTTTTAATAGATACATTTTCTGGATATAGATTACCTTCTTAGCCTCTTAACACCATCCAATGGCCAAGATAAATCCTTATCCATTGATATAGTATGACTGACAGCATTTCCTTGGAAAATGTAACCTACTCAATGGCAAAGGCAATATAATGCTGTGCTCATGCAAGTGAGATTCATTTGTCTTACCATATACTTCATCACCTATACACATCTGGCCTGAAGAATGAATGGTGAAACACCATGTTGGAGGCGTGGACAAAGCACCAGCTTTGAACACAGCACCACACACGAGTGGGCTACAGTCTTCTAAGATACAGTACACGCATTGAAGCAATTCTGATATTTAATTCTCCATCCTCAAATGTGAGAATTCATAGGTTAAGGAAACAAGTAATAGATTTAGGACTATTCTCTCTCACTATTAGTCCCAGTAATCCACTTATGACTATGTGTTGTTCTACTTCTTTACAACTTTAGGATTTCTCCAGCAAGAGATTCTGGATTCTCTTGGGAATACTTCTGTCAGAAGACACAGGAAGAGTTTTGCTGTGCTAGAATGTAGGAGCACTAACTGGTCAACAGAGCGAGTTAACACAATTTTGAAGGGAGAAATAATGCACTGTGGTATAAACTTTGACCTCTGAGAAACAGATAGATGTGCTGACAGTTAACTCCTTTCCTTTTATCCCCTTGATGGACAGATCTGTGTCACAATGGTCCCACATGGCCTGTGTGGAAGACACTTCTCATTATTGAACTACCAATTGTGTCTTTCTGTTTAAGCTATGAACAGCTCAGAAATGCACTATCTTGTATTTGCTTTTCCTCCTTACTCCCCTACTTTCCATTTTGCCTTCAATTTTGCAACCCTAAGATCCCATGCCCCAATTAAACCTTCACCCATTAGCTTCCCTTTGGGTTCTATGTTCTAGGGGAAACACAGATCTTCCCTTTTAGAAGTGAAGTAATTAAGCAGTAATCCAATTACCAACATAAACACAAACAAGAAACTAATGGAATATGTATAGTTGTAAGACACAGTGCACATAAATAGGTGAATAGTATAGAAATAACAATTACAGAGTTTTAATTATATGTGGATACATTTTTATATTGTTATTTTTATTCATACATTTAATGTCTATTTGTAAAGATAGTAAAAAGTTAATGAAAAAATGACATCATTAGAAAAACGCCCAAAGTAAAATAAATAATATAAATGCAATGTGTATGTATTTTACTTTGAAAAGCACTTTATTCATATTATTATATTTGATTGATTTTGTGCATTTAATGACGCTCACAGAGATTAGGAAATTTATCCAAGGATATATACCTAGATATGTAGTTAATTTAAACATAAATTCATATATCTTTAAACCATTCCTTTTACAAATAACTTTATTTCTCGGGATGTGTTTTATATAACAAAGGGTTAAGGTAGGTAAATTTCCATGAAAGATTTGGCTAATAAATTAAACTTAATGAAGGAATGCCAAGGTGCCCTGGGTTCTTGGAACTCCCAGGGTAGAATTCAAGAGAATACCCATAGCCTGGCCAGTGTGGCTCAATGGTTCCTCTGCACCAGAAAATCACAGTTCAGTTCCCAGTCAGGGCACATGCCTGGGTTGAGGTCTCAATCCCCAGTGTGTGGCATACAGGAGGCAGCCAATCAATGATTCTCTCTCATCATTGATGTTTCTCTCTCTCTCTCTTTCTCTCTCTCTCTCTTTCCCCCTCTCCCTTCTCCCCTTCTCTTTGAAATTAATTTAAAACATTTAAGAAAAGAAGAGGGTACCCACAGAATTAAGACTTAGGGCGATTTATTAAGTGGTTCTTGCATGGAAGGGAAGCAGCACAGAGGAGAAAAAGAAATGGCTGCTGCTCCTTGAAGAAAAGGCAGGAACAGTTTTAAAGAAGTTACGGCAAGAAACATGATGTCTAATTGGGACATCTAACTGTGCAGAGGTGGGTACTCTTTGGTGCCTGTGAAGTGGAACTATATGCTTCTTCATGCTTCCCATGTCTCATTAGCATGTTAATCTCCACCCCACCCAGGACCATGTTTTTTCACTATCACAATGAGTGTAAGGTCACACAGAGGTGGTTCTAAGGCTTAATTGCATGTGAGTCAGGTGAGAAAATCCCTTTGCCCATTAAATTGGTACCTGGTGCCACTTTGTCTAGTGCTAATTAGGTAAAGGGTTTGAAGGGCAACCCACAGAAATTCCAATCTTAACTAGGAGAGGATCAGCCTTTCTCAGGAAGAGTTGCAGAAAATTTTCAAGACAGAAATGTGTGTGATATACATAGGGGGAAATGACAATCCTCCTCAGGTGTAAAGAGAGGACATATTTTGAGTAAATATCTATACTAATAAAAGAGAAACATGCAAATTGGTATCATTCCACTACCCTTCACATTGGATAATCAGGGTGATATGCAAATTAACTGCCAGCCAAGATGGCGGCCAGCAGCCAGGCAGTTTGAAGCGAACATGAGGCTTGGTTGATT